>NC_082665.1:1545689-1854827 GCF_025265405.1 Mesoplodon densirostris | reverse complement strand
GGGAGCCCAGCCCTCCCCTTGCCCTTTTTCCCCTTCCTCCTTTTCTCTGTCTTCCTCTCCCCTCCCATAAGGGACTGCTGAAGGCAATGCCCTGCCTGGGCCCACCCGGTTCCTTGCTGCCCTGTGTGAGTACAGACACCCATCCCCAGCCCCGTGGGTCCTCAGGCTGACCCTCCACCTGCAGCCCAGCACCGATGGGCCGGCATGAGCCGGCATTTGCTGTCTTCTAGTTCTGTGGAGGCCGGGGTCAAGCTGGCCCCATAGAGGGGACCCGTGTTGACAGTGGTGGGGACACAGCAAAGGGGGTGCCTCAGTCGGGGGGTCAGTGGGCGGCGCCTTTTTGGGACATGGGTGGCCCCTGGCTGTCATTGCAGTCCAGGTGAGAGGCGTCAAAGAGCTTCGTGCGCACAGCCCCGCTTCTGCAAAGCCCCTCCTGCCTGCGGCGGTAGCACTTCACAGGGTCGGGGGGTCAGGGTGGGATGACTTTGGGGCTCCTTATGGGGCAGAGGCGTGGTGTGAGTGCACTGTCCTGACAGCCACCCAGCTGGGCCTCTCATCCTTCCCATGGGGGCCAGAGGGGAGGGGAGGGGCAGTGAGGGGCTCATGGGCCGCTCGGGAGCCCAGTCCCCCTGCCCAGCCACTCTGGGCCGGGGTGAGCCTGCTTGCTCTCTGGGTCCCTGGCCTCACCATGGGCGGTGCCCTTGGAAACCAGAGCCCCACCCCTGATCCTGACCCTAGGAGGGGACACCCCACACTCACAGCCTCCTGACACCCCACCTCCCTTCCTCTTTGGACTTTGGGGCCCCCAGACACCCACAGTTGCTCCCTTGGGTGGTCCAGCACTGGGGGATGAGCAGGCATACTGCTGAGCCCCCAGCAGAGCCATCCTGATACACAGAGGCTCTCCCTGGTGGGTTGGGCTCCCAGTTCTGCTCCAGAAACACCCCAGGCCCCTCCTCGAGGCTGGCTGCAAGGCTGTAGGAGGGCCTCGAGGCTGGGGCTGGGAGGATGCCTGAAATGGTTCCTCTCTGGGAAGGGCCCCGGTGCTGGAACCAGGGACTGCCCCCCACCTTGGGGACCCAGTCCCTCAGTCCCCCTGCAGGGAGGGTGGATGACGGTTTTAAATTGGATGTGGGACTGGGGTTAAACCTGGTTGTGTTTTTCTTAAAGGAAAGTTGCTCCAGGGAGGAGGCGGGGCGGAGGGGAGGGGACAAAGGCGGGGGGCTGGACAGCCCTGTGCCCGGTGCTCCCCAGCCTCCCTTGCAGCCTGTTGTCCAAGATGCGTTTGCATGAGACTTGGGTCCTGGACTGAGTTCCCTGGGGAGGAGGCGCTGAAGACTGTGGAGGAGATGGAACGTTCTGGACTTGTGGCAGCTCCCCCCCCTCCGCCATGGCAGGAGCCTGGGGCGGTTTCTGGAGTCGTCTTTCCTGGAGGCTTGGCCCCAAACCCCATTCTACTGTCCTCCCCACCTACCGTCTGCGAATCCTCAATAAACCTTTGTGCTTCAGTCCACTGCGGAGGGGCTCTGTTATCTGTGGCTCTGCGACCCCACCCGGGCCGGACCTGCCCACGTTGCCTTCCCTGCTGTGTTGTGGAGCCGCCAGCGCTGCGAGCCCATGGCTAGAAGAGCCGGGCCAGGGATGGGGTGCAGGGGGTGCTGGGCCCGCCTGGAGTGGCTCGAACAGGCTCGTGATGGCCGACTGTCAGGTTTTGAGGAATTTTGTGAGTCAGTCGACACCGTGATGTCAGCTTGAGGTTGTCCCCGGGAGAGTCTTTACTTCAGGGCCATTGACAGCAGCTACAGTCGGGTCGCCCTCTCCTGCCCCGAGAAGGCTGTTGGCCGTTTGGAGGTTGTTAGCACTGCTGCTGGGGTCCCTCAGGGGCACCGCCTGGCACCCAGTGAGCCAGTTCTGCTTTCACATCACCTCCCACCTCAGGTCAGTTCTGGGGGCAGAGCAGTGGCCCCCAAGGATGTCCAGGTCCTAATCCTGGGAGCCTGTGAAGATCGGGAATGGACCACCAGCCAAGGAATGCAGGGAGGAGCTCAGGAAGCCCCTAGAAGCTGGAAGAGGCAGGGAATGGATTCTCTTTTGGAGCCTCTGGAAGGAAACAGCCCTGCACACTTTGGTTTTAGCCCAGTGAGACCCGTTTTGGACTTCTGACCTCTAGCATTTTAAGAAAATAAATTGGTATTGTTTAGGCCACTAAGTGTGTGGTCCTTTGTTACAGCAGCTTCAGGGAACTAACAGTCTCCCCACCTTGAGAGCGGCTGCTGTGCCCAGAGCAGATGGCCATCTGAGCTCCGTGGCTGCCCTGCTCGTCCGCACTGAGTCCCAGTTCTTGGGGTCAGTATGTGTTTAGTGCCTTGGCCGAGTGACCAAGAGTGACCTCAGGAGCTCACTTCACCTCTTGGCCTTACTCCCTTCCCTGCAAGATGGGAGCTACCCTCCCAGACGAAGGGCCATAGTGCGGGGGCCACAGCAGGGCTGGAACTCCGAGCCTGCCGGCTTCCACGGTCCCCCCCCACACACACACACTACACACCTACAGTGTGCACACACGTGCACGCACACACTCATGCACGTGTATGCACGTGCTCACCCAGACACACACACCCACACTCACCACATGCACACACACCCACCAGGCAAGCCCACAGGTGCACACACTCACACAGGGCCATACACTGGACACTTGCCCCCGCCAGCAGACGTGCCCACAAAGTGTGTACGCACACGCACACACGCGCACACACGCACTCATTTCTCCTTTGCCCAGGGGACGTCTGGGGGCCCCGCTCAGCCTCGCCCCCCACAGGCTAGGGAGAGAGGCGAGGCCTTGCCGACCCCTAACCGGGGGCCCTGAGGTCAGATGTAGGGGGACCCCCCGAGTGCCAGGCTGGGTGCAGGATCTTGAGGAGGCTGCGTGTCAGGAGGGACAGCTCTTCAGGGGCAGCAGCTTGGACCCGGCCTGGAGGAAGGGCCTCTGGGTGGGTGCCCGGGCCCGGAGTTGGTGAGGGTGGGCCAGTGGGCGGGCTGCACACGGGGGGCCCCACGGAGGACGTGCTGACTGACGGGGATGAGATTGGGCTCAGCGGCTGCCAAGCTGCACGGCCTTGCAGGAACCCGGCATGGAAATCAGCGCTCAGGCCCGCAGCTGTGCCCAGGGCAGGCTGCCCACTGGCAAAGAGCAGTGGCCATGAAGGCACGTGGACAGCATGTACCGCCGGGCAGGGCACCTCAGCGGATTCTCATGGGGCCCTGGCTCGGTTGGGAATGTTTTTATTTTCAGACAAGAAACCCAAGGGCCTCCCTGGTGGCGCAAGTGGTTGAGAGTCCGCCTGCCGATGCAGGGGATACGGGTTCGTGCCCCGGTCTGGGAGGATCCCACATGCCGCGGAGCGGCTGGGCCCGTGAGCCATGGCCGCTGAGCCTGCGCGTCCGGAGCCTGCGCGTCCGGAGCCTGTGCTCCGCAACGGGGGAGGCCACAACAGTGAGAGGCCCGCATACCGCCAAAAAAAAAAAAAAAAAAAAAAAAAAAAAAAAAAAAAAAAAAAAAAAAGAAACCCAAGATTCCGAGGTCCAGGGGGAGAAATGGCGGATGCAGGAGTTGGCTTGTTGCAGGCAGAGTGGGGCTGGAATCTGGGCCTTCTGACACCCAGGCCTGGAAGTCCTCATCTGGGCCCTGGAGTGTTGTCAAAACGAAGAGGCAAGTCCCGGGCTTAGCCCCAGATTGAAGAATGGCCAGAGCTAGAGGCAGAGTGGAGCCTGGCCTCACGGGCCCCGCCCCGCATGCAGCCGCGCCAGCCAGGAGCGGAGATGCCCTCATTGGGACCCAGGTGTGCCCGGGTCTGCATCTGTAACCACGGCAACAACACTGGCCAGAAAGAGAGCAGGCGCGTGGTTGACTCAGCTGTCAGAAGCAGCCACACACCTGCCTGGAGTTCTGTGCAAAGCGAGATGGAGAGACAAGCCCACCGGCCGACCTTCCCTCTGTGCCCAGCTGCTCTTGGAGAGGAGGGGGCCTTTGAAGGAAGGCTGAAGAAGCAGCAGAGACAGAAGCAGCCTGGGAGTAGAGGGAGAGCGGCCACCAGGCTAGGACGCTGACACCAGAGCCCATGTTGACAGCCGACCCTTACTTCTGAACGGGGAAACTGAGGCACCGAGTGCTGAGAGCACTTGCCCAAGGTCATGAGAGATGCCGTGCTCCCAGCTGGGGCGTGACCAGGCTGCTGGGCAGCAGTGGATGGCAGAGAGACGTCCGGCGGTGGCCCATCAAGCCTCCACAGCCAGGCAGTGACATCAGAGAAGTTAAGATACGGAGAAAATCCCAAAAGAACACATTTATGTAAACATATGAGGACCACAGTCACTGGATTTGTAGTTGTGGCAGGCGTAGCTCTCAGAACAGTCGGGACACTGACCTGTCACCTGTTCAAAGTCCCTTATCTCATCAAGTCACACCCGACTCCCAGCGCCCAGCCAGCCCGGGGCAGGGACCCCACAGGAACGTTCACCGCGGCTCCGCACGCTCCTCCCGCTTCCGCCTGCCCTGCCCCCACACGCACACTCAGACCTTCGGAAGGTCAGCTATGAGGGCCTGGAGGCCTCTCTGGGCGGGGTCACCTCTACGCTGGCATTCTCTGAGGGGCCTGTTGTCTGCGGCGGTGTGCAGAGTGGGCACCCGGGCCCTGACCCAGGCGCCCCGGCACAGCTCTGAGCGGCTGCCCCTGCCAGGCCCCACCAGGGCGGCCCCTCCGCCCGCACAGCTGAGCTGGAAGCGGCCCCCTTGGGCCGTCCTGCTCCCCAGAGCCCTCGGCACCCCGCTGTCTTGGCTCAGCTGGCATTTCCCCTGTGCCCACCGCAGGGCACCAGCCAGGGCGGGCCTTGCTTGGCCGGAAGGACCGGGTCCCGCTGTCTCTCTGGGGGCGGGTTATCACCCGGGGTTAGTGGTGTTGCCAGAAGATGGCCCAGCTGACGGTCAGCAGGACCCAGGTCCCCTCCAGGCTCCCCTGGGCTTAGCGGTCTTGCAGGGGTCACTGGATCAAGGGCGCGGAGTGAATGCCAACCCTCCCGTCCTTGCCCCGGGCTGAGAAGTCGCCTTGGAGTCAGAGCCTGTCAGTCTGGACGTCACAGTAATGAGGACACCAAGACTGAGGTTTTCCAAGCCAGTAACTTGCAAACAGAAGAAGTGCTTTGCTCAGTTTTCAACTGTTTAGCAGCCCCAAGAGAAGGACCCTGGCAGGTCCTGGTCACCACGCCAGCCCCGGAGCACCTGGGGTTGTGACATTCGCTCGATGACCTGTGGACGTAACTCACCAATTTAGTCTGTTTTGCACCGTTTGGATTTCTCCTGCTGGGAATGTTTGCTCTTGTCCGTGTGGGGCGTTGTGTTTGTACTGGTTTGTAAAGCCTCCTCACACATTCAAAGTACTGACCGTCTGAGTGACTCCAGTCCTGATGGTTCCTCAGTTTGTGCTGGCATTTCTATTTATTTATATTTTTAAACGACGCAACGTTATGTGTTTGACAAATATATAAACTGTATCTCTTTACCTCTGTCTTCCCTTTTCATTGACTTCATTTACTTCCATTATTTTTACCTTTAGAAGATTTCCCTCCAAAGAGCAAAAGAAATTCTATTCCAGACTCTTTTTATTTCCAACATCTATAACTTTAACTTTTCCATATTATGCTAAGACCAGGTTGAATTGTTTAATTTTAGTGTAATTCATACTGGACTCCAAGCTTTCCCTCACTTTTTCAAAATATTTTTGCCTATTGATTCTTTGAGACGTTCGGTGGAGCTTCATTAATTAAAAAGGGCAGCTATGGGGCTTCCCTGGTGGCGCAGTGGTTGAGAGTCTGCCTGCCGATGCAGGGGACACGGGTTCGTGCCCCGGTCCGGGAAGATCCCACATGCTGTGGAGCGGCTGGGCCCGTGAGCCATGGCCGCTGAGCCTGCGCGTCCGGAGCCTGTGCTCTGCAACGGGAGAGGCCACAACAGTGAGAGGCCCGCGTACCGCAAAAAAAAAAAAAAAAAAAAAAAGGGCAGCTTTGGGATTTTGATTGGCATCACATAAAAACTGCATTGGAACTCAGGAAATTTTGACAGTGTTAGCATAGCAATCTGAAGATTTGTCCAAATCTTCATCTATCTCCCGCAGTCTGATTTTTTTTTGGGGGGGAGGGGGCCACGCCATGCGGCTTGCAGGATCTTAGCTCCCTGACCAGGGATTGAACCGCTGCCCCCTGCAGTGAAAGTGCAGGGTCCTAACCACTGGACCGCCAGGGAATTCCGTCCTGTGGTCTGATTTTTATGGTTTCCTTAGAGCTTGTTTCTTTTTATAAAGGAGATAATTTTGCCAGCAACACGGCACTGACGCACCTGGCAGATGGGGGCGTAGGTAGAGTCTGGTCGGGGGGGGGAACTGGTGAAAGAGGTGCGATTCGCACATCTGGTCATCCTTCCCCTGGATCGGGCTTCAGGGAAGGGAGCCCCGGAGGTAAGGAAATGCAAAAACTGCCACAGACGCTGTTTCTCCGGGAAATCATGACCCTGAAGAAGCAACTGCAAAGAAATGCAGTTTGTGCAAAGATGTTCTTGAAGTGTTGTTTATCACAGTAAAGGCCGTTGCATCTCTGTGGATTAACAAAGGATGACCAGCCCAGCAAACCCCAGGATGTGGCCGTGAAGAAATATGACATGGGTGTCAAAGGGACAAGAACGTGGTCACGTCACACTGCGTGCAAACTTCCGGGAGCCGCACGCGCCTTGGGAATGTTTATCAACAGGACAGAAGCCCGAAAGCTGACTTGGAAAGATGTAAATAGTGTCATGCTTTCTGCGTTGTTCCCCCTCTGATTTGCATTCATAACGGACACAGATCTTGATTTATGTTTTTTTGTTTCCGCCCAGTGGGGCAGAGATCACACATTGTCCAGGGACGCGGTGGCACCACTTGGTCAGGATGAAGCCCCGGGCAGGGACAGGAGGCGGTCGCTCCCTCTGTCGCTGCTGCGCTGGCGGCATTGGTGTCCGTCGTCTGCCTTCTTCCTCCCTGGGCACCAGCTGGACAACCGGGTCACTCAAGGGAGAGAGAAGCCGCATAGGATGGGTGCTTGGGGAAAACGAACAGCGCCCAGTTGACCCCTCCCTCATGGGTACGTCGGGACACTGAGGCTCGGCCACGGGACTAGACACAGCCGTCCTGACTCCCGGGAGCCTTTGCCCGTTTGAGCACTGTGTCCTCGGGGGCTGGGGGTGGAGGACTCTCCAGGAAAACAGTGTGTAGAAAGGAGACATTATCAGAATTGGCTTGGGGGATTGTGGAGGCTGTGAACCCCAAACCTGCAGGGAGGTGGGTCTGGGGGAGAGCCGGGAGAGCCGACGCGCAGTGCCGGGCCCAGGGCGGTCTGCTGGGGAACCCCTCCCACTGACTGCGTGAGGTCCCACACATCACAGAGGGCGATCTCTCTACCCAGAGTCCACTGATGTAAGTGTTCATCTCGTCCAGACACACAAAAGGCAACCATCCCAGGCGTGGAGACAGGGGTCTCGGAGGCCCTGCTGTGTTCCTGGCCTGGAAGGCTGCCCCTCTCCTGTGTGGGTGCCCTGCCTCTGGGGGCCCTTCCGGGGGCCCACCCGTGCAAGGAGCCCCGAGGTGATGTGGCAACCCAGCCCCCAGCCAACCCTGACTGAGGCTGCCTCCTGCAGGCCCCCTGGCCCGTGACCCTCCTCTGTCCATCTTATGGGCTGCTCAGGCCGTGCCTCAAATCCCGGTTAAAATCAGAGCCCCCAGCTGATCAAACATCCCTCTCAGGGAGGGGGGGCAGTTGAGCAAATCAAAATCGAAACGGGAATCCTGCTTGAATCTGAACTTCAGATAAACACCAAGAACTCCTTTAGTATATATTCTATGCAACACTGGGGCTATGTATTTTTTTAAAAAAGCATTCATTGTTTATCTGTAATTCAAGTTTAACTAGGGATCCTGCATTTTTCTCTGGCACCCTCGGCCCACCCTCCCTGCACCAGCAGATCCGTAACCCTCCGGGCCAGGCCCACTGGGGCCCTCGGCTGCCCAGGGCAGGGACTCAGCTAGGCCTAGGGACAATGACAGCAAGGATATGTGGGTCCAGAAGGGATGCGGGACTGCAGCAGCAGAACCTGACTTGGAGGCAGGGGGCACATCCTCTTTCTCCAAAGTACACAGCGTATACAAGGGCAGGGAATTGCCCCGGGGGCGTCCTAGACCCGGGCCGTCTGTCTCACACAGGTGTCCTGGCCTGGCCCCAGAGCCCCCCTCCCCACCCCCTGTTCTTTGCCATTCTCCCGGGCAGGGGACAACCTTGTCCAAGGTCAGCCTCAGCCTGCCCGAGGCACATGGCTCAGCTACTGGCCTGAAGGAGGCTCTAGAAAAATCTCTACTTTGGGAATTCAAGAGGGCCCTGGTCACAGTTCTTGAGATCCCAAATCTGGTCAGGATGGCCAGGGAGCAGGCTCACATAGCTTTCCTTCCTGGGCAGTTGGGCCTCCCCAGTTCTCACGTGGAACCAACCACGGAGAGCCAGGACTCTGGCTGCAGCCGCCGCCGCGCCCCTGGCTGTGCGATCCTGGGCGAAATCAGCCAGAATTTCAAGACAGAAAGAGCAGAACGTTAGACCAAGCACGAGGCCTTCCTGCCGCTGAGGTCCCGGCTCCTATACCCCGTCCTAGTGGACTAGGCCTGGCTTGGCTACTGCCCCGTGGCCTCCTGGCTGGATGTGGGCCCCACAGGGTCTTCCCAGCAAAGCTCCTGGCATGGAGAATTCCCCTTCCACCGAGGAGGCTTCCCGGTGGTGATGGCACCTCCCCTAGGCTCCTGGGGTGGTGTCATGTCACACCGAGCAGCCATCCCAGGGAGGCAGGAGGCCCACGCCCGGCGTAGGTTCAGGGCATTGGACGTGGGAGGAGCTGGGCGAGCGCTGGCACTGCAAGTCCATCTGGGACACCCACAAGGCCGGCCACGATGACCGGGGATACCAGCCTGGGTGCAGAGGCAAGAGGGTCCCATCGACCCGGGGCCTCCCATGGGTGTGGCTCAGGGAAGAGACAAGACCTGTGCCACGCATGCTTGGGATTCCTGACCTGACCTACCCCACTGCATTCATGGGTAAACTGAGGCTGGAGGAAAAAGCTCCTGCAGAGGAGAGGCGTGTTGGCGACCAGGGACCCAAGGGCACATCGGGCTGTGGTGGCAGAGTGCGTGCTACGGCCCGGTGATGGCTCTGGATGAGGGTCGAGTCCCCACCAGAAACACACAGACGCAGCAGTGCTTTTTGTAGAGAGCATCATAAGTATATTTCAGTACAGATAGAATACAATAAATAGCTGGTACAAATATGTCAAACAGCATCGAGCCGGTTCCCATGTCTGGGCTCCCCAAGCAGAGCCAAGCGGCTGGCCACGTGGTGGCCACTGCGGGACGGTGACCAGGCCCCGCTGTTTTTGAGGTAAAACTTTGCATGAACTTTTCCTTTAAAGCAAAATCCCTGCAGGACACCAGACTTGCAGGGCAGCCCTGGCCTTCCACCTGGACACCCACGAAGCCACATGAGTCCGGCCACCATGGTTACTGGGGCGGAAGTGAAAACACCCCCGGCTAGACAAGAGCCAGGGGTGGCGAGGTGGTGGCTCTGGAAGCCACAGCTTCTCCCCGGCTCGTCCCCGTCCCTGGAGGTTCCTTCTCAGGTGAGGTTCTGGGGTGCGGCCAGGTGGGTCCCATTCCTGGATCCCTGGGCCCATCACCCTGTCCTCAGCTTCAGCACCCGGGACAGCGGCTCCTTGGCGCTGGAGTAGACCAGGTAGGAGCCGGCAGCCGTGCGGAAGGTCTCCCAGTCCCTGCAGCCGAAGGTCGGGAGGCTGTGCACGGCCACGAAGCCTTCGTACCCCTGCCACCTGTGGGGAGAGACTGTCAGCCTCGGGACAGGGGCGCCGGCGCCAGGCTGCTCTCAGGGAGAGGAGAAGGTGCCTGGGCGTCGGGCTCCCACTGTACCCCCCCTGCCGTGATCCTCGCCAGGCCTTCTTCACCTGCTTCTCCCACTGGGCACAGCATCGAGGGGCCAAGCATCCCAGCCTCACAATCCCCCCAGGTTACCATCACGGGGAGCTGGGCCAGGGGGGCCTTCTCAGCCTGCAAAGAAGAAACTGAGGCCCGGAAGGGGGAACCTGCCCTGTCCAAGACCCCGCAGCTGCTCTGATCCACCCAGGGTCCTGCTCCCAGCCGAGATTGCCTTCGGATGCCTCCGTCGGGCGGGGGATGGGGAGGGGCTCCTGGTGGGTTAATAGCGGGGTCTGAGCTGAAGCCCCCTCCTCACTTCTGGGGTTGGCAGTGAGGCACGGCCCTCAGACACACACCTGGCACCGCTCAGGTATGGCACCCGTCTTTGGACGCAGGAACCCCACTGCTGGCACACGGCTGTGTGACCCCCGCTCCCACATGAGGACGCTGCACCCAGCTCTTCGTCCTGCCCCGGCACAGTCAGCGGTTTCTAGGTTTTGCCCTTCAAAAGGGATTTATCGACAGGTAGCTCTGTTTCCATTGGGTGGAGGCCCCAGAGTGGGCCGCCTGGATCAAAAGCAGTCGTAGTTTTAATTTAAATGTTTTTCCAGATGACTTTCTGGAAAGGTTGGGGTGATTCCTGTCCTGGTGGGGAAGGGCCAGCCTGCCCCCCGCCACCGAACACACACACACACACTCAGCACTGTGGGTCTTTAAACAGCGTCCAAACAGATGGGGGAAATGCGTCATCCTCGCGCTCTGAAACAATTTCTAACATGTTTATTCACATTGTCCATTTTTAGTTCTGAAGACCCCTACTCATATCTTTTGCCCATTTTTCCAAATTAAAAAAAATCTTTTATTAATTTGTGGGGTTCCTGTTCTGCCATATGTGTTGTGGACAGTTTGTCCTTTGGTTTTGAATGGGACGCCCTTTCCATAGAAAACATTTAAATGTAGGTGGTCGGCCTGGTGGCCTCTTTCCAGCCTATGAAAGGTCTCACATCTTCTCTGCAGAACTTTGAGGTTTTACAAAGTCATCTTAGCTTTTCTTCTAATATTTCTGTTGTTGAAGTTTTGACATTTAGGTGTTTGCTCCTTATAAAATTTACTTTGTGTATAATATGAAGCAGAGGTATAGGTGTGTTTTCTTCCAGATGGACAGAAAATTACAGGAAATTATTTTATTAATTCGTCTTTTTCTCACTGAGCTGAAATATAGCATTATCACACTAGATGATTGTGAAAGATCGGCTCTTTTCTGGACTGTATTCTACTCCTTCTACATATTTGTTTATGTTTAACAAAAATCATACTGCTTTATTTGCATGCTGTCAGGATCTCCTTCACTGTTCTCCTTTTCAACATTTTCCTGGCCATCTTTGAAAATTTATTCTTCCACATGAATTTTTAAATTACTTAAATTTTAAAAATTTTAAATTACTTAAAATTAAAAATTTTTTTAATTACTTAAAATTTTAAAAAGTTTTAAATTACTTAAAATTTTAAAATTACTTTGTCTTGTTGAAAACAGCAATTAATTAGAAAGTCTAGAGAAAATTGATGATTTTTCTAATTAAGTATAGATAAGCAAACTTGTCTCGGGAAGAGACATAGAACCTGATTAAACCAATTGCCACGGGGGAGACTGGACAAGCTGCTCCACAAACACTATTGAAAAGGAACCAGGCCGAGACGGCTTTGTAACTGAATTTAACCACATCGTAAAGAAAACAGATTAGTCCTACTGTTCAAACTATCCCAGCCCACAGTGTAGGTGGTGTGCCTATTAAGTTAGGTTCCATATCAAGTGTCCAGAAGAAATCACAGAGCAATTTCATTTCCTATTACAGATACAAAAATCTGAAATCAATCATAATGATTGGTAGCCAGTGACATGTTAAATAATTGCACATCCTCGTTAAGGGACGCTCGTGCCAGAGTGCAAGGTCACCTCTCATAAATCATTATGTCAACAGATTGACTGGGAAGATGCATGCCAGGCACTAAAGAATGCCAGCGGGGTGAGACTGCTCACATCCTGTCAAAGTGTGTAACGCCCAGACCGTTTCCATCATATCAGTCAGACAGAATGGCCGGTCACTTCTCTCTCCTACGATTCAAAATCATCCTGGAATTTCTAGCTAATTGAGAAAACTAGATAAGTAGTAAAAGCATTAGAAATACAGAGGCAACGTTGCTTTTATTTGTAGGTGTACTTATACTTCTAGAGCTCCCACAGACATTTCTTCAGGAAACCATTAGAGCTGAAAGAGATAATGTGGCTGGATGGCCAGACACAACAATTAATTGTCAGATTACGCAGATGGAAATGGACATGTCCTTACAACTCGGAAAACTCCCAGAAGCGAAGGTATTGCAAACACCACAGTGCCTCTATGACGAAGTGTAAAATTTTATTGAAGGACACATGAAAAACAGAGGGATCTACCGTAGGCCTGGATGGAAACATTTAACAGGATAATATACGAATAACTCTCAAATTGGTGTATCCACACACAGCATCTCTGGCCAGAATCCAAAGTCGTGAGCATCAGAGAGACTAGTGGTCACCTGGCTAACCCAGGGGCATCACGCAGACTTAGCCTGCACTCCGGTGCGCCGGCTGCCAGGTGACCCACAGGGCCTGATAACCTGTGACTCGCTCTGAGCCTGTGGTCACCAGTGGGGAAGGCAAGCACACCCCAGGTGACCCGAGGTGGTGAGGAGGGCACGGCCTTTACCTGTAAATAATACTGTTTACCGAGAAGGTATTTCCGTCGAAGGAGTTTGCAACCACCAGGAAAGAATCTTCTCCCACTGAGAAGAACTCCCAGTCCAGAGCACTGCAAAAGCAAGTGAGCAGACATTAGGGCACAGGACTCGGAGATGTTGCCGTGGAACTCGGGGGGCTGGAGTTCAGCCAGTTCTCCCCTAATCTCAGAATTCAGTGGGGTAGGTCCCACTTCCAAAATCCACAGATGGGGGAGCGATTTTCTCAGTCACGCAGCCAGTTGGTCTATTCCCGGGAAATACAAATTAATTGTTCACTTTTTTAAATAAAAAAAATTTAATTGTACTAAAATACACATAACACAAAACTGTCTGTTTTACCCATTTTTAAGTGCACAGCTCAGTGGCATTAAGCGCATTCATACTGTTGTGCAACCGTCACCACCGTCCGTCTCCAGAATTTCCATCTTCCCAAACTGAAACTCCGTCCCCATGAAACACTCCCTCCCATCCCCTCCCCCTGCCCCTGGCCCCCAATGTCCCACTGTCTGTCCCTATGAATCTGGCTCCTCCAGGGACTGCATATCAGTGGACTGTACAGCATTTGTCCTTTTGTGACTGGCTTATGTCACTGAGCATCATGTCCTCGAGGTTCATCTGTGTTTTCACAGGTGTCAGTATGTCCTTCCTTTTTGAGGCTGAACAATATGCCATTGTGTGGATGGACCACATTCTGTCTATCCAGTCCTCTGTCTATGGACACTTGGGTTACAAGTGTCAACGCTGATGCTATGAACATGGGTGCAAAGGTCACTCACTTAGAAGAGGTTGAAATAGAGGAACAGTCCCAAGCTCGTGGTCACTCCATGAAGGCCTGCAGCACCCTCTGGAGGCAGGAACTTGAGGACACTGGCCGCGAGGTCACTCACTCACCAGCTCCTTTCCTGACAGCCGTTCAGGTGCCAGCAGGGTCTGCTGACATAGAGACATTCCTCTACATTTGCAAGCTGTGGTTCTTACTGCAAACAGACCACTGCATCCTGTCTTCAACAAGTGCCTCCTGAACTTGCTAAGGGTGAGTCTGTGCTCAGAGATGGCTCAGTTCCCAGGGGTCTGACAGAGGGCTTCCAGGAAGGACATCCCAGAGCCCTGTCTATCCAAGGAGGCCAACCTGGGCATCAGCCACGGTCCCCAGTCACCACTCTGATTACTGCATTACTGTCCTGTGTCCACTTTACAGATAAGGAAACTGAGGTCACAGCCTTGCAGCAAGTGGGAGTCACTTGGATGCCAAAGGTCAGGCCAGTGCATCTGCATCCAGTGGCCTCAGGGTTATGGCTTATTCAGGCAGTAGAGGGCCATTCTCTCTTGGTCGATACTCACCCCTGAGTTCCTTCTCAGTGGGACATGAGGGCGCTGGCCTAGAGCTCCTACAGGACCCTGGATGTGAGAGGGCCTGTGGGGGTCCCTGGGGACATGCAGGGGGGCTGAGGCCAGTGGGGGCCGTGGGGCTCCTCACTGCTTCCTTCTTCTATTGTTTGGAATCCTGTTTCAGGCCACTTCCAAGCATGGCCAGTCACGATTTGGTCATTAAAAAAAGTCGTGGCCATGTCCATGCTCATTGAGGGGCATCACCTCGTGCTGCAGGCGGCAGGGCAGCCATGTGGTCCCTGTGCGGTATTCTGCCAGTCGCAGCTGGGTTCTAAAACCGAGGCCGTGGAAAAGACGCAAACAGCAAAGTGTTGACTTAAACTGTCTGCCCCACAGCTCACATCAGAAGCTGCTTCTGCTTAATCCAGGAGGAAGTGAGCGTCTGGTGTGACTTCCTGTTTTTCCTCCAAAGCAGCATGACAGGAAGCCCACTGACAGTAATGTGAAGCATATTTTTATTCTTCAGAACCACACCATTTGGTCAAAAGGTGGAAACAGACAAATATCCATCAACTGATGAGGGATAAACAAAGTGTGGTAAATAAATACAGTGGAATATCACTCAGTCATTAAAAGGAGTGAAGCACTGAGGTACAACGTAGAGGAGCCTTGAAAACATGCTGAGTGAAAGAAGCCAGACACAAAAAACCACAACCTATGTATTCCGTTCACAGGCAGTGTCCAGAACGGGGAAACCCAGAGGAACGGAAAGCAGACTGGTGGGTGCCAGAGGCTGGGGAGGTGGGAGGAGAGGCGAAGATAGCTAAAGGGTGGGGTTTCTTTTTGAGGTGATGAAAATATTCTAAAGTCACTGTGGTGATGGTTGCACACACCTGTGAATTTAATTTAAAAACACCGAATTGTAAAAAACACACACACAAGCCACATCGTTTGAAAGCAGAGTCAAGATTACAACAGAAGCCACAATCACTCAGCTGGCCCTGGAGAAAGTAGGTCTACAGGGAGTGGGGAGTGAGACCACGTCACACCTCGAGGAAGCAGGTGGGGCTCCCGTGGCTTCCGGGAGGCACAGGCGCGCTGCCGTCTGTGGGCTGCCAGGCAGGAAGCGGGTCCCCCTGGATCCCTGCCCCCCCCACCCCGCGCCCTGGTACCTGCAGGTGCGGATCTCCTGGAACCTGACGAACGTCTGTGTGGTGACATTCAGCTCATAGATGACGGAGTCTATGACGTAGGAGTTGTTTTGCACTTGCTTTTCCACGTCGTAGCGGTGACTATTCGCGACGGCAAGAAACACCCTCTCCCCGATGTGGAAAACCTCCCAGTCTGCGGCGCCAAACGTCTGGGATGGTGAGAAGGGGGCCAAGAGCACGTGTGAACGGAGACCCTCAGAATGGCCACCCACGCGGCTTCAGCCCCTGCGCGCTCCAGGCGCCAGGTCAGGGCCCTCCCGCCAGCGCTGCTCTATCCTGGCCTCACTGCACGTGAGTCAGGGGACCATCTGCGTAGAGCGCTTCTTACAACCTGTGTCACCCACCGCCCCATGCCCCAGCGTGCCCGTCTGGGAGGTCCAGCTGCTACAACATCTCTTCCAGGGAGCCCTCCCTGCTCCCCCAGTCAGGCTCTGAACTCCAAAGCAAACTCTAGGGATCTCTGGAGTTTCTCACTACACGCTGTCCCTGGCCTGAGACTCTCCTTTGGCTCTAGGGACCACCCCATCTCTGGGTTCCTGTGCTGTTCCTCTGAAATCACTTATCACCCTGAAGGGTGAGGTGTGTGTGGGGCAACAGGGCTGGACCTTTATGTGAATAGCCGGCTGCCAAGCCTTGGCCCCAGACCTCGAGCTGCATGAGCTGATTTGCAGGTGGGACCCAGGAGGAGGAAGTTACAGCCAGCATCTCGGGGGTGCTGGGGTGAGGGTGCATGGGGAAGGGGAGGACCAGAGGAGTCCAGGTCCAGGCCATGGTCTGAGCCCTGAAGAGAGAGGGTGGGGAAGAAACAAAAGGAGTGACCACCCCTGAAGGCAGCAAATGGCAGGGGTTTAAGTGGAGGCAGGGAGAATGTGGCAGCTCCCTGCAGCAGTGAGGGGCCTGTGGCTGGTGGAACAGCGTGCCAAAGCTCCTGGGGACCCCAAACCACAGCCTGAGGAGGCTGCTGGGGTCTGAGTTCCTACATCAGCAGAAAGGGGTTGACTCTGTTCCCACGAGCTGGTGAGGGCTGCAGAAGCTCCGATGGGACACTTTCCGTTGAAATTGTCTTTAAATGTTTTGCCTCTTGACTTCTGGCTTCTGATACTGGTGGAGAGACTTACTTACATTAGACTGACCCTCATGCTGATAATAATCACGAACTCTGGATGCAATGCTTAAAAAAGTACACAATTTTTTGAAGGTGCTGGACAAGGGCCAAAGGCAGGTGGAAAGTGGAGGGGATGCGACCCCCGAATGCATGTTTATCTGACGTTTTCTCTGAGGGTGCTCCCCATCTTGTGGCACACGGGCATGGCACTCGAATGGAGGCCGCAGGCTCGTTGACCAGGGGAGTCCAAGGTGAGAGTTTGGGGCTTGCAGAGTCTCTAGAAATGGAAGGGGACTACCCTAGGAAGGAGGGAACCCCAGAAGGGGGAGCCCCAATGTCTACTTATTAACTTCTTTCAAGTCCTGTCCAGCTCCTGAAGTGCACACACAGGGGACAAGATCCAAGGGACCCAGAGACAAACAACAACTGAGAGGCTGAAGGAACTGACCAGAGAGTTAAACACCTGGAGAAACAGGCAGGCGAATGTGACCCATAATCAAGAGAAGAAACTGCAAGTAGAAATAGGCTGACACAGTGCAAATATTGGAGTTAACAGATACAAACTTTACAGTAGCCATGATCAGAATCTGTAGGGAAATATGTGTGTAATTAACAATGAGATGGGGAGATTTGGAAAGCTAGGAAAACTCTAAAAGGGGCCAAATAGAAATCCTGTACCTGAAGAGGAAAATATCTGTATTCACAAATCTATTGCATGGGATCGAGAGCTACCTGGACCATCCAGAAGAATGAATCAGTGAACTAGAAGACAGACCGATAGACATTACCTGAATTGAAGCACAGAAAGGGGGAAAAAAGTTTTCAATAGGGATTTCCCTGGTGGCATAGTGGTTAAGAATCCGCCTACCAATGCAGGGGACACGGGTTCAATCCCTGGTTCGGGAAGATCCCACATGCTGCAGAGCCGCTAAGCCTGTGTGCCACAACTACTGAGCCTGCACTCTAGAGCTTGTGAGCCACAACATGAGAAGCCACCGCAATGAGAAGCCCGTGCACCACAAGGAAGAGTAGCCCCCGCTCGCCGCAACTAGAGAAAGCCTGCGTGCAGCAACAAAGACCCAACGCAGCCATAAATAAATAAATAAATAAATAAATATGTTTTAAAAAAACGTTTATAATAAAGGTGAACAGAGCCTCCATGACTGAGGAATAATATAATGCAGTCTAATGTGCATGTAATTGGGTCACAGAAGGAAAAGAAAAGAGAATGAGGCAGAAAAAACATTTAAATAAATGATGGCTAATATTTTTTCCAAATTTGATTAAAAACACCAAACCACAGATCCAAGAAGATCAGAGACCCCAACCAGAATAAAGACAAAACCCCCCACACACCTCGACACATCATATTTAAATATCTGAGAATAGAAGGAGAAGATTGCAAAAGACACCAGAGGAAAAAGACACATTCGATATAGGGAAACAGTGGTACCAATGGTACCTGACGTCTCATCAGAAACAGTGGAAGCTTGACGTCAACAGAAAACCATCTTTAAAGTAAACGAAAGAAAAAACGTGAACCCAGAATTCTACAACCAGTGAAAATATCCTTCAAGGTAGAATAAAGTCAATTTCAGATAAAAATGGTAGAATGAATTGCCAGCAGACCTGCTCTACAAGAAGTACCGAAGGAAGCTGTGATGCTGAAGGCTGATTATACCACACGGAGAGTAGTGTCTGTGGAAGGGATGCAGAGGGCATTGGGAATGCTGAGCATGTGGGTGTAAAGCCAACCGACAGCAAAAATGATAAATTGCGGAGCTTATAACCTAAGTAGACGTGTGAGTATATACATGCTCACAGTAGCCGGACAGACGGGTGGGGGTAAATGAAATCATGTTGTTGTAAGGTTATTACATTATATGTAAGGTATAATATTAATTCAAAATAGATTGTACACCTGAAACTAACACAACATTGTCAATCAACTATACTCCAATATAAAATTTAAAAAATTTATTTTGAATTGTACACATTAATAGGGACTCATGGTTAATAAAAAATAGATTGTAGTAAGTTGAATACATATACTGTGATTACCAGAGCACACAATTGCACAACACATTGAATCAATACAAAAAACAGGAGATAGAAGAATATGTATGTGACAGAGGGCTTGTATCCAGAATATATAAGGAACTCCTACATATTAATAATGAAAGGCAGAAAATAAATAAAATATGGGTAAAAGACTTGAATAGGCATTTCGCAAGGGGACTCTAGCAAGCCAGCAGGTGGATGGAAACCCGCCATCTAGTCACCAGGGGATTTTGACTTAAAAACCACACTGCGGTGCCGCTTCACACCCAACAAGTAAAACTGCAAATACAGACAAAACCCGGTGTTGGCAAAAGTGCAGGGTGGCTGGAACTCATGCTGTTCGGGGGAGTGTGTGAAATGGTAGGATCGTTTTGGAAAACTGCTTGGCAATTTCTTCAAAGTTAAACATCCGCCTACTTTATGGTCCAGAATTCCACTGCTAGGCTTTTACTCAAGAGAAATAAAAACAATTTGCCCACCGAAAGCCTTGATGAGATGCCTTTAGTAGATTTATTCATAATAGTGAAAAGTTGGAAACAGCTCAGGTTGTACGGACAAGGAACTGAGCCTGGAAGCCACGCAGCGGACAGGCTCGGGACCGGGCTGCTTCCTGGGGACACCGTGGTCCCCAGACGCAGGTGGTCGTGGCGGGGGCAGAGCTAGTCACCCGATGCCCAGCGATGCTGGAGGAACACTCGCATCCCCACCCCACGTGGGAAGCGGCTCCGTTTTTCTTTACCCAGACCGGGCAGGGCGGGTCTGATGACTGCCCCTCCTCGGAGGTCCCTTCCCCGCTTGTAGATGGGTCCCCGCCGCCCAACGCGCCCTCTGGCCCCGGCGGGTCCGGTACCCGGCCCGGTCGCCCGGCTTGGTGTTTTCTCCACGCCCAGCAGAGGGCGTCACCGCCCGGTTCGCGGAGCCCCGGTCCCGGGCAGAGTCGCTGTTATAGAAACAGGCCTGGGCCCGTCCTGAGGAGCCGAAACAAGGGAGCTCAAGCTAAAAGTGACACAAGAGGACAAGGACAGGGGCCAGGACACCTGGCGTTGCCAACCCCTTCCGGGCCAGGAGCTGGACAGAGGCCTTCCTGCATTGGCGTCCTCTCCTCACCTTGGCTCCGAGGTGGCACTATGTCCCCTGGAGTCACCCGGAAACTTCCGAGCTGGTGGGGACACTCGGGCCCGCGGGGCCACCAGCCTCATCTGCTCTGTGGCCGCTTCATAGAGGACCGACGTTAAAGACCCGCACGAGTGTGCAGTGACACGCGCGCCAGCTCTGGCAGGTCGCAGAAACCACCGGAGAGGCCGGTGGGTGAGATCGCCGGCTCCTCCCACCCCGGTGCTGATGAGACCACGTCAGTGGGAAACGCACACACCCGCACACACACCTGCACACACGTGCACGTGTGCAGACACACAAGACACCCACGTGCACACACCTGCATGGACACGATTTTACACACAATCCTGCATGCACAATCCTGCATGCATACAAATGTATACATGTGCACATACCTGCAAGCACACATGTGCACACATACCTGCAGGCACACAAGTTTTTATGTACACACCCACATGTATACACCTGTATACCCTTATACCTGATGCGCACACACGCATTGTGTATGTACATGCACACGCTTGCAAGCACGCACGTGTACACACCACACCCACACAGGACAAGGGGCCAGGGCTGGTCTGAAGACGGGGTATCCCGCGGATCGCCAGGGCTGCCTTCCAGCTCCGACTCACCCCACCCTCAGCTCACTTGCCTTGAGCCCCAGCGCGGAGGGGGAGGGGAGTGCAGATGGGGGTCGGTGAAGGGGCTGTCAGGGCCTGGGAAACGGGGAGAAAAGGGCCAGGGACCGAGGAGGAAGGCCGGGGGCGTGGCCAGCGGCAGGGAGGTGGGGAGGAGCATCCAGGTGGGCGTGGCTTAGCGCGGGCGGAGCGGGTCGGGGGGTGTGCTCTCACCCTACCTCTGCGCAGATACAGCAAGTACGCGGTGCCTCATTCAATTTGAATTTCAGATAAACAATGGTTTTTCAGTGTATGTGTATGCACACGCTTTTACTAAACAATGAGTCGCTGTTTATCTGGAATTCACATTGAACTGGGTGTCCTGTATTTTATCCGCCAGAGGCTGGCAGAGACCAGCATGGGGCCCCCTGGCTCAAAGTCACTCGCTGCGATGAGCTCTCCTCGCAGGGTGGGACCAGCACCTGCGCCCTCAGCCAGAGGCTGCGCTCCCCCCGCTCGGAAGCGAATGGGGGACCGTCCCCACCCAGGGCTGCTTCAGCCTGGGCAGGGCGTGAGCGGCCTGAGGCCCCGCCGTCGGGCCATTCCTGGATTCTACGCGCATCAGGGACTCATCAGGGAGAGAAGAAGCAGTTCCCACATCAAACAACCTGCCAAACCCCGCCTGACACCGGAGCAAGGAGGCCAGGCACCTGCTGGGCTGGTGGGCCCTTCCCGACCTCCTTCTGAGCGGAATTCCCCTGGAGCTCTGCCCTGGAATCCCCTGGCTGCGGGTCTGGCAGGCTCTGGAGCACCTCGAGGGACGATGGTGCTTCCAGGACTTGGCAGCCGGGAGCACCTGGAAGCCCTGACGGCCTCCCTTGAGGGTGGGTGGGCTCCCGGTAACCAGCGGATCGCTTGCTGGGGAGGAGGCCCTCAGGTTCCAGCTCTGATGCAGCAAAGACCCAAGGTGTGGGAGTGCCTGGGGAGGGAGGGGCGGGGCGCGCTGCCTGGGGAAGGCAGGCAGTCCCCCAAAGGGCCCTGGGGGGGACACTGCCATCCTCCCTGTGGGCAGCCGGCTAAGGTGGGTGAGGGTCCCATCCTAGGAGGCTTCAGGGGGTGTCCCTCCAGCTCTCCCCTGGCCCAGCAGCCCCTCCAGACCTTGCTCCTCCCCAGGCTGCCTGGTCCACTGCCCGCTCCTGCCCCACGGAGCACACCCGAGGCGCAAGAGGAAACGCCAGGGCCCTTGCTAGCACCTGAGCCCGGCCCCTCCCGGCGCTGACCGCTGAGGGCGCTCTCACACCACCCTCCTTACAGACGTGCCTCCTTCTTTTCCTTCGTTTCTGCACGTCTACATTCCTGGTGGAGACTACGTTTCTGACAAGCCTGCAGCTTCACCCTCATCCCCAGACACCCACTGATAGCTCTGGGCAGCGCCTCTGCCTGTCCCCTCCACCTGCCCCGATGCACGGTTTCCTGGGGTTCACTGGCCCCTGTCAGCCCTCGGCTGTGCCCCCCCACCCCCGCCCTGAATCTCCTGCTGCTCTCGGTTCTCTTTTCTGCCAGTGGCATCTCCATCAGCCCCGCCTCCCAGGCAATAAAGCCCAAATCTTGGTCCAGCATTCCCCTCTCCCCTCCCCCGGCCCCTCCATTCTGGGTCTACACGTGATGACTGTGACCACAGACCCCACAGCCAGACAGCTCAGGGAGCAGAAATCCTAGTGGCTGGAGGCTGGATTTCTGTGGACAGAGCCCATTCCTTCCTGGACACACCCCGCTCGGACCTCCTTTGGTCCAAGATGGCGAGGCCAAGTGGCTGGAGCTGTGGTCTCTGCCACCTGAGGAAGGTTCCAGAATTCCTGGTGGGAGAGGTGGGGAGGTCTGGAGTGTGGGGCTGAGTAATTCATCCAGGGTGGGCAGCCAGCCTCCCACGTACACCTGAGCCACAGACCTGGCGTGGGCACGGCCCGGGCCCTCCTGGTGAGCTGAACTCACCCCGCAGCCCTGGGACCCCACCCAGCACCCCTCCCAGCACCATCAGTGTGCACAGCTTCGCAAACACCGGCGTGCGCCCCTTGCCCAGAAAGGAAACCAGAAAGGTTTCCCTGTGATGTGGGCACCTCTCCACCCACACATGCTTTCAAAGCACAGGCCTCTCCTGCTTCAAAGCCCATGGCCGTGAGAGATGGTGCAAAGCTCCAAATCAAGTGGAAACACATGAAGACATCTCCAGGACCTAAGAGGATTAAAACACAGTATGAAAAATGCTGGCAGAACATGAAAGTGGGATCTTGTGGGTTCTAAGGACTCATCGAGTGTGAAGAAACACGGGTCATAAGAGAAGGCAGCCTTCAGGCAGTGCCCGCAGTGGTCTGTGGGCTCGGGTGGTAGCAGTGCCCCCTCGCAGCCCCCAGAGTCGGCTCTGCCCGCTGGCCAGAGACATGCGCTCTCACAGCCACTGTGGTCCTGCTCTCGCCCGCCCTTGTGGATGATTCTTCCAGCTGACGTCACACCCCTCGGCTGGTTCTCCTTTAGGTCATGTAACCCGGATGGCCCCCGCCCTAGCTCAGCTGGGACCGTCTCTGCCCCTTGGCCCCAGCCTCCCTTCTGTATCTGAGCCCTAAGGCAGGGCTGGGTGCAGACTGGAGCTGAATCCAGATGCTGCCTGAAATGCAGAGTTTCAGTGTCTCACATATCTGGAGCCGGCACACTGGGGTGCATTCAAGGAGATTGGCCAGAATCTCCTTGGGATTTGGAACATACCGCACGGGGGACAATGGCAGGAACTGAAGACTATTCTGAGAGACTTGCGGTGACTGTTTCCAAATATCTAGCAGACAAGCCGGTGGAACAGGGGAGCAGACTCCTGTGGTGTCCAGAGTGCACAGTCCTGCAACCTGGCACAGAGGCCCGGCAAGCGGCCTTCTGGTCAACCACACAGGTCCCTAGCAGGGCTGTCACACCAAGCATGTGATATGCAGAGGGTTCCTGCAGCTGTTTGGGGAGAGCATCTTGGAGATTATCATCCTGTAGCTGCCAACACTGTGATCCAGCCTCGCCTACATTTGAGCAAGAGGCCAGTTGAGGAAGGTCTTCATCAGGGCACTTCATCAAGGGTCTCAACCAGATCCCCAGTTCCCCGGGGCACAGCGGCCAGTGACAACGCCACCCACTGCCAGGCTCAACATTAAACATAAACAGAAAACTAAGGGTCCTCCATATGTTTTATAAAAGACCTGGAACATGAGAGTCAGGCTACAACATATACATACACTCATACTGGAAGAAACTGAGCTGGTTCTAGGAACAGAAGAGAATTTTTAAAAATTATAATTATCAGACTTCCCTGGTGGCACAGTGGTTAAGAATCCACCTGCCAATGCAGGGGACACGGGTTCGAGCCCTGGTCCTGGAAGATCCCACATGCCGTGGAGCAACTAAGCCGTGAGCCACAATTACTGAGCCTGCGCTCTAGAGCCCGCGAGCCACAGCTACTGAAGCCCACGTGCCCAGAGCCTGTGCTCCACAACAAGAGAAGCCACCACGATGAGAAGTCCGTGCACCGCAATGAAGAGTAGCCCCCGCTTGCTGCAACTAGAGATAGCCTGCGCACAGCAACGAAGACCCAATGCAGCCAAAAATAAATATAAATAAAATAAATAAACTTAAAAAGAAAAGAAATTACACAAACTCTTAAAAAAATAAAGTTATAATTATCTTCAGAAGTATTCAAGAAGATACCTCACTTATAGAGTAAATACAGAATGCCGTTAAAGGGAAGAGTTCTTGGATATTAAAAACATGATTCCTAGCATTACAAGAAGATGCTCATCAGCATGATTAGAGAATAAAGGTAAGGAAAGCTTCTAGGTTGTAGAAAAAGAAAAGATAGATTCAATCCAGGAGATCCGAAAGCTGGCTAACCATTCTAGAGAGAGGGGAACATGAGACAATCAAGAAAAACTAAGAAAATCTCCCAGGCCTGGGGATGCACGCCTTCAGGTTGAAAGGGCACTGAGACCAATCAGACAGGAAGCATGGGAAACCGCTGTGAAGAAACCTATGGGCACAGAGGGCAGAGAAGGTCAAAGGAAAGGCACCTGGGGAGGCAGGGGGCTGCCCGCAGTGTTCCCAAGGACACTTCCACCCTAAAATCCTGCACGCGGTACATCAGGCAGGGTAAAGGATGCAGCCACCATGAGTGTCCACACTTCCCGCCACAGAAGGTTCTCACTGGGATGAAGCCGGCGAGGTCGCGGCTCCCCCAGCCTGTGGCTGTGCTGTCAGGGCCTGTGGCCCACGTGGCTGCCGAGGGCGAGGGCTGAGCTCTCACCCTCAGCCCAGGATTGACGTGAGCTCACTCTGCTCAACACCCATTGGCTGGTCCTGGTTACATAACCTGGCTGAGCTGCAGGGACGCTGGGGAGGGTCGGGGAGCACCTGGAAGGCGGGGGGAGGGTGTCCTTGAGGTCAACCAGAACACCGAACATCAGAATTGGACACGGTGGCTCCAACCAAAGATGGCGGTAAAGGAAAGTTCCAGAAAGGGGACCATTGTCAGTTCTAGAGACAGTCAGCCCAGACAGCACAGGCAGGAGGGCCCAGGAGGGGAGTTATGGGAAAAGAGGGGTTTCACGGGCACACACCGGCCAGAGACCTTGCAGACGCGATGGGAGCACCGAAACGCGGGTGGAAACTCAGAAGGCACCGAAGACGTGGTGTTCACAGGGGCTCTCGGGGACGGGGATGGCCAGCAAGAAGCCGGGGGACGTGACCATGTGCAGAGACAGGGGTTTTCCTCCCCAAAAAGGAAAGGAGAGGGAGGGAGGGACTTCGGAAAAAGCAATTAGGAACTTGTCAAAAAACATTATGTGCAGCACATGGGGTCCACGTATGAAGTGAGCCATGTGTGGTGGGCTTGTGGCATGAGAGTCTGAACTGCATTCAGGGACTGTCCCCAGGGCTGGCACGAAGGTCACCCCACCACTGACACCACTGAGAAGGGAGTGATCACAGCCGCGCCCTTGGTGCTGCGCGACGACATTGGGACGCGGCCAGGACGGTGCAAATGCCGACAGTGACTCTCGATTTTAGCATCATCCATGGGGGCTCGGCCTGGGGTCTGACGCTGAGAAGGACAAGTTGGGCGGCTTGGAGGGAGGAGGGCGAGGGAAGGTGGGAGGAGGGCTGGGGCCCCATATAGTCACCCTAGACCACGGTGGGCGTGAAGAGGGGACGCCAACGCCGCCCACTAGCCCGGGACCCGGCGGCACATGCGTGGTTCAGCCGGGCATCTGGGGCCACGCCACATAATAAAGCCTTCTCGCTGCCTCAGTCAGAGATCCCTCCAGGCAGCCCACGACAGCTGGGACCAGCTGAGGGACACTCAGGGTCTGCAGGGAAGGTGGACAGTGCTGGCCAGGTCAGAGGCCAGCTGCCTGCTGCTCCAGGGCAAGAGCCTGGCGCCCACATAAAGGTGGATCAGACTGTGAGGGCCCCCAGGGGCCAGGGGACCCAGCTGAGCAGCCGGGCTGCCAGAAACTCCATGCCAGGGCAGCCCTCCCGCCACATTTTAGGGCTCCCAGGCTATATTTGGGGTCCCAGGGGCTCGGCCTGAGCCTTATCCTGGGGAGGCGTCTGGGCGCGGAGGCCCGGGCTGGGGCCCTGGTCCGGGCTTGTGTGGCCCAGGTCCCGCGTTGCCCAGGAACCAGGCAGGGGTGCAGGGCCGGTGGTGAGCGCAGGGTCCTTACCAGGAAGGACTGGAAGAGCTGGAAGCGGCCGCCCAGCCGCACGTACAGGTGGGACAGCAGCTGCGTGGACGTGCCGTTGAAGGCGTTGGCCACGGCCAGGAAGGCGTAGGCCCCCACCGTGAAGAACTCCCAGTCGTAGGCGCCCGACGTGGCGATGGTCTGGTTGGCCTCGAAGAGCCGCGTCCCTGGATTCCACTTGTAGATGACGCTGTAGATGTTGTGGTCGTCGCCTGGAAGCCGAGCGCCATGCAGGGAGGGAGACGGGCCTCTGTGGCCTCGTGGAGGCCTTGGCAAGACCCTGCCCGCCCGGACCCTGCCCCAGGCCCTGCAGCCCGTCCAGTCCAGCCAGGCCCTGCTCTCCTGCACCCTCCCCCGGCCCCCAGCAGTGACAACGCCCTTCATGTGACCTTCCTGCCTCTGTGCCCCGATGAGAACCCTCGGGGGCCCCGCCTTTGGACGGCTCCAGACCCCCCTGAGGCCTTGCAGCATGCTGGAGGGGACACCCCCGCCCTCCCCAGCCTCACCCCTCACACGGTCCGCCATCCCCTTCGCGTCCCCCCACCCCGCAGGTCAGGCCTGTCCGGATCGTGCTCCCTGGAGCCCCTCACCCACCCCCAGGGCTGGGCCAGCCTCTCCCGGGACACTCACTGCCATGGGGGGTATTGAGTGGTGGGCTCCTGGGGTCCTCTCTGCCCATGAGCAGTGGTGGGGTCTCCTCCCTGGCCCCGCCCCCTCGCCAGAGTTCCCCGGCAGGTGTAGACTCAGGTGATGGCTGAGCCGCAGAGCCTGCCGAGGCCAGAGGTGCCCTGCAGGGCTGGCTGACCCCCCGGGCCCTGTCCCCCGAGAGCTACAGGGCAGGGAAGGGCTCACTGTGGTCACTCAGGGCAGTCACCTGGCCCAGAAGCCAGGTTTCCCAGACCCTCCCAGGACTGTCCCCCACTGCACCCACCGCATCCCACAGAGTTTGTGCCCAGAATGGATAAGGGCAGGGACGCCCCTACCTGGACAGATGAGGGGGTGTTCAGGTGTGTCCACCCTCAGACACTACTGTCAGATTGCCAAGCCCGAGGACACGGGCCGCGTGTGGTTTATTATACATTTTTTTTTTTTTTTGCGGTACGCGGGCCTCTCACTGTTGTGGTCTCTCCCGCTGCAGAGCACAGGCTCCGGATGCGCAGGCCCAGCGGCCACGGCTCACGGGCCCAGCCGCTCCGTGGCATACGGGATCCTCCCAGACCGGGGCACGAACCCGCATCCCCTGCATCGGCAGGCGGACCCCCAACCACTGCGCCACCAGGGAGGCCCTATTATACATTTTTAATGAGACACACTGAACCCTGCAGGTGATCCCGCCCTGGCCCTGGAGTCCAGGCCATAGCCCTTACCTTCCCGGTGGTTGGCCACGGCCAGGAAGTGCTCCCCGGCCACCTCGAAGGCCTCCCAGTCCCGGGCGCTGTGGGTGAGGACCCTCTGGTATGGTGCGAACCTCAGCCTTCTCTGGCTCCATTTGTAAATGACAGAGAACTCCTGACCCTTTTCATTCGGTTCAAAATTAGCCACAGCCAGGAAGATCTGGGGAGAGGACCAGGACAGCGTTCTCGTGATACGTGCGAGGGGTCCGGCACTCGAGGCTTCTGAATATCATCCTCAGGACAGGGGCTGAGCCGGGGACTGACGGCCTGGGGCAGGCCCAAGAACCCAGGACTGACTCTCCAGATCTTAATTACATTAAAACCCGTAGCCGCGTCCGTATTTACCAGCCCATGAGCTCCGTTCCTATCTCCCAAACCCAGGAAAAGCTTTATGCGCAGAACTGTTCTTCATCATTTCATTCATCCTCCAGGTGAAGAGGAAAGATCGTAACGCCTTGCTGTCTCAGGAAGCACATGTTTGCCACGCAGTCGAGGACAACATGGCAACGCCCTACGTGTGACGTGAGCTGGAGGCCAGATGGTGGGTCGTGTGATTCAGGCGGGAGCCAGAGGCCCGAGGGTGGGGCACGCTCACGGCGGCTGAAGCAGCCCCAGGTACACTCTGCTGCTGCTTAGGGGACGGGGCAGACTTTTTTCTTAGTTTTCTAAAATTCCCAATTTTTCTTTGATATAAAGTTGTTTTTTATAATGAAAAAATATAAACCTTTAAAATGTCATCAACCATAAAACCAGAGGGCTAGTCACCCCTTCACCAGGACCCTGGGAGGGCAGGACCCTGGGAGCGCAGGACCCTGAGGGTCGGCAGCGACGGGGAGCAGAGGTCTGTCTGGTTTGCTCAGTTTTGTCCCCCGTCGGGGGGGGGCCAGGTGAGGGCAGGGCTGCACCTGGCACACGTGTTAGTGAGCAAGCGACTTGGGGGCGGGCACGGGCAGGTAAGGGAAAACTCTCACAAGGGATGACCCTCTGAGCCCCGACCCGTGGGCCACTGCTCAACGCAGCCCTGGCGGAAGTAAGGGGAGG
Source organism: Mesoplodon densirostris (assembly GCF_025265405.1). Taxonomy (NCBI): domain Eukaryota; kingdom Metazoa; phylum Chordata; class Mammalia; order Artiodactyla; family Ziphiidae; genus Mesoplodon; species Mesoplodon densirostris. Next base: position 1,826,370 of record NC_082665.1, on the reverse strand, counting down.
CTGCCCACGAGGTTTTCCCCGCCAAGGCCTCCGGGCCCGGCCCTCACCCTCCTCACCTGCCCCCTCCATTAGGACCTCACGTGTCCCCAGTGTGTATGGAGCGAAGGAAGGCTGGGAAGGGAGGCCTCTTTTCACTCTGACGTGATGTCCGCCCTGCTGACTGGTTTAGGTCAGATTATCTCCACGGTTTAAGGAGGTAGTGGTGGGTCTGCACGGAGCTGGGGAGCATCTCAGAAATGGGCTGATCTCTATTTTGCGGAAGCCAGACAGACTTTCTGGACATAGAGACGCAGCCGTGCCTGACTTTAAAAGGCATTTAAAACCTGCATGAGGCTTCAAAACCAGTAGAAGTGCTTTTTCCCATAAAATCTATGTAAGGAGCCCCAACCTTTGGGCTCTGTGGGTTTTTCCAAGGTAAAAAGGATCAAGAAAGTCTCTGAATGCAGACTTGCCTTTTTTCCAATGGTGAAATGTCTCCAGGACTGTGCTTGGTGCGTGGGAATGTCCTGGTACGAGGAGAACTTCCCGTCGGTCCATTTGTAGATGGCGGACGTGGTTTTCCGGTTGGCCGTGGCCACGAAGAGCCCGGCCTCGGGGATGACAAAGACCTCGATACCCAGCGTCTCCGAGTTCGTGAACAGGCTCTGATGCTCCTCCACGTAGTCCAGCCTTTCTTTGGCTTGTGATAGAGACACAGAGACCCAGTTAATGCTTCCCAGAACAGAAGCCTGGATGGACGGACGTCCAGGGGTGCGACCCCAGGGACCTGGGCCACGACCCAGAGTACTGTGGCCTCGAGTGCCGTGCCGCCCTCACCAGGAGGCCCGGCAAAGGAGCCTCTCATCCCCGCACAGGTTTTAGGGTCTGCAGAGCCCCCGGGGATACTAGTTGGGTAGAATTGACATGTCAGGTCCCTACTAGACGTTCCCCACGGCTCGCAGCTTCCACGAAAGGCTGTGCCCTGATGGGAACTAGAGAGCAGAGGCCACGGCTCAGGGACTTTCCCCTGGAGCCAGTTCCCATTTCCCGAGGACCCCCTTGGGGAGCATCACGGAGCCTCTCCTCACCTCCCCGCCAACACAACCACTCCCGGGCTCCCGGCACCATCGCGGCCAATCTTGACCCGAGTGGGCGGAGAGGGTAAAGAGAGCAGGTGGGGCTCCTGGAGCGGGGCCAGCCCCATCAGGGAGGCTCATGGTCTCCCCTAGACAGCTCGGGAGCTGAGAGCCTGCCAGCCTACCAGTCGGGCCCAGGAGGGCACACATTTCCAGGTGAAGCACGCAGGCTCACTGCTCTGTGGGGAGATCGTCCCTGTCCCTAAGTATCGCTGGCTCTGAGAAGACACCGAGGTCCCCAGAGCCCCACCCACCTCACCTGCTAACACGGAGACCCACTCGCTGCCCACGCACAGGTATAGCCCCTTGCGGCTGGCGTCAAACCAGAACTGGGCGTCCTCCGCTTTGGTACACGGTGGCTGGGATCCCAGCGTCACCTTCATGTCAGTTTCTGCGGGGAGGCAGGAAGATGGGTGTCCAGTGGGCACATGCTCCCCGGAGGAGGGCAGAGGCGAGACTGTCAGGTGACCCCGGACCCAGGCGCTGCTGCTTTCACCTTCACCTCCACCCCCTGAGCTGCCAGGAACCACTCAGGGTCTCGGGGAGGGAGGGAGACCCGAGAGCCCGTGGCCTGCCTGGGGCGTCTGCACACAGGACGCGGAGGTGCCCCTGCAGTCCGGCCTCCCGCCCACCTAGCTCTTCCCCGTGGCCTCAGCTCTTCTGAGAGCCCTGAGTAATCACGCCGCACCGCCCTCTGCTTCCATCTGAGACTCGCTGGCACGCGTCCACCCAACTTCCGTTCTGCTTAGTTCTGAGGCCCCTTGACCCCTGACCCAGGGGATCACGGCTTCATCCCAGGTCCAGCCCTCACCCCGATGGTGCCACTTGGCACCTTTACAGCAACGTCCGCGCTGAGGCCCCGGCAGCCAGTCTGTGACACTGAGCACATCCTCGACCTCTTGAACTGCCCGGCAGAGGCCTGGGGCCGGACTCCTGCCCGAGGCCCGGCAAACAACCCAGAGGCCGTGTGCCTCTGGGAATTTGGGGACATGGGTCCAGGATTGGGTCTAAGGGCCAACTTGCTCAGGGAGCTCCCGTGACTCATGAAGCAAGGACCGTGAGGCTCGAGAGAGGGTCGGGCTGTCTCCCCGCCTCCCTAGTAGGGAGGAGGGGTTTCAGATTCTCCATGGCAGGGGATGTGGCTTAAATAAACCGTCAACACTAACTTTACACTGGGGAGGTGCAAAGCTGGGGACACTCTAGGCTGGGGGGCTCCCAGAAAACAGCAATGAACCTCACGAAGGTCGGGGTCCCCACGGGGGTGGGGTGCTGACGCTTGATGTCTGTTGGAGAGGAAGGGGAGAAAGGGCCCCAAACGCTGCTCTGGGGGCAAAGCAGGCAGCAGGTGGGAGTTAGGGACGCAAGATGTGTAGGCTCAGCCCCAGGTCCCAGGCGGGACGAGCAGGTGGGGGTTAAACAGCCATGGGGGGCGCCCTTGGGAGGGAAGCGGGTCTGGCGGTACCATCTGCCTTCCCTGCGGGGCCATCCGCGTCAGGCCCCGGTGTTCCCTTCATCCATGTGCCAAGCGCCCTCCTGTCTTGTGCCTGGGGATGTTGGAAATGACAAGGCTCCCAGGGTCTACTGTCGGCGTGGGGAGCGGGTAGCTGTGGCCTACTAACCATAGGGATACTTTAGCACCTCATTATCTTCCGGCTTCCCCGTGAGTCCCTGCAGGATAGGGGGGAGGGACAGCAGGGCGAGCTCAGGATTCCTGCAGGGACAGAGCCTCAGGGTGGCGTCTGAGCCGGGCAGCAGAACCAGCTGCCTCACCAGGCCCTGCAGAGAGAGGGACAGCGCACTGAGACCTGCACTGCTGGAGCAGCCCCGCCCACCGGGCTCAGCCCACCCAGACCCCGAGGGAGGGGTGGAAATGCGGGTGCGGGTCTAAGCTCTGAAGCCAGGAGAGAGGAGTCAGCCCGTTGGGTAAGGGGGGCAATGGGAGCAGTGGTGGAGAGCTGTGCACCATTCGAAGGTGATTACACCACGGAAGGGATTTTTCCTGTGGACTACCCTACAGTGACTGGGTACAATGCTCATCCATCTATATGTCCATCCGTTCGTCTGTCTACCTATCTGTCCATCCATCCATTCATCCATTTGTCCATATCTGTCCATGCACCCATCCACCCAAATACCCATTCATTCATCCATCCATCTATACATCTGTTCATCTATCTGTCCACCTATCTGTCCATCCATCATCTATCTGTCCATTAGTCTGTCCATCCATCCATCCACCCAAATGCCTATTCGTTCATTCATCTATCCATCCATTCATCTATCTGCCCACCTATCTGTCCATCCATCTGTCCGTCCACCATTCATCTATCTGTCCATTAGTCTGTCCATCCATCCATCCATCCAAGCATGCCAGCGGTAAACATTCAGAGCATGGTTCTTTACACTGGACACGTCAAGAAACAAAAGCCCTTACCCTCATGGGCAAGGTCCCCCCCCCTCCCCTGCACTCTAAGGGAAAGACAGGCAATGAGCAAACACACAGCTGGTCTGAAGGTGGTCAGGGCTACAAAGACAATCTGGGGAAGGGGATGAGAGGGCTGGGTGTGGGTGTCATCTCCTCAGAGTGGAGGGGAAGGCCTCCATGGTATGAGGGCAGCGGGCAGGGCCCCAAAGTCACGAGGAGTGTGTCATGGCAGGAGTGGGACAAATGTCTAGGAGGAGGGCACAGCAGGTGCAAAGGCCCTGTGGTGGGAGTGTGCCCGGCATGCATGGGACTCCACTGAAACTTTATGCTCCCCATTCCCAATTGCACATACAACGGTGTCAAACTGGGGTGCCAGACCAGTGGTGACAGCCCCCCAGGAGCACTGGTGTTGGGAGGTCCAGGCAGGCAGGTCCTCCATACTTACCGTGAACTGGCCTTTGGTCCTCCTCCGGCTGCCGATGAAGAACCGGGCTCCTTGCACCGATAGGGTGGCCGGGAAGGGCATGTCAGCCATTCTGAAAACATTGGAGGATGGTTTTAGGGCCATGGGAGAGCAGGGTCATGGCCTATTTACGTAGAAAAGGATGGGGGCAGCACCGCCTGAGGCTGTGTCAGTGTCCGGGGTCAGCCATAACGAGTACCACAGGCTGGGCGCCTTAAACAACAGAAGTGTGTTCTCTCGCAGTGCTGGAGGCCAGAGGTCTGAGATCAGGGTGTCGCCTGGGGGTGCCCCCTCTGAGGACTCCAGGGGAGGGTCCTGCCACCTCTTCCAGTTGCTGGGGGCTCCTGGAGTTTCCTGGCTTGTGGCTGAATCGTGTGGCCTTCTCCTCCATGCCTCCTTGTCAGGTCACTCTGTCGGGGCCAACCTACTCCTTAGCTTAGCTCGGTTACGCCTGCAGAGATGCTGTTTCCAAATGAGGTCCCATTCTCCGGTTCTAGTGGATGTGAATTTGGGTGGACGCTCTTTGCCCCAGGACAAGGGTCTTCTACAAAAGCGTGTGCTGCGGAGGTATTCAGTGGCCCCTCTCCATGTCACGGGGGTCTCCAGTGGCTCCTCCCGGCACGGGGTCCCCAGCCCGCCCCCCTCCTCTGAGCCCAGGGCCGTGGGACAGATGATGTCGGGGCCAGACGGGGTTCACCTCGGTGGTGAGCCGGGATGTGTGGGAAGATGTGGCTGGAGTTGGGTCTTGAGGTGCAAGTGGAGGCCCAACTCGGGATGGAGAAGACGTGGGACCTCCTGGAGGGGACGGCGTGGCTGGAGCCTCGGGGGGAAGAGCCAGGTGTGTGCTTCCTCTCCACTGTCCAGCACCTCCCGGACCATGATGCCACGTCCTCTAGTCAAAGCACCTGCTCCGTCCTGGGTCTGCTGTCTGTCTGCAGCTGGCCACGGCAAGGTCCCAGAACGCCTGTGCTCCGAGCACAGCTCCCCGGCTTCCCGGGTCCGGGTGTGAGCCCTCCGCGGCACTGCGAGCAGCTCCAGCACCCGCACCGCCAGCCTCGTCCTCCTGCACACGGCCCCCATCACAGAACTGCCCCACCGCCGGCTCTCCCACCTGAGACGCCGTCTCCCCGTAAAGGCCCCAGTGTATTGGGGGCATGGTGGGGAGAAGTTGTGATAAAGGCATGTTTAAACAGTGTGTAAGTGTTAAGGAGACTTTTTTATTCCAACAAGTTTCATAATAACAAAGCAGAGTGAGATTCTACCTTTGAAAGGAATATTTGCCATAATGACAGATTTAATGTAAACGGACCATTTGTGATGAAAAAAGAAAGAGTGGCGAGCCCCGGCCGGCGAGGATGGACGCTGAGGGCCGGTGGGGGTCGTCCTGGCCCAGCTTACTCGGCAGCCAGGCCGTGGGGACCAGGCCACGGCAAGGACAAGAGCTGGGCTCGGGCTCTCGAGTGCCCGGGGTTGCGTCAAAGCTACTGAGGTGATTCCGCACGTTTACTTGGTGCTCTGGTGAATATTTACTCCCTCGTCCCAGAAAAGGAAACTGAGTCAGAGAGCTTAGTGATGGGTTGAAAGTCACAAAGCAAGGCCTGGGCCCCAATCAGGCGGCAGCTCCTTTCGGGATTCTGGTGCCCGAGTTCACCCTGCCCTTCCTCTGGGCCTTGCCTCGATGCTACCGACTCCGCAGCCGCGTTGATGGGTCAAGTCCCACCCCCCAGCCCCCGGCGGGCAGGCTGCGGCTCCCTCCCCGCCGGGCGCTCCCGCCCCTCGCCGCCTCTCTGGGGGGCGGGACCGTCCCACGTCCACCAGCCAATGAGCCTGGCGCTCCTCCTCCAGCCTGACGCCAGCGGCCGAGGCCGAGGCCCGCGGGCTGGCGTGCGCCCTGCGAGCCCTGCCGGCAGCACCCGGCCCCCTGCCACCCCTCCGGCGCCGCGGTACCTACATGTCCACGGGGAGGCCGCAGTCCCTGGTGAGGGAGAAGGAGCCTTCGGACACGGCCAAGACCAGCGTGTGCCACTGGCCGTCCGTCAGAGCCGGGCCGCGGAAGGACACGCGGGCCTGCCAGGCACGCGCCGCGTCCTCCCTGAGGAAGAGGAAGTGCAGCTGGGTGGGCGAGTAGCGCAGGCCGAGCAGCAGCGAGTCCCGCTCCTCCGCCACCACCGTGAACAGGTACTCGTTCTTCTGCAAGAGAGGGGGCAGCGGGGGCGGGGCAGGGAGGGGGCAGGTGAAGGGGAGCAGGTGAGGGCGGCAGGTGAGGGGGGCCAGGTGAGGGGGGCAGGTGAGGGGGGGCAGGTGAAAGGGGGCAGGTGAGGGCAGCAGGTGAGGGGGGGCAGGTGAGGGCGGCAGGTGAGGGGGGGCAGCTGAAAGGGGGCAGGTGAGGGCGGCAGGTGAGGGGGGGCAGGTGAAGGGCGGCAGGTGAAGGGGGGCAGGTGAAAGGGGCCAGGTGAAAGGGGGCAGGTGAGGGGGGCAGGTGAGGGGGGGCAGGTGAAGGGGGCAGGTGAGGGGGCAGGTGAGGGGGGCAGGTGAGGGGGGCAGGTGAGGGCGGGTCTCTGGGCCACAGCGCCTGAGACAGTAACCACGGTCTGTGATGAAACCAAATGCACCACTTACACCCATGAGGACAGCTACTATCAGTAAAACAGAAAATTGCAAGTGTTGGTGAGGATGAGGAGAAATTGGAGCCCTTGTGCACTGTTGGTGGGAAGGCAGCAATAAAATGGTGCAGCGGTTATAGGAAATAGTATGGAGGTTCCTCACAAAATTAGAGTGGAATTACCATCTGACCTAGCAGTTCCACTTCTGGGTATCTGCCCAAAAGGACTGACAGCAGCGTCCTGAAGAGGTGTTTGTACCCCCATGTTCACGCGAGCATTGCTCTCAATAGCTAAAATGTCCCGGCAGCCAGTGTCCATCGATGGAGAGATGGGTAACTAAGATGTGGCGCATTCATGCAATGGGATATTGTTCAGCCTGAAGAAGGAAGTTGTGACGTCAGCGTGGAGGAACCTTGAGGACGTGATGCTCGGTGACGTAAGCCAGTCACACAAGGACAGGTAGTGTGCGATCCACTGATGTGAGGTCCCTGGGGGAGCCGGGTGCACAGGGGCCGACGGTGGGCGATGGGGCCGGGGCTGGGGGCCAGTCGGGGGAGCTGTCATTTAATGCGTGTAGAGTTTCAGTTTGGGGAAGATGAAAAGGGTTCTGGAAAAGGACGGTGGTGACGGTTGCACAACAGTGTGACTGTCCTTAATGCCACTGAGCTGTGTACTTAAAAAGGGTTAAAATGGGAAATTTCACATTACGTGTATTTTACCACAATTTAAAAAACCTCACGCCACCCGCCATTATCGCGATCTCCAAATGCCAGCAACCCCAGCTGTGCATCATTTTCCAGATCGGACCAGGGAGAGACCATATATACTTGACTGTACCTGAGTGCAATTTAGAGTCTGTTCATTTCTAGCCTAACACAATAAAAAGCGTAAAGAAATGAAAGTGATTAAACCTGAATGCTAAGCAGATACGTTAAATATAGAATATAGGTTTTTAGCAAGTCTTTGCCCACGTAAAACTGTGAGTGAATTCCATGCAACGGTTGTACTAAAGAAGTGGGAAAACTCCATGGTCCTCCTGTTTAATTTAACACCTAATTTAGCAAAATCAATTTGCACAGCTTGGGTCACACGGCCTCTGGCCACTCCGGGCGCTGAGGGGACACGTGTGGCCCCTGCACTTATCTTCCATGTGAAGGGAGCCCTCCCATGAGCCAGGTCTCAGGAAGTGCATGGAGTGGGTGGAAATGACACAGTAGGACAGAATGCTCACAGTGGTGGCTGGGCCCGAAGGATGGTGATGTCACAGCCAGGGCCTCCGAGTGGACAGGCATCTTTACTCCCCCATGTTCACGTCCCAGGACCCCGGAGCCTGAGCAGGCGCTGACCTTCTTCGAGAGGGCAGGGGCCCCACCCACAGGCCACTGACCTTTGGGGTTCTCAGTCCCTCACCCCTAGGAATACTCGTGGCTGGAGGAGACCAGTGTCTGGTCAGAACCCTGTGTTTCCCCCCAGTGAAGCTGAGAGGAAGGAATCGGATCAGGTGATGAAGTGAGTTTATTTATCCGGGTGCCCAAGGAGGCACTGACAGGATGGAAGTCGAAGCCAAGTGACGCAGGCAGAGGAACTGGGAGGGGGACAGGTGACCCAGAGGCAGGTGGAGGCGCCTCCTGGGAGGCAGAAGCCTGGGGAGCAGCGAGGTCGGGGTTCCCAGGGCAGGATCAGAGGTCAGTCAGGCCAGGACAGTGGGGACGAAGGGGACCCTGTCCCAAGTGGGGGCAGCCGCCCAACCCAGGTCAGGACTGAGGGAGGCTGGGAGGACCGAGTCATGGGGGGACCTGAGCCCGGCTGGCCCTGGGGGGACGTGCCCGGTCAGCAGCAGGACATGCCCAAGGCGGGGACGCAGCAGGCAGGGCGGCAGAGCAGGGACACGGGGGAGGAGGGTCTGTGGCGGGACGAGGGGCAGGGGGTGGGCTGGCAGCACGAGGGGGCTGAGCAGGGGGCGGCCTCACAGCACACAGGCTCGCAGCACACAGGCTTGCAGCAGACAGGTGTACAACAGACAGGTGTGCAGCACACAGGTGTGCAGCAGACGGGCACACAGCAGGCCTGCTGGCAGGGGGAGCAGGTGCAGCAGGGGGGCTCACAGCAGCTCTCCGGGCAGTCGTCCACCTGCCAGCAGGAGCCGGTGCAGGAACCGGGCAGGCAGAGCCGCTGCCGTAGCTCAGGGCGCTGGAGCAGACGGACAGGGTGGACGCGGCCGTGGTGGGGGCAGGGGGGCTGGAGGAGGGTGTGAGTGTGTGTGAGTGTGTGTGGTGTGCTCAGGGATGCAGGGCTTTTATATCCAGCTCCTGGCTTGTGTCGTCCCAGCAGGGGGCTCCCACACTTGCCCTTCCTCCTTGGGGTTGCGAGCTGGCTGCAGGAGCCCCTTATTAGTGCTGGCGTAGTTTCTACAATAGTTTTCCCTCGTTAAACTTGTCAGTGTAAATATCCTGAGTTGCAGGATGTTTTCCCTTCGCTCCTTTGTTTGGCTCCAGAAAGTTATGGAAAATATTGAGGCAAGATTATGCTGAGTGTGGTTTAGAGGTGAACACATCTCTCAATTGATGAATTCTGTTCCATCTCTCCTGTGCTTGGGGTACTTTTAATATCAGTTTAACTTTTAAGCATTTTAAAATTTAAAATTTAGCCTGCGTGCTGCCACTACTGAGCCCACGCGCCTAGCGCCCATGCTCCTCAACAAGAGAAGCCACCGCAATGAGAAGCCCGCACACCGCAACGAAGAGCAGCCCCCGCTCGCCGCAACTAGAGGAACCCCGCATGCAGCAACAAAGACCCAACGCAGCCAAAAAAAACAAAAACAAAAAAACAAAAGAATCTTAAGTGTAAAGTGACATTGGCGCATCTTATAAAATGCAAGTGGTTCAGAGGATTGGACCATAGAGTGGGTCTAGGGTCACGTTCCAGCAGGGCCTGATGTGAGACCCAGGCTCTACCAGCAGGAGGTGAGGGATGCCCAGAGCCCTCGCAGCCCAGCCTAGCGCGCCCGAGAGGAGTGTTAATGCGGCATGGTCGGACGTGGACTCTGCAGTGAAACTTTTTCAGGGAGCAGTGCTCACAGGTGTCTGAGTGAGTCTGGGGCCGTGAAAGGGACGCAGGGCTGCAGGGTAAATCGGGAGCCGTTTTCATCAACATTTCACCCAAACTCAAGTGCCTTTCGGCACACGCTGTGCACCCCACACTCCTCGGCTGAGCAAATTGCCCTTCTTGACCCGAGGTTGCCTCCTTCAGAGGTGATGCCCTGAAAGACTCAGAGAGAGAGAGAGGGTCTCCTCCTGGAGACCCCGCGTGTGAGCAGTGGAGACGTGTGGACCCCAGGTAACACACAAAAGTAAAGCCCAGGCAACAGTCAGTTTCCCTCGTGGATCAAGAAGATGTGGTCCTGGGCTTCCCTGGTGGCGCAGTGGTTGAGAGTCCACCTGCCGATGCAGGGGACACGGGTTCGTGCCCCAGTCTGGGAGGATCCCACATACTGCGGAGCGGCTGAGCCCGTGAGCCACGGCCACTAAGCCTGCGCGTCCAGAGCCTGTGCTCCGCAACGGGAGAGGCCACAACAGTGAGAAGCCCGCGTACCACAAAAAAAAAAAAAAGAAGAAGAAGAAGATGTGGTCCTGGAGAGCCTGGAACAGAAAGTCAGCATGGGCTGACCCTGGTGAAGAGGTCAACGTCTGGAGCAGTGACGGCCCTGGCCACAGCTGTGGGGTTAGACAGCACTGTCTGAGCACCTGTTCTAGGCCAGGTGGGGATCCTCCAAATCACAGAGGTAAAAGCTAAAACCCCAAATATGATGAGAGAAAATGTAATAAACAGACCGTGTATTTCCCCAACACCAAACATGACAGTCCATTTGCTAGGGAGGGAGAAGGCACAGCTAGGATAAAACAGTAGAGACAAAACTGAGCATGAACCGCTCTGAGGTGAGTGCACAAAGATGTGTGTGTATTTGGACTGGAAGGGCTTCATGAATTTCAAGAGCCTCAGGTCTTTAGAGCCCACCCACCCTAGACATGTGTTGGCAGTTTTAAAATGAACAGAATTAATAGCAGCCCCTTTGCCGTGCAGGAAGAAACAGCACATAGTCTGGAAATGAACCCCCCCAGGGCTGACCCCGGACCCCCCTCCCACCAAACAGTGAAAGACACAGAGCTTCTGGGGGAACATCCGGGATTAAGGCTGATTTGATCTTTTTTCAAATTATTACATCTTTCTCAAGTAAAGAGAACAGCAGTGTATTTTCATATAAGCAAGAGCTTAGAAAGTACTCCACTCACATTTCCCTCTTGAAAAAAACACTTAAAGAAATAAGATAAATGACCAAGTGATGAAGCAGACAGGAGCACCTGGGGGATTGGGCTGGCGTGGGTGCTAAGAAGGGGAAACAAGTCTAAATAGTCAGCGAGATGGGTTCTATGTGCAGAGTCTGATCCTTCCTAGGCAATGACCCTGGTGAGGTTCTAATACTTTATTAATATCAGATGCTTTGTCTATGTGAGAGCCACCTGGCTACTGAGCCCTTGAAAAGTAGCCAGCACCACATGTTCCGTTTTTTGTTTTTGATTTGTTTGTTTTTTTAAGAGAAGAAACTTGTTTTGTTCACTGTTGTATCTCTGGTGCCTAGAACAATTCTTAGTATTGATACACAGAAGGGCCCATTTTTATGAAAGAATAACAGAGCATCTTACCACAAGTCATATTCCTAAGTAAAACAAAAATATCCACAAACATGGGGCTTCCCTGGTGGTGCAGGGGTTGAGAGTCCGCCTGCCGATGCAGGGGACACGGGTTCGTGCCCCGGTCCGGGAAGATCCCACATGCCGCGGAGCGGCTGGGCCCGTGAGCCATGGCTGCTGAGCCTGCGCGTCCGGAGCCTGTGCTCCGCAACGGGAGAGGCCACAACAGTGAGACGCCTGCGTACCGCAAAAAAAATATATATATATATCCACAAACAAATGGATCTAAAACTTTTTGAAAACCCGACATGTGGAAGCAGAAGAAATGCAGAGTAGATTATTTTTCTATTCCCACTTTGCTCTATACAGGTAGGGATGAATTATTATACAATTCTGCAGGGTCCTAAACAACTCAGCCAAAATTTACCTCAAAACTCATTTAATCAAAATTTACCAAAATTTACCATTTAATCAAAATAAAACTCATTTAAGTCATTTGTTTTCAAATTTACTTTTCAGAACAGTTGGTCATAATCCCTGAATACAAATGCCTTCCTTGATCACTTGGAATATGCTGCAAAGGCCGGTGGATGAGCTACAGAAGGAACAATGGGGAAAATCAAGAGTCTGGACTACCTCCTGATTGGATCAGCAGTGATGAATAAACAAATGATGACTGCATGCAAATGGAAACAGGATTTACTCTCAATGTGATCTTCAACTTGCTGGACATGCACAACTGATTCTCTTTCAATATAAGTGATACGATAAGAATATGGCTACATTAACTTACTAAAAACAACAAGGTACAAAGATAAAGGTATTAATTTCTGGAAGTATTTTGAAAACACTGATAAACACTAAATATTTAATACTAAAACACTGCAAGATCCCCTCAACAATCCCTACCCATTTTCCCAACTTTTTTAAATTTTTGCATTATTTATTATTGATTGTCACCTCCCCCACCTAGAATGTAAACTCCGTTAGAGAAGAATTTTTCTTGTTGTGCTCAGCCTTCTATCCCTGGTGCCTGAAACAGTGCTTGGTACATAGAAGGTGCTCAATAAATATGTTAAGTCAGGACTTCCCTGGTGGCACAGTGGTTAAGAATCCACCTGCCAATGCAGGGGACATGGGTTCAAGCCCTGGTCCAGGAAGATCCCACATGCTGCGGATCAACTAATCTGTGCACCACAACTACTGAGCCTGCACTCTAGAGCCCGCGTGCCTAGAGCCCATGCTCCACAACAAGAGAAGCCACCGCAATGAGAAGCCTGCGCACCACAAAGAAGAGTAGCCCCCGGCTTCCCTGGTGGCGCAGTGGTTGAGTCCGCCTGCCGATGCAGGGGACATGGGTTTGTGCCCCGGTCCGGGAAGATCCCACATGCCGCGGAGCAGCTAAGCCCGTGAGCCATGGCCGCTGAGCCTGCGCGTCCGGAGCCTGTGCTCCGCAACGGGAGAGGCCACAACAGTGAGAGGCCCGCGTACCGCAAAAAAAAAAAAAAAGAGAGAGTAGCCCCCACTCGCTGCAACTAGAGAAAGCCCACGTGCAGCAACAAAGACCCAAAGCAGCCATAAATAAATTAATGAATTAATTTAAAAAAATATGTTAAATCATTAAACAGGAATATTAAGTGGGCTTTTAAATTTTAACTAAGATTGAACAAAATGCATAGACTCTTTTCCTTCCAAAAATCGCTTTAGAAAAATATTGAACAAATAGTGTATCTGTAAGCATTTTAAAAGCAGCTTTTAGTAACACGTATTGAAATGGTAACTTTTTGGATATATTGGGTTAAATAAAATACGTTAAATTAATTTCACCTGTCTCTTTTTTCACTTTTAAATGTAGCTGTTATAATAGTTAACAGTTACATTTGAGGTCCCCAGCCAAGGCCTTGCTCGCTGGGGAACACCCATGTCCTCCAGGTGATTGCCTGCCCAGCACCGTCCCTGCAGGGCCAGGGTGACTCCCTCCTCCCTGTATTTCCCAAGAGGGCAACCTGCCTTAATATTTGAATTCCTGAGGGGATACCCAATGAACACCTGCCACTTCCAAATATCCCACCTCCCCCTTGGCTATTGGTCCCTGTGATGGTTAGTTTCATGTGTCAACTTGACCAGGTCGTGGTGCCCCGTTGTTTGGGTAAACATGTCTGGATGTCATGACAAACTTATTTCTTAGGTGAGAGCAACATGGAAATCAGTGGACTCTGAGTAAAGCAGATTGCCCTCCAACACGTGGGTGGGCCTCACCCAATCAGTTGAAGGCCTTGAGAAAAGACTGAGGTCCCCAGAGGAGGAAGAGGCTCCACCAGAAGACCGTGTCTGCACTCGAGCTGCAGCACCAGCTCTTCCCTGGGAAGCCCGCCCTGCAGAGTTTGGACTTGCCAGTCTCCACAATCATGTGAGACGGCTCCTCAAAATAAACCTCTCTGCATATGTACACACACGTCTTATTGGTTGTTTCTCTGGAGAACCGTGACTAACACAGGCTCTGTCGTCACTGCACGTGGCTCTCTCCCTCCTGGCCTCTTCACACAGAGAGAGGCACTCACCCTCGTGCCCAGGGCACTGGAGAGCAGCTGGCCCCAGCCAGTCTGAAGCTGTTTCTGGAGTGGGCTTTATGCCTTCAAGGCAGATGCTTTATTAAACGGAGTGTCCCTTGTCCCTAGTAAAGCTCCAAGTCCCCAGGGTGTCAGACCCAGGGCCTGGTTACCCGCCCGCTGCCGTCCTTCACTGGTGGAGGCTGCAGGGGAACTGCTAGCACAGGGTGCCCAGGCAGAGTGTGGGGGGGCCTGTCTGGCCCTGCCCAGTGGTCCTACTGCCCTGGACGCAGCTCAAGGCCACACTCCACAGCAAAGCTCTTCCCCAGGGTTTGCACAGATGTGCACTCAAGGTCTCGGAGAAGGCCTGACAGTGACTTTATTTGTTAACAGACAAGCCCCTCACATAGGGCAGAACAGAATCCACGATCTGACAAGGATGGAGAGGAGGATGCTTGCTGAGACGCAGGGTCTAGAGGAAGCCAGGAGCCAGTCCAGGGAGCCAGCTGGGCAGTGAGGACTCAGCCCAGGCTGTGGGAGTGGGTGGTTCTGGGGCAGAAGGAGATCCCAGACTGGGCACCAGGCTGCAGAGATTTCAGATGGAATTCAGGGTTGGCCCTAGGAGTAGCTGGCAATGTGCCCAGTCAGCAGCAGACTGAGGCAGGGATGCAGCAGGCAGGGTGGGAGCACGCGGGACAGCAGAGCAGGGACACACAGGAGGCCGGGCAGCAGCAGCTGGGCTGGTAGGAGGGGTTGGGGACACAGCAGGCAGGGCGACACACGGGGCGGCAGAGCAGGGACGCGGAGGAAGAGGGTCTGTGGGAGGACGAGGGCAGGGGGTGGGCTGGCAGCACGAGGGGGCTGAGCAGGGGGCGGCCTCACAGCACACGGGCTCGCGGCACACAGGTGTGCAGCAGACGGGCTTGCAGCAGACAGGTGTACAACAGATAGGTGTGCAGCATGCAGGTTTGCAGCAGACGGGCACACAGCAGGCCTGGGGGCAGGGGGAGCAGGTGCAGCAGGGGGGCTGGCAGCTAGACTGCTGGCAGCACAAGGCCGTGCAGGGGCTGGTGCTGGCTGGTTGGCAGCAGGGGCTGGACACGCAGCTCACTGGGGCACAGACGAGGGTCAGGCAGGGGGCCGGGGCGCAGCCGCTGGGGGCGCGGCAGGGGACTTGCAGCAGCTCTCTGGGCAGTCGTCCACCTGCCAGGAGGAGCCGGTGCAGGAGTCACAGGGACCAGGCAGGCAGAGCCGCTGCCGTAGCTCAGGGCGCTGGAGCAGATGGACAGGGTGGCCATGGCCGTGATGGGGGCGGTGGCTGGAGGAGGGTGAGAGAGAGAGAGTGTGTGTGTGTGTGTGTGTGAGGTGCTCAGGGCTGTCCAGCTGTATAGCCGTCCTCTGTGTTGTGTGTTGGCATGGCAGCAACTTGGTGAAGTCTTTCCTTCCTTGTTTTTGTTTAGTGTCCTGCTCTGTTTTGTAAATGCCTTTGGCTGGTGAGGCTCCTGAGTGGAGGCGGGGCTCTCCTGACCTGTGTCTGTCTCCAGAGGACATACGGTAGAAGTCTTCCGGATGTGTTTGCAGGGACAGCAGCAGCAGGTGACTTCCTGTTAGTGACAGCCCTCTGCTCCTCTGGGGGCAGGACCTGCTCTTGGAAACAAAACGCCTGCTCCAAAGGAAGGGACAAGGAGGAGCAATCCCAGAATCTGGGCTTTGAGGCGAGGAAGGTGTTTTCAGGTGTGGACAGGTCTGGCCATGCCCCACTGGCCTGGCCACAGGGTGGGATGCACTTTGTGAGCAGATGCTGCTGATTGTTGGGGGAGGTGAGGGGGCCTGTATCCACCAGGAGTGAGCCCTGGGGCAGGTGTGAGGACAAGTGTCCTCCTGGGGCAGAGACTGACTCACAGAGAGGGGCAGGGATGCACACGCAGGCTAGCACAGAGAGAATGACCATGGGGGCAAATGCCTTTTGCTTCATTGCAACATGAACTTTTAGAGAACCTCCCCGATAGAGTCTTAATGCTCACACCTTCCTCCTCTTCTACAATATCAGGGGGTTCCAGACAATATCAGGGGTTCCTACAGCCCCTGGGTGCAAATTAGGACAAGATCTCCTCCCTCAAGCACTCCCCCTCACAGGCAGAAGGATGTGGTGGCTGTGACCTGACCCTCTGTTGTCAGTTCCTGGAGTCTGTCATAATAAACGTTCAGTAGCAGAGCCTCGTTGTCCACAGACACCTGCACAGTGTGTAGCAGCCCATGCCCCAGTGCTCGGTCTACACCTGGGACCTAGTGACATCTGGCCATGGTCCCCTGTGTCCTCTCTCTTCAGCCACTGTACTCTGCCAAGTCTCTGAGGGGCAAGGGCAGGGCCCTTGGTGATGTGCTCGGCTGCAGGCCTCTGCAAGAATAACCAGGGCTCCATCAGGGACATGTTGGGGGTCAGTGGGCTTCAGGGTGAGGCCTCACTGACCTCTGATGGGTGGGGCTGGGGACTCTGCTGGAGGACCACATGGCAGTCAGACTGCAATGGAGAAATATTACCTCAAAGAAATAATAGCTTAAAACGGTCAAAGTGAAAAACTCTAATCTACACATCCAGGAAGCTTGATGAACTTCAGTTTTTTGAACACAAAAGAGTCACAAACAGACATATCATACTAAATATGCTAAAAGTCAAAGACAAGGAGAAAATCTCAAAAGCAGCAGGAGAAAAATGCTGAGTCACTCACAAGGGAAGCCCAGTAAGATTAACGGCTGACTTTCCATCAGAAACAGTGGAGACCAGAGGCAGTGGGACCATGTATTCAAAATGCTCAAAGTAAAAATTGTCAATCAAGAATCCTATGCAAAAAAGCTATTTTTCAAAATGGAGGAAAAATATATTCTCAGATAAATAAAAACAGAGAATCTGATATTAGCAGACTCATCTTATTAGACATACTAAGTGGAGTTCTTTAGGCTAAAAGCAAGTAAACCCAGACAGAAATTCCAATCCACAGGAAAAAAAAAGATGCCAGTAAAGTTAATTATGTAATTAGAAAAGACAATACAAGTGCATATTTTTTTCTTGTTTCTTCTCTTGCTTGATTTAACACAATTTATAAAACAATATATGTATAAAGCATATTGTATAAAGCAATATGTATACAATGTATTTTGGGGCCTATAGTCTATAGAAATGCAATATATTTGACAATATCAGCACAAAGGAGGTACATGGGAGCAAAACTGTACTGGGCAAAGGAAATTACAGCAGATGAGAACTCAAATCCACAGGAAAAAGTGAAGAGAACCAGAAATGATAAAAAGGCTAGGATAACAAAAGCTTTGCGTTCCTTTCTTCTCTAAGCTTCTTAAAAATCAGTAAAGTATACTAAGTAATAATTATAACAATATATTCTTGGAATTTTAACATTTTAAGATGAAATATTATAACAGGAAGGACAAAAAAGACAGGAAGGAATAGAGTTACATATAAAAATGAGCAGTGTTTTTATATATAACTGGAATTGAGTCGGTATAAATTGGAAGTTGATTCTGATAAGTTAACATAAATACATGGTAGACCCTAGAGCAAAGGGAAACTTAAAAATATATGATGAAAAAATCATTAAAGAAATAAAGTTGCTACATTGGAAAATATTTACTAAAAGCAAAAGAAAGCGGTAGAAAAGGACTAAAGGAACACAATTACAAAAAAGACATGAGAGGGCTTCCCTGGTGGCGCAGTGGTTGAGAGTCCGCCTGCCAATGCAGGGGACGTGGGTTCGTGCCCCGGTCCGGGAAGATCCCACATGCCGTGGAGCGGCTGGGCCTGTGAGCCGTGGCCGCTGAGCCTGCGCGTCTGGAGCCTGTGCTCCGCAGCGGGCGAGGCCACGACAGTGAGAGGCCCACGTACCACACACACACACAAAAGACATGAGAAATAGGAAACAAAAAAGTGAAATAGCAGACATAAATCCAACCACAGTTAATGCTCATTATTACTATAGAAAGTCACTGCAAACACTAGATTAGCAAGTACTGAACCATTGCTTCTAGGGGAAATAAAGCTTTAGGTTCCTGTGAGCCTCTAGCCTCATTTTCATCAACTAATCATTACATAACCTTGTGTTATGTGTGTCTTGGAAAAATGCACTGAGTTTTCCTTTACTCTCATGAAGACTGCTTCTGACACCAGATGTGTGGGTCTTCACCCACCCCAACAAATTCTCTGACACCCTATGAGTGTCCTACAAGTCAGTTCAGCTCTGACCCTAACCAGAGTCAACACAGACCCCACAGGTTAGGTTTCAGTTGCACAATACTGCCCCCTACTTCAGATGCCAATTACAAGTAGCAAGCACCCGGGTGACCCACAACTTCTGTCTGACTTGGCTACAAATTGGAGGTCCCCATGACTCCTTCAATAATTTGCTAGAGCAGAACCCAGAAAAACAGTTTACTTATTATTGCTGATTTTTTACAAAGGATATTTTAAAAGATACAGATAAACAGCCATATGAAGACACATAGGGTGAGTTCTGGAAGGGTTCTGAGTGCAGGAGCTTCTGTTTCCATGGAGTGGGGTGTATCACCCTCCTGGCATGTGGACGTGTTCAACAACCCAGGTGCTCTCCAAGCCCTGTACTTTGGGGATTTTTATGGAGGCTTCATCTTGTAGGCATTGATTAACTCAATTTCTAGCCCCTCTCCCCTTTTTGGAGAATAGGAGGTGGGGCTGAAAGTACCAAGCTACTAATCAAGGCTTGGTCTTTCTGGTGACCCTCTCCCATCCAGGAGCCCACCAAGAGTTGCCTTATTAGAATAAAAGACAACTCCTATCCTAGGAAATTCCAAGGGATTAGGAGATCTGTGTCAGAAACCAGGGTCAAATACCAAATATTAGCCAGGGTTAGATAGATAGATAGATAGATAGATAGATACATAGATAGATAGATAGATAGATATAGATATGGTATTATTTCACAATGTATGTTTAATATTTATTGTTGATTCATTAGCACTTAACTCACTTCCAACAGCAACATAATTCATGCCTGAATGGCACTTATCTGATGCACGTATTTTCTTCCTAATGCACATCACAGCCTTCTTGCACTTAGGAACACTAGACAGCACTTCAGCACTATGTTTGGGAGCCATTTCAAGCAGCAAGGTCACCAGTGAAAAGCACAAAAATGTGAAGAACGTAGCTCTAAATGACGGCAAAAGGGCACTTGTTTACAGTATGAGCTGAAGCAAGAAGGCAGAGCATTGCCTTGTCATCCTCAGCTGGGAACATGCATGTTGTTCCCATGACATCAAATGTTTTGCAGCTCTATGCATGTCCATGAATGACTTTGGAAGTGCCAAAAGTATTGATTTGGGGGTTACAAATCAATTTTAGAAAGTAGGTGAATTTGCAAATACAAAATCTGTGAATAATGCGGATCAACTATATATCAGTAATAACATAAATGCAAATAATTAACGCAATCAAAAGGCAGAGATTGTTGACTGCATAAACAAACATGATTCAACTATATGCTGTCTACATGAGACATACTTTAGATACAAAGATAGAAATAGATTGACAGTAAAAGGATAGAAAAAGATACATCATGCAAACAGCAACCACGAGAAAATATTAATATTTTACTAATATCAGATAAAATAGACTTTAAATAAAAATTGTAACTAGAGACAGGCATTTTATAATAATAAAAAGTCAATCCATCAGGAATATATAACAATTATACATGCAAATAATAACAGAGCTTCAAAATACATAAAGTTAAAACTGAAACGAAGGGAAAAATAGACAGTTCAACAATATTAGTTGAAAACTGTAAAATACCAATTTCAATAATGTATAGAACAACTACAGAGAAGATTGAAATGGAAACATAAAACCTGAACAACACAATAAGCCAACAAGACCTAACAGACATCTGTAGAACGCCCTACCCAACAACAGCAGAATATACATTCTACAGAAACACACATGGAACATTCTCTATGGGAGAACATATGCTAGGACAGACAACAAACCTCAATAAGTTAAAAAGGACAGAAATAACACAAAGTATGTTTTCTGACCACAATGGAGTGAAATTGGAAATTAATAATTGAAAAAAGTGGGAAGTTCATGAGTATGTGGAAATTAAACAGTACACACCTAAATAACCAAAGGGTCAAAGAAGAAGCCAAAAAAGAAATAATAAAATACTTTAAGATGAGTGAAAACAAAGATCAAAATACCAAAACTTATGGGATGCAGCTAAAGCACTTCTTAGAGGGAAATTTATAGCTGTAAGTACCTATATTAAGAAAGAAGAAGGTCTCAAGTCAAACCTAACCTTCCACTTTAATTAATGGATCAAAGACCTAAATATAAGAGCTAATTCTATAAAGCTCTTGGAAGAAAACTTTGGGATAAATCTTTATGACCTCAGATTTGGCATTGGATTCTAAGATATGGCACTAAAAGTATAAGCAAAAAAAGAAAAAATAGGTAAATATGACTTCATCAAAATTAAAAAGTTTCGTGCTTCAAAGGATACCATCAAGAAAGTGAAAAGACAACCCATATAATGGGAGAAAATATTTGAAAATCCTATATATGATAGGAGACTTATATCTAGAATACATAAGGAACTCATAACACAACAATTAAAATGGCAAATAATCCAATTAAAAACTAGGCAGAGGACTTGATTAGACATTTCTCCAAAGAAGAGTCATAAGTGGCCAATACACACATGAAAAAATACACACCATCATTATTCATCAGGGAAATGCAAATCAAAGACACAATGAAATACTGCTTCAGGCCCACATGGGTCGCTAGAATCAAGAAGTCAGATAATAACAAGTGTTGGTGAGGATGTGGAGAAGTTGCAACCCTCATCCAGTGCTGGTGGGAATATCAGATGGTGCAGCTGCCTTGGGGAAACAGTCTGGCAGTTTCTAAAAAGTTAATCATAAAGTTACCCTAAGACTCAGCAATTCCACTCCTAAGTATATACCCAAGAGAAATGAAAACACATGCCCCTGCAAAAATGTGTACATGAATGTTTATAGCAGCATTATTCATAATAACCAAAAGGTAGGAACAAGCCAAATGTCCATCAGCGATGAATGGGGTGATCAAAATGTGCTATATACACTCAGTAAAATATGACGTGGCCATAAAAAGGAAGGAAGCACTGATACACACTACATCACGGGTGAACCTTGAACACGTACTACATAAGCTAGTTACAAAGATCATATATTACAGTATATGATTCCATTTATATGAAATGTCCACAGTAGGCAAACCCGCAGATATGTAAAGTCAGTGAGTTGCTGCTTAGTGCTGGGGGTAGGGAGTGGGGTCGGGGTGGGGGGAGCCAAAGGGCTCAGGGCTTCTCTCCGAGGTGATGAGCATGAGCTACAACGTGCTGTGGTGAGGGCTGCACTGAGCAGCTGACTGCACCGTACACCACTGAATTGTGCACCTCAGATGTGTGACTCATATCTCAAAGAACCTGTTAGAAAGTTACTGAGCATGACAGGAAATAAAGAGATGGAGCTGACGGCGAGCCAGTCCTCCGGGGGACCCACAGGTTGGAGTCTTGTTCAAGAAAGCAGCTGACAAGACAAAGACTTTCACCTGAGAACTGGAATTTACATTAAAAACAAGAAGAAAATGGAAATCACAGAACTGAAAATGCAATGGCTGGAGCTGAAAGCTCAGCAGCTGGGTTTGAGAGCAGATTGTACAGAATGATGAGGATCAGCGGGCAGAAGCCCCCGGGGGGTATCAGGATGGAACCACAGTCGACAGCAAACCAACTGGGAGAATCTTGGCTATGAGAGAATCGGGGATACTGACTCGGAATGTGAAGGATTGGTCACACGCCTAGGAAGTGCCTTGTCCTGGACCCTGGGGAAACCTCCAGGGGCGCTTCCATCCTAGCCGCGGATGGTGGGAATGTTAGCTGGATCTGCTGAGGATGGGACTGCAAGTCACAGGTAAACAGACCCCAAAAGAGTATGTTTTTGTTATTTTGTTTACATTTCCTGCTAAAGGATGTCAAACTAAAAACTCTGAGCCTTATCCCTAGCCTTTGACAGCTTAGCACACCAGAAAATTATAATTGCTGTACAGACTCCTAACAAATGGTCACACAGGCTCTGCCTGCATACTCACAGTGATGGGGACCTCACTACCTATCAAGGCTGGCCACTCTTGACCTCTTGACCGGATCAGTCGTGCCCTTCACATGCGCTGGCATTGAGAACGTGAAAAGGTACGGGAAGGGGGGGGTCATTCTACAGGAAGAGTGGGAAGTGGCACTGACCTTAGCAGGGAGACTGGGAACTTTCAAGGTTACGACGATGGAAAATTCTTCCGGGAAGAGGTCGCATCTGAAGAAAATCCTTGACGCAGGAAAGCTCAGGTCGTGGGGGGCAGCAGCTGAGAGCTGAAGTCCTCGCGCACCTTGGACCTGTGTCACCCTGACCCCGACCGCAGTGCCATCAGGAGGGACCGCCTCTGCCAGGATGTCCAGGGGCCGCAGGTCTGTGTCAAGGAAATCACACGTGGGTTATGCCAGGGCGTTTACGGGGGCACCCAGGTGTGGGTGTGCAGGCTCTGGTCTCAGTGTCCTACAGGGTCCTCGAAAGAGCCCTGTGAGCAGGGCGTCACGATTATCCCGTGTGGACTAAGAATGTCTCCTGCCACATCAGAAAACAAAGGATGTTTCAGCCATCAAGCCATCACATTACAGCCGTCCCTGACATGCACCCTGAGGAGACTCAGGATGAGAAAACACGGGACGCTGGCCCCAGGTAGCTGAGGTGCACATCAAAGGCATGATTTCAGTGAGCCCGGACTCCCGCATCTTCCCATATACAGAAACGCACTGAATTCCTTAACTTGAGATGTCTGGTTTTCTTTAATTAACAGCATTCTTTTGATGATCTGACTACCTGTTTTTTTTACAAAACTCCTCTGTATCCTGGCTCCGCCCTGACCTCGGAGCCGTCCCTCAGAGCCGTCTGAGATGCTGTGTCCTGGTTAAGTCCTCAGTTTTGTCCGCTGAATAAACCATAACTCTCAGCTTTTAGGTTGTGCATTTTTTTTCAGTCGACACCCGTCTATCCAGTGAGCAAGCGGAGGCACCAAGGGTTCACGACCCACCTGGGTCTACCGTGACCTCTCCTTCCCACACTTCCACCCCGTCCCCCTGGGTTTTGCTGCCATTTTCAAGTCAACCACCAGGCGCTGTGCTGCGTGTGCTGGGGCACGAGGAAGCCCCCACCCGGCCCTGGGGAGCCCGTGGTCCCTGGGAGACAGGCTCGCACACGGGAAGCCTCCAGGGCCTGAGACAGGCAGGCACGGCATCCCCGAGCCCCCAGCAGAGCCGTCTGTGACACGGTCCCGGTGGTGCCGTCGGAGGGCAGGGCCGACAGGACCTGGACGCCGCCCTGGCCTGGGCACTGCCTTCCCCACACGTCGCAGAGGAGCAGACAGGCTCCTGCTCTGCAGTTCAAGGTCATCAGAAACAAAACTCACCTGAGCCCAGAGGACAGGAAAGGAGAGCGGGGCGGCAGACAGACCTGCGACTGGGGGTGGGGCTCCAGACGGCCCTCCCGGCCCCGCGGCGGAAGGGAGGTGCTGGCTCGGAGCAGGCCCATGGCTGCCCCTTGGACCCTTCCAGACTCGGCCACCATGTGTCAGGCCGTGGCCTGGGACAACTGACAGGCACGTGCGAATGAAACAGCCGTTCCCCAGAGCCGTCTCCCTCGGGGTCTGGCGGTCCTGCTGAGGGGTCTGAGCCTGACACAGGGGTGCTGGCCCTGGAGCCAGCGGTCAGTGCACCACGGGGATCAGTCAGCAAAGCAGCGGGGCTGCGGCCATGAGAGCAGAGGACGGCCCCTCTGCGCTGCCCCCGCGCTCGGACCTGGCCCTTCCCCCGTCCAGGGACTCACAGCGGCCAGAGGGCAACCAGCGCAGCACTGAGGGAAGAGCGCGGGGGGAGCAGGGGGCGTCACAAACGGGGGCAGATGGAGCGGAAGACAGGAGCTCCTTTTCTCCATTAAGTCAAGGGAATTCAGGAAACAAGCGGGCTCTCCGAACCAGTTCAGAGGAAAGGTACCGAGCTCAGAGAAGAGAGGAGGAGAAAGCAGCTCCAAGTGGGAGCGTGAAACACGGAAGGAAAGGTCAGCGATTAGAGGGACCAGAGCAGCCCTGGGAGGGCGAGGGCGAGAGGACTGAGGATTTGCATCCAGGACACAGGGAATTCTTCCTAACACGGGAGAGAGGAGGGGCTGTGCAAGCAAGGAGCTGGGCTCCTAAAACCAGAGCACACTCGCCGCCCCGCCCCAGTGCTCAACATGGTACAGAGTTTGGGGCCATCAAGCCGGGGCACAGCCAGGGATGCAGACGTCCTCCTGGAGAGGGGCATCCTCATGTGCCCGGAGGCACCCACGGAGTGTGGACATGCCCGAGGGTGAGGGGACCCAGGGCAGGCTGGATGGCAGTGGGCGGCCCGGCCGCGTGCACACCTGGACTCCGGCCCGAGGCTCATGCCAGCCTGGGGGGGACAGCGAGACCGAGGGATGTGGCGGCCTGAGCAGCGTCTGGGAGGACGGGCGTGCGAGGCCCTCTGGGGGATGTGGTGACGGAGGGACGGCAGCTGCTCTGTGACGGGAGGGCAGGGCACTGCTGTCATTTACGTCACTGGAAGCGAGAAGCAGCCTGGGAGGAAGGAGCATCGTGCCTGGGAAAGCACGTGTGTGTAAACGAAGACGCCCGCAGCTCGGCGCTCCGACGTACTCCAGCGTCAAGGGCGGCGGTCACCCCAAGGCCACTGTGTGTGTCGGGGACGGGGTCCCAGAGAGACGCCAGGGAGGAGTCTGGCATCTCAGGGGCGGAGGGGAGCCCGTGTTCTGGGGGACAGACCCTGACCCCAGCCTCGGGCTGCCTAGGCTGGGGGTCAGATTCCACATCCTGTGTGGATGTGCCTGGCTGGGGTCCCTGGGGAGCACGGGGCTCTAAGTAAACACTGTGCAACCTGAATTCACCCACAAACTGAGACACACAGGGTATGTGGGCCCTGTCTGGCAGTGGCCCCACCAGCGTCCGGCCCCTCCTTCAGGAAACATGGGCCCTCCACCAGGCAGGCCGCTCGGCTTCCAGGACATGCCCCAGCCCGGCCAAGCCCCAGGCACCGGCAACTGGGGGGACCCGAACTTGGCTAATCTCAGTGCGAGTCTCTCCCTCCACTGTTTAACTGAAACAGCCTCTTCCTGGTCCCCCCCACCTCCCCCCAGAACCCACGCAGGCCTGAGCGGCCTGTGGCCCAGCAGGTACTCATCCACACGGGCTCTCTGCACCTGTGCCTGGTCCACACGCCCACATACCTGCCCAGGGTTCTCCGGGTTAACAGAGACAGTGCGTTAGTGCCTTCCTGGGAAAGTCCCGCTGGCTGCAGGGATGAGTGACCGAGCTCACAGAGGTCAGTGCCACCTCAGGACGTCCAGATGCCTAAGTGATAAGAGTCCAGCAAGCTAACCGATGGGACGTGTACACTGGCACCTGCTGGATTCATGCTGACAGGCTGGACAGACAGACAGACAATGGCCGAGCCGTGGACGCCTGGCCACAGAAGCCGGACCTACAACCTCGGCAGCTGCTGCCCAGAACGGCCAGAATGTGGCCGGTGACCACCAGCTTCCCACTTTTGTCCCCACGTCCAGTTCAGGACCCGACGGAGAAAACCAGACCTGCTCCCTAACCAGGCACATGGGGCGCAGCTGCTGGTCCACCCCCAGCTTCCCTCGCCGACAGCCTCCATCAGGCCACACCCGGGCCTTCCTTTTTCCACTCTAAGCTGTGCCCGCCTGAACCCCTGACAAACCCAGGTGACGCTGGTGGGCCCCTGCCAGAGCCAGCGGGATAAACAGCTGGGCTTGCCCTCATTTGCATGGTCTTCGTCTGTTCCACAAAGGCTTCTTGAAATGCCAGTTTCCAAAATAAATAGTTGTTGCCCTGTGGTGCTTATAATTTAGCAGAGAGACTGTGGCGGCCACAGAGAGATGAACTCAAAGCTGGCTACCAGTAGGGCCCTGACCTAGACCTCAGCATCGTAAGATCTGGCCCACGACTGACTCGCTGCACCTCTCCGAGCCTCAGTTTACTCATCTGTAAAATGGGAGGGTGGCGACTGTCTGTGTCAGGGGCTCAGCTGAGCTGGAGAAAGAACTGAGCCGCCAGGTGTCGGAGGAGCTGATCACAGCAACAGGCAAAGCGGAAGGAGAGTGAAGACTTTAACCCTGTACTGCGACAGTGTCGGCAAGACCCCCCAGCCCCCGGAAGGGCACCAACGGGCGTGCCAGGGAGCCCAGGACAAAAGCCACCTGCAGTCTGATGAGCCCTGGGGCCAGGGAGGGAGCGGGAGGAAGGGCCACGAGTGGGAAAGCACTGAGGCGTGGGCCAGAGTGGGGAAAGTGTCTTCACAGGAGGCCTGAAAGGAGGCCGGGAGTGCAGATGTGCGTGTGAGTGTGGCCGTGGCCATGGCCGTGGCTGGTGAGGCCAGCTTCCCCCAGGACAGAAGTGCCCTGGCTGTGCCCCAAGTCTGGGGGGAGTGGGCAGCGTCCTTGTGAGGCCTGTGGTTGCCCTGCGGGATCTCTCAAAGCAGTTCTGGCCAGAAGCCAGGCTCCTCGTGTCCCAGAAAAGTTCCCTGGGGAGGCCCCCCGTGCTGGGGCCGTGAAGACCGAGGTTATTTGGTGGACGGGCAACTGCCTTATGCTGGATGCACAGGTATGAGCCACAGGCCTGCAGCCAGGTGGACACCCGGCCAGCTTCAGACGGTCTCTGAGATGGGCCCCTCCACTGGGGGTGGGGAGGGAGGGAAACGAGATGGCCAATAAGATCCTCTTTACTCTGTGGATTTCGCTGAGTTCATTGGGTGCCCAGGGACCAGGAGCAATTCGTTTCCAAGAACTTAGGCGAGGCTACTATTAGGTCTGCCCTGTGGGACAGTGGGACCGAGGACATGGCCACAGTGATAGAACAGTCCAGTTTGGGCCCAAGAAGAAGCAGATGGACCAGTGATGGGGAGGTCCAAGGGCTCAGAGACCCACACAAGCAGGGAGGACTCATGGTCCGGGCTCCACGCAGACCCGTGGAGGGAGGACCGACCAGTGGGTGGTGGTGGGAAAGCTGGGCTTCGGTGGGGAGATAAGCCAGACCCGATTTCTCCCTGAAGAGGACACAGGTCATCAACTCTAAAATATGTTATTACCTTCCTTTAGTCATTTTCTAGTCAAGTCTTGGCTTGGGGACCTGCCTTATTTTAAAGATGACTTTTCATCTCTTTGCTCTAATCCATTATGTACATGCTTCAAAAAATGTGATTCTCAGCAATTTTATTTCCCTAGTTCCAGAATTTTTTTGAAGGCAATTTTATGATTGACTCCAGGTGGGGTGGAAAGTGAGACTTCCACGTCAGAGGGAGACGTTGGGGCCTCTCTTTGTAACCTGGGGTTAAGGAAGATTTCTCAACACTAGACACAAACCATCAGAAAGAAGCTGGTCCATCTGCTCACATCAAAACAAGGATTTCCGTTCGATGAAGGTCACCATGGGCCGTGTCACAGGACAGAGCAGGAAAGGGGTTTGTCATTCTTAAAACTGACAAGGGGTGAACACACAGAAGGAACAAGGCACCCAGGACACCAGCAAGGAAAACAGAAGAACAATCCTTACCCCAAAGGCAGGTAACCTAAGGAAGAAACAACTCAAATATGATGAAAGCTAAGTCAATACAGTCAATGTAAGTTAAACAGTGACAAGGTATCACTTTTCTCCTCTTACACTGGTTAAAAAAGGAAACAGGAAAAAATATAAAGATGGAGCACAGAAGCAACCTAAATGTCCATCGACAGGTGAATGGATAAAAAAGCTGTGGTACAAAAAAATATACACAATGGAATACTACTCGGCCATAAAAAAGAATGAAATAATGCCAGCAACATGGATGGACCTAGAGATTATTATACTAAGTGAAGTAACTCACACAGAGAAAGACAAATATCCTATGATACCACTTAGATGTGGAATCTAAAATATGACACAAATGAACTTATCTACAAAACAGAAACAGACTCACAGACATAGAGAACAGACTCAGACATAGAGAACAGACTTGTGGTTGCCAAGGGGGAGGGGGTGGGGGAGGGAGGGATTGGCAGTTTGGGGTCAGCAGGTGCAAACTAGTATATATAGGATGGATAAACACCAAGGGCCTACTGTACAGCACAGGGAACTATATTCTATATCCTGTGATAAACTGTAATGGAAAAGAATATGAAGAACAATATATATATATATATAACCGACTCACTTTGCTGTACCGCAGTAATTAACACATTGTAAATCAACTATACTCCAATTAAAAAAA
This sequence comes from Mesoplodon densirostris, assembly GCF_025265405.1. Classification (NCBI taxonomy): domain Eukaryota; kingdom Metazoa; phylum Chordata; class Mammalia; order Artiodactyla; family Ziphiidae; genus Mesoplodon; species Mesoplodon densirostris. Next base: position 1,798,089 of record NC_082665.1, on the reverse strand, counting down.
AAAGATGGAGCACAAAGGGGCAAATGGCCCGTCCCTGTTGTGTGTTTAAATCTGCTTTTCTTCGCTTGTTTTAAAGGACGTCAAGGAATGCGGAGTAAGGCAGTGCTGCTGGGCTTCGAGCGGGACCTGGGCTCTAGGCTGGAGCGTGGGATGTCCCTGGGATATCCGGAGCCTAGAAAGCCAAAGGCCACATAGTGACCAGGTCCTGGAAGCTACAGGGGAGGCATCGAAAGAGCAGACACCAGCAATGAGCAGTAGACGTAACAGAGCCTCCTGGGCCAGCTCGGGCTGCACACATATCCACGCTTTCAAATCCACACACGTCCCCTCCCTCAATCATCCTCCAAAGTCTGTGTGAGCCCCAGGGAATGCCTGACGTTGTCCAGGGGGCCAAGCAGAGTGTAGAGCGACGACCGCGGCCTTGGCACCCAGCTCTCCAAAACCCGCTCTTTCCCACGGCAGCCTCTGTGCTGACCTCTCGGAGGCTGGTCCCCCCTTTCTTGGGGGGCTGTGGGAGGGGGTGGGAATATTGCCAGGCAGGCAGAAGCTGCTCCCGGAATGGGACTGCCTCACAGGGACTGGGAGAGGGACTGCCCAGCCCTCATGGTGCAGTCAGCCCTGCGCCGGGCCACTTTGTGGGTCAGTGTTTAACTTCCCCCCTGAATTTGCGAGAGCATCTGTGTCTGCGTGCAAGAGGGCAGCTGCCAGGGCTGCTGAGTAGGTCTCCTGAGTAAGATCCACGCGGCTGGTAAGCAGCCGACGTGAATTCACTTCACATAAACAGGCAACAGGGCGTCCGGATGCCTTAGTCAGCTGACGCAGAGAAGTCCGCACGCGGAGCAGAACCAGTCCATCTCCCGGCCCAAGCTTGCCAGCTCCAAACCCGAAACTTCCTCAAATGTTCTCCACTGGGTCCAGCAACCGCATGGCCTCACCAGGCACGTGGACCTTCAGGAGGCGAAGATAGCGCGTGCGCCACACAGGCGGCAGGGCTGGCACGGGGACGAGGGGGTTTGGACGGGATGCTCATCTGCCCGCAGGGTCCCGCCCACAGAGGCATCTCCACTGATCTGAAGAGCCTCCTCCCCGTCTTCTCCTGCCAGGAGCCGAGGTGGGCAAGGTGAGGATGAACGGGCAGCCCCAACTTCAGAGACCTTTGCAATAAAAGCAACGCTCACGGGCTTCCCTGGTGGCGCAGTGGTTGAGAGTCCACCTGCCGATGCAGGGGACACGGGTTCGTGCCCCAGTCTGGGAAGATCCCACATGCCGCGGAGCAGCTGGGCCCGTGAGCCATGGCCGCTGAGCCTGCGCGTCCGGAGCCTGTGCTCCGCAACGGGAGAGGGCACAGCAGTGAGAGGCCCGCGTAGCGCAAAAAAAAAAAAAAAAAATTAATTAAAAACAATGCTCACTCCTGCTGGGCGCGATCATCCTTTGATCCAGCCAGCTTTCCGTGTTCCCTTATCGCACGTCCTCCAGGCAAGTGAAAACGTGGACAGCAATGAATCCGGTTGTGGTGGCCTCGGGCTGCAGAAAGTGGAAGTCCAAACACTCAGCACCCAGAGGCTCAGCTGCCCCCAAATCCTGTAGCGCGTGAGTCCCCCTGATTCTACTACCCTTAAAACTTGTGTATGAATCCAGCAATTATGGAATCAGAGTGAAAGGGGCCGTGGAGATCAGCTCATTCAAAGCCTCAGATTATAGACCAGGATGGTCCGCACGGAACGGATGTGTGGGTGCAGCTGAAGAAGAGGAAGGTGTGTGGTCCTAAGTGCTTCCATGAGAAAAGAAAAGAGGCACCAAACCGACCATCGAGGCTTCCACGGAAGAAACTTGAACAAGAAGAGCAAGTGGAACCCCCAGTGAGGAGAAGGCAGTAGAAGGGCCAAAATCAATGTGACTGAAACAAAAGAAAAATTCATTGAAACCAAAGCTGGTTCTTCAAGAAGATCAATAAAATTGATAAATTTCTGGCCAGACTGACAGGGAAAAACAAGAAGAGACAACGTGTCAGTGTCAAGAACAAAAAATGAGATATCACTAAACATTTTTCAAAAATTAAAAGGAGGGCCTCCCTGGTGGCGCAAGTGGTTAAGAGTCCGCCTGCTGATGCAGGGGATACGGGTTCGTGCCCCGGTCTGGGAGGATCCCATATGCCGCGGAGCGGCTGGGCCCGTGAGCCATGGCCGCTGGGCCTGCGCATCCGGAGCCTGTGCTCCGCAACGGGAGAGGCCACAACAGTGAGAGGCCCACATACCGCAAAAAGAAAAAAAAAAAAAAAAATTAAAAGGAAGCAGAAATAGACTCAGGGACATAGAGAACAGACTTGTGGTTGCCATGCCAAAGGAGGGTGGGCAGGGTAGGGATGGACTGGGAGTTTGGGATTAGCAGATGCAAACTGTTATATACAGGATGGATAAACAACAAGGTCCTACTGTACAGCACAGGGAACTATACTCAATATCCTGTGATGAATCATAATGGAAAAGAATATGAAAAAGAATGTATGTATATGTGTATAACTGAATCACTGTGCTGAACAGCAGAAATTAACACAACATTGTAAATCAACTATACTTCAATAAAATAGATTTTTAAAAAAGAAATTAAAAGGATAATGAGGAGACTCTACAAACAACATTAGACCTATATATTCAAAACCTTAGATGAAATGGACCAACTCCTTGACAGGCACAAACTGTAACCAAGCAGGACCCTGTGGGGCCTTCCCGGGACAGAGCGCCCCCATGTCCTCCACCTGCCTCTTGTTGGTAGAAAAACTTTAGCCTCCTAGGCCTTCCCTGAGTTCCAAAGAATAAATTTAATCAGAGAAGTGAGAAAATGCAGAAACAAAGGAAGACAGCCAAGCAAGACAAAATAATAATAGTTTAGTCATTAAACAAAGTCAAAGAACTTTAGTTCCTCCTCAAGGGCTATAGGTAATATCCTGAGTCACACCACTGAGTTGTTTCACAGATACTAAAACCCCACCAGGTGGAGGAAGTTAACTGCGTGCTGACCACAAGCATGTAGACCCCAGACTGGTTGGAACCAGTAGGCTGATGATATTGATTCCTCATTACCTCACCACCAACCAATCACAAGATGATCGCATACCACAACTCCTTCCCTCACCCTGTCTTTAGAAACCTTTCCTGAAAGCCTTTGGGGAGCTCAGGTCTTTTGAGCATTAGCCACCTGTACTCCTTGCTTGGCGCTTGCAGTAAACACTGCACTTTCCTTCACCACAATTCGGCATCAGTAGATTGGCTTTACTGTGCATGGGCAAGCGGACCCAAGTTTGGTTCAGTAACAAAACTACCAAAACTCATTAAAGAAGAAACAAATAACTGGAATTTCCTATATCTATTAGGAAAACTCCAGTTTCTTAGAAATTCCTACTAAGTATTTGAAGAAGACAAAATACCAACCCTACACCATCTCTTGTAGAAAATGGAAAAGGAGCTTGCCAACTCCTGTGCTGAAAACCGTGTTATCAAAGCCAAAGATGTTACAGTGAAAGAGAACTACAGACCAATATCCTCATGAATACGGACATGAAAGTCCTGAACAAGATATTAGCTAATCAAATCCAGCAACATGCCAGAAAGGCAATTCAGCACAACCAAGTGGGGTTTATCTAGCAACTCAAGACTGCTTCAATATTCAAATATCAATCAATGTGGGTACACAGCACCTCTCTATATTAGTTTCCCAATTTCCCGTGAATCTATAACTATTTCATAATAAAAAGTTTTTAAAAATCAGTTAATGTAATTCACCATGTTAACAGACTTACAAAGAAAACAATATGATCATCTAAACAGATGCATAAAAAGCACTTCATGAAACCCAACATCCATTCATGATAAAATCTCTCAGCAACATAAGAGAGCTTTTAGCTTGAGAAAGCTAATCTACAAAAAACTACAGCTAACATGGTCCTTAACGGTGGAAGACTGAAGGCGTTCCCCCTAAGTTCAGGCATGTGTTAGTTGACATACATGCACCTCCTTGCTCTCTCCACCAGAGGGCATGGGGGAAGTGACACCCAGCGGCAGAGAGGACACCTAGCTCCAGGCCTTGGTTTCTAAATGCCACCATCCACTACAAGGGACCAGGGCTCCTTGGAGAAGTGGTTGATTCCAGGGATGCTAGAAGGGCCCAAGAGCCAAATGAAAGAGCTCCAGTGGTCAAAACGTCAAAAATGGGCTTCCCTGGTGGCGCAGTGGTTGAGAGTCTGCCTGCCGATGCAGGGGACACGGGTTCGTGCCCCGGTCTGGGAAGATCCCACATGCCGCGGAGCGGCTGGGCCCGTGAGCCATGGCCACTGAGCCTGCGCGTCCGGAGCCTGTGCTCCGCAACGGGAGAGGCCGCAGCAGTGAGAGGCCTGCGTACCGCAAAAAAAAAAAAAAAAAAAAGTCAAAGATGGGTCATTGTCCCAAAGCAGAAGCAATTTGAACAAGAAAATAATGACAATATTGTAGTAGAACACAATAAAATTAACATTCTTTAGTCCATAACAGGACAAATAAACATATTGGGGGGGGGGAACAACTCTTCCTTAGAGAAGAATTTTTTTTTTTTTTTTTGCGGTATGCGGGCCTCTCACTGTTGTGGCCTCCCCCGTTGCGGAGCACAGGCTCCGGACGCGCAGGCTCCGGACGCGCAGGCTCAGCGGCCATGGCTCACGGGCCCAGCCGCTCCGCGGCATATGGGATCCTCCCAGACCGGGGCACGAACCCGTATCCCCTGCATCGGCAGGCGGACTCTCAACCACTTGCGCCACCAGGGAGGCCCTTTAGAGAAGAATTTTAATTAATAATTGGAGGTGGGCCGTAGAAGTAGAAAATCCCATTAGCACACCATAGTCATCATGCTGTAGGCATGATCCCCAGAGGGGTGCTGAAACCACAGGGCAAATGTTTCAGCAAAAGGAGGAAATCTGCGAAGTCTCAAGGAATCTCCCGCAGATATTTATTAATTACAAAGGGAGAAATAGTCACATCTTCAGTGATGAGACATAACAACACCAAGGAACCCCTGCTTCACTGGACACATTACTTCTGTGGATTCTTCCCCTAAAGGGAACAGTCCAAGTCCAATCGTAAGAAAATGTCAGACAAACCCAGCTTGAGGGACAGCCCACAACACACCTGATCACCGCTCTTCCAAAGTGTCAAGTCACAAAGGACAAGGAAACTGTGAGCGATTGTCCCAGACTAGAGCCGACTAAGGAGACCTGATGAATGCCCCATGGGGTCCTAAACAGAGGGAGGACATTCCTGGGAACCTGGTGAATCCGAAAAGTCTGTCCTTAGTGAAGAGTAACGTCCCAAGGCTGGTTTCCAAGACTTGGTAATTGATCTACAGTTCTGTGCAGCGTTATCACTAGAGAAACCTGGGAGACGGGCATACGTGAATTCTCTGTACTCCTTTTATGATTATTCCATAAAATAAACTAAAAAAAAAAAGCAACCCATGAGCTCAAACCATGCCTGGACCGGCAGAAATTGTGGCTGTGCTCCAAACCTGTCAGGCCACCTGCTGCCTGCATCCCACCCTTCACTACTGTCCCTGAGAAAGAAGAAAGGACACCTGCTCAGCCTTTCCTTCCGTCCCAGACTCTGGCCACGTGTCAGCCTCAGAGCGGGGACAGCACTTAGGAGGGCCTGAATTGTGTCGCAACAGGATGCTGTGGCCTCAGCCCCCAGCACCCGTGAATCTGACCATATTTGGAAACAGGGTCTTTACAGATACAATCAAGATAAAGTGAGGTCTTTGGGGGCCCCTAATCCAACCTGATTGGTGTCCCTATGAAAGGGGGAAATTTGGACGCAGACAGGCACACACGGAAAAAGCCCTGTGAAGGTGAAGGCAGAGATCAGGGTGATGCTTCTACAAGCCAAGAAACCCCAAGAATTGCCAGAAAAGCCCCAGAAGCTAGGAGACAGCCTGGGGCACACTCTCCCCGACAGCCTTGGAAGGAAACAGCCCTTCCAGCTCCTTGACCTCAGACGTCCGATGTCCGGACTATGAGATACATTTCTGTTGTGTGAGCCGACCCAGCTGCTGTGCTGTTACCGCTGCCTTGGACGCTGATCCAGTGCTGCCTACAAAGCATGACTCACGTTATCTTTATTTAGACCCCAAATACACCTCCTCTCTAACCTTCCAACACGGAGGCACATGACCTCACTCAGCCAGCTGGGCGACCCCAGCAGCGCTCACCCTGACCAGGGGCCAGGACCCACTGCCCACAGACACCGGCCCCGACTTGCAACACCACCTAACATGACAAGGTGACTTACACTCCACCCTGGGGTTTCTTTCTAGGACAAAAATGAGTAAAGACGTCCCAAGCCAATTTCAAGAGTTTTGTGAGCTGAGCAATGACTCCTGGAACAACAGCAGCTGCCGCTTTTTCTGCGGACCTGCTCTCAACAGCAACCGGGAAGGGAGGGTGTGGAGCCTCCCCAGGACAACACACACACCCAGGAGGGGGTGAAGCCGACAGCCGAGCACATCACACACACACTCACACACACTCACACCCTCTTCCAGCCCCCCTGCCCCACCACGGCCGCGTCCACCCTGTCCGTCTGCTCCAGCGCCCTGAGCTACGGCAGCGGCTCTGCCTGCCCAGTTCCTGCCCCGGCTCCTGCTGGCAGGTGGACGACTGTCCAGAGAGCTGCTGCGAGCCCCCTGTCGCGCCCCCAGCGGCTGTGCCCCGGCCCCCTGCCTGACCCTTGTCTGTGCGCCAGTGAGCTGCGTGTCCAACCCCTGCTGCCAACCAGCCTGCACCAGCCCCTGCACGGCCTTGTGCTGCCAGCAGTCTAGCTGCCAGCCCCGCTGCTGCACCTGCTCCCCCTGCCAGCAGGCCTGCTGTGTGCCCGTCTGCTGCACACCTGTGTGCCGCGAGCCCGTGTGCTGTGAGGCCGCCCCCTGCTCAGCCCCCTCGTGCTGCCAGCCCACCCCCTGCCCCTCGTCCCGCCACAGACCCTCCTCCTCCGTGTCCCTGCTCTGCCGCCCCGCGTGCTCCCGCCTGCTGCGTCCCCGCCTCGGGCACGTCCCGCAGCTGACTGGCACGTCCCCCCAGGGCCAGCCAGGTGCTGTGGGCCACCCCCACCTCTGCCATTGCCAGCCACCGGCCACCCTCAGGATTTAACCCGGCACGAGCTGTGGTCTACACCTCTACGTGAATGTGCACTGACCTAGGACCCCAACAAGCAGGGCTTAGCCCATCTGTAGCCTCCAGATCAGGCCCAGATGAACCTGAGACAACCCTCCCCTATTACTGCGGGTCCCCAGGTTTGTCCTGAAAGCCATGGACACCGCTCTCCCCCCTAGTCTTTTGGGGCCTTACCCTGCTCCGTCTCTGCCCCTCCTGCTGCGGTGTGCCCTCCCCTCCCCTCACAGGGGTCTTGAGCTGAGTGAATAAACTCTCCATCCTCCCCCCAGGTGGTCCTCCTTCCCAGCTGGTTGTATGTTTCATCGCTTCCGGCCCTTGGGGCTGACATAAGTAACTCCGGCCTCAGCAGCCTTGGAGCCAAGCCATGTCCTGGGAGCATTTCCAAGGGTGTTGAGCTCCGAGGCCCACCCAATCGGCCCCATGGCCCTCGACTTCTGTGTCTGTATCTCTGGGCAGCTCTGGGTGGCTGTGCTGTGTGTCCGAGATTGTGGTGGCCAACACCACCTGGCCAGCGGGCCCCTTGGCGAGACGGCACCCTTGCCCCCGGCCTGGCTCTCCCTGGTCAGCCTGAGAGCACGCAGGAGGCAGGGCCCCGCTGCTTCTGGCCTCCTGGGCCACAGCTGAAGTGGAGCATTCCTGCTGACCACCAGCTGCACCTGTCCCTCCACACCCCTTGAACTGTGCGCTTTATTCAATCTTCAAGTGTCCCAACCTGCCTTGTCTGTGCCACATAGACTAGTGACAATGCCCCCTCCCCAACCACCGGCTCCCGGCTGGGTGGGGCAGAGGTCAAGGGGACGAGGCCAGCAGGCAGGTGACTTCCAGGGCCCACACGCTGGGGCCTGAGGCCTAGGCTTGCTGCCTGAGGGTGACCCTTGGGACCAGTCTGGATGGGGCCCCCATGTTTCCCAGAGCCCCAAGCTTCCCACGGCCAGCCCTCATTCCTAACCAGCATTCTCTCCACCTCCCCCCTCCCCCCAGTGCCACCTCTAGCTCTTAACCCTACCCTGCTATTGACGTGACACCTCCCTCCCTCCCAGGAGGCCATGAAATCCAGCAAGACGTTCCCCCAGAGGAGGGGGGTCAACAGTGAATGCCCCCTTAGAGCAGGTCTGAGAGATCACCTGACCCTCCAGTGGTCTCCCCTGGAGAACCAGGTCCAGACTCCCTGGCTGGCTTTTCCAGTGCCACTATCCCCCAAAAGGGGGTCCTCAGGGAATCTGTCAGTGGAAGTGGGGCCCTCCTGCAACTAGAACTGGGTGGTGGAAATGGGTACAGACAGCCTAGCGCCCTACGGCCCTCCTCCTACATTTTGGGTCTGCGGAGGGAGGTGGGAGCCCTGAAGCCAGCCTCCTCTGGGTCCCCGCCCCTCCCCACCACTCTCTAGGGGACCCTGCCCCTGCCTCCTGGGACCCTCGTATGGAGGAGAAGGTGTGAGAAATCAATCCCCCCAGCTATTACAGGGGCCAGAAAATTCACTGGGGCTCCGCCCACCAGGGCCTCCTCTATGCCTTTGGCAGCCTCCCTCTGGCCAACCCCACCAGCACCCCCACCCCAGAGAGAGAGCAGCACCCCCCATCCCGGAGACCAGTGAACTGTGGGGCCCCAGCTTCCTGTACGCCCTGACGACTCTGCAGCTAGGGAAACCCACAGGCCCCTTCTCAGGAACACGAATTTAACTGCATAAAATATAATACTCCAGATTTCAGGGGGAGACCGTTATCATTACCAATTACCAAAAAAAAAAAAAAAAAAAAAACAATTTTACTGATGTAGTGAGCTGTGGGCTTTTTTATTAAGGCATTACAAGAGGAGCGGCGGGCCTCAGGCGGATCGGGGACAGAGCGCTTGTGCGGGGCACGAGGATGCCGGTGGCTCAGCTGGTGACAGTCCCACGTGTGGCCCAAAGCCGGCACACCCCTCACTGGTTAGTTGTGAAGACGGAGGTGCAGCGCGTCCTGCCCAAGTTCACGGCCACTGAATTCCAGCCCCCGACCCTGGACGGAGCCAGCTGCGTCGGGGACAGAGCGCACGCGGACGGCGGCGGCGGCCAGTCACCAACGACCAGTGACCCTTCCCTGGGGCGCCCCAAGCTCAGCGCTCGACACCCCCAGACGCGCGACACGCAGAGCGAGGCATCCCGGGGAGGGCCGTTCCCCAGCGCAGGGGTCCCCGGAGCGCCCACCTGAGCTCCGTCCCCATGCGGCGGCACCCGAGCCCGGACACCGCTGACCCCGAGAGCCCCAGCCCGGAGCCACCGTACCGCCCGCCTGCGCCATGTGGAGCTGCCAAGCCGCCGCGCCCGCGGCCTGGAAGAGTTTCCCGTCTCCCTCGGTGACCCGCGCTGCCGCGAAAACGCGCGGGGCCAGAAAGACAACCGAATTTCACCACCTGGGTGGATGTCCTCCGGCTTCTTCCCAGCGGCGAGCGGGCGCGCACACGCACTCACACTAATACTCACACGTGTTCACGCACCCGCACACACTCACATATCCACGCGCGCGCGCACACTCTGCCTTCCCCTGGCGTAGGAAGACACCCACCACCCGGTCCACGCGCGCCCCGCGGTCCCGCCAGGCCGGCAGGGGCGACAGCGAGGCCCGTGCAGTGGCCCCAACACCGCCCCGCCCAGAGATGGGCAGCTCCCGCCTTCGGGGTCACCTCCCTTCCCCCTTCCATCACCCGAGGCCCGAGCAGGGGCGGAGGGGGGGCTCGCCGGCCTGCAAACCGACCGTGGGGTCAACCGTGAAGGCGGGCTGGGCATCCTCCTTTTCCTCTCGCACCTCCGAGCGGCGGGTAAGTACCCCCTGGCAGTGCCAGAGACGCTCACTAGAGTGGATTCGCTGGAGACCCCCACAAAGTCCCCAAAGCGCCATGCCCCAGCCTGGGGGTGGGATGAAACGTGAGCCACTAAACACAGGGCTCCCCACCCCGAGCCCCAGGCCCTCGGAGGACCGAGACCCGCGGGAAGGAACCGGCTTTCAGGCTTTCTGCGCGGGGCTGGGGGTGGGGTCACGTGGGGGCGTTAGCGTGGGCATGGCTGCTGGGTGAGGAGGGGTCTCCGAGAGGCTCGGGGAGCCCCCAGCCCCCGGCCCGGACCCTCCTAAAGGCAGAGATGTGTGGTTGGGACGCCGAGGGTGACAGCCAGGGACCACGTCCCCATCGCTCCCCAGACTCTCAAGATGGGGAGACAAGTGGGTGCCCTCCCATCCCCACCCCACACAGATGCAGAGGTCCCCTCTAAGCCCGGAGCTCAGAATCCACCCGGGGTGGGGGGAGGGGGATTGCGGGGGAGGGGGGAGGGAGAGATGGGGGTGTCCGGCTGGAAACAGAGCCCAGACCCCGAAGCGTGCGTTGGTGGCTTCCTAGATTTTATCCTGGAAAAAGACCTCCTGGAAATCTGTGATTTACTCTTAAAAATCAAAACCAAAGAACCAGCATATAGTGTATGAGGTTGCATTATAAAAATGAATATTCTTAGTTTCCTAATTTCTGTGCAGACAAACAACGCCCTGGTTTAACGGTTGAGAATTCTTTAAAAGGAAATGGGCATCAGGCTGACAGTGTGTCTCCAGTTGCCAGCCACACCCCAGCCCTGCAGAACTGTCAAGCAGGCCAGGTGGGCCTTTCAGCCTCGGTCCCCACACGACCCGCCACTTGGCGGCCTCTCCTTCCTGTGGCCCACGCAGAGTGGTCCCCTGTGCCCGGCTCCAGGGGCCACCTGGGGTGTGGAGCTCAGATGAAGCTGGTGTTGAACGGGGCGCTGGCCTGGGGCTGGGACGGCTCGGACGCAGCCTGTGGGGGGGGGCCCAGCACCCGAGGGCGGGATGGGAAGCCACACCCACGTGGACAAAGGACCGCTGACTGGGAATCTAGCAGCAGCTTCCTAACTGCAAACTGCTCATCGGCTTTGCTCACGGCCCTGCTGACGGCTGCATGAGCCCAGAAGGGGGCGTCGTGCCCACACAGGACTCCCAGGACCCGGCGTGCGGGCCTCGCCAGGTGGCCAGGATTCCCCAACTCCCTGGGCAGCACTACCCTTCCTGCAGCGTTTCCATTAACGGAGCCCAAAGGACAGGGTTGAAGAATTCCTGGGAGCCGCCAGCAAGGGAAGAGAAGGGCTTCCTACCCCCACCCCAACCCCATGCCCCTCATTGGGCCACCCGCCTGCAGCCTTCACACCCCAACTAGCTTTTGTCATGCAAATCTGTGCCCCTCATTACCTGGGCACTGCCTCTAGCTCCAGGGATGCACCCCACCCCAGACCCCAGGTCTGACCACCCGCCCGCCCCGGGGTCCCCCACACCTGCCGAGAGCCTTGCCCACGCACGGACCGGGCTGCAGTGTGACAGTGCGGGTACAGTGCCTTCCCTGCAGGGGCGTCGAGCAAGTGAAGGAGGGAACGGGGTGCTGAGGGCGCTATGTCCGCCAGGTTCCCACGCCTCAGCATGGCCCTGAGCCCCGCGTGAGGAGCCGCCTCTGACCTTCCCGGGGTGACAGAGGACACTGTTCTGACACCCCACGGCAGGTCACCCCGCTCCGAGAGCCCACCCCCTGCACCCCGCCAGTGACCCAGCCTTGGGGTCCAGCTGCCCCCGCTACGGCTTCCACAGAACCCCTCCGCCTTGGCCTCCCACCCACATGGAGACAATGCTGGGTCGGGACAGGCTGAGTCGGGGGTGCACGGCAGGCTCTTTGGCCACAGCGGCTGGTCACTCCCTGACCAAGAGCCCAGGTCTAGAATTCAGGCCACCAAGCTGTCCCCTGGCAGGACACCCCCAGCCACTTTCCAGGCACCATGCACATCACGCCCCCCAGAGTCGTGGACTTGTGTGGGAGCTGAAGGTCTTCCACTCCTGGTTCAGCCTCTGTCCCCGGGCAGCTGGCCCGACTTGCTGGAGCAGCGGAGGGTCCGAGTATCAGAAGACCCAGGCTGGCTCTGGGGTCAGCGAGGCCCCAGGATCCTGCCTGCCACAGTCACCCCAGGGGAACCCTCCCCACACACCCGCTGCGTGCCTGGAGCCCCGGCCTCTCTGCTCCAGATCCTCCTCACCCTCCTGCCCTGAGGCTGGTCCAGCAGCTGCAGCTGGTTTCCCAGCCTGCGCCTCCCACCTGCCCTCCACAGCCTCTTCGTGCTGACAGCCTGCCAGGGTCAGCTGAGGCTCTCTGAGACTTGACCCGTCCTCAGATGGCCCTGTGCAAAAGGGCCAGCCCCAGGCCCCAGCCCTTATCAGAGGGTCTGCACCAGACCCGGGGCAGAGATGTAACCTCCACTTCCTCATCGGCAAAACTGTGCACACCACCTCCTGTAGGGGGGATGTCATCTCATGGTCACAGACTCGGACGGGCTTGGGGAAGGGAGACAGGACTTCAAAACCCGAGGTCGGCACAGCCAAGGTCCAGGCACTTCACACGCAGCGCCACAGACCCAGGAGCAAGGGCTAAGGGAAAGTGAAATCCAAACCCCGAACAAACCCTACGGTGTAACCTCCTGTGCGTTTCAAAACCAAATGCGATCAAAGTGACCTCTTTAACTATTTGAGTCCTGACTAGCCGTTATCAAGTGTCTTGGGAGCGTTCCAAATTTAGTTCAATATTATTTACTTGACTTTTATCTTTTCCCTCTGGTTGTCGGTATTTATAACTGGGTCATCTTTTAACTATTTGCAACATACCTTCAGGGGAGAGGGGGTGGGCTTTATAAATAACCTTTATTATTACTATGCAAGTTGATTCTGTTCCCAGTGCTGACTGGAACGTGAAGATACACGTCTGTGACTCACCCCCCCTGGGGGACACTGAGTGCTCAGGACGACGCAGGTTGGATGCTGTGCCCCAGGCCCCGTGTGCGGGTCTGTCCCCCATGCTCAAAGCTGGGTGGGGAGCGGCGGTGTTTCAGGGCTACAGGTGGGCTTGGCTTCTGTGTGGCTTGCACATCACGCATCCCAAGGCTGTGACCGCAGCAGGTGCGGGGACCTTGGGGGCCCTGGTAGTCCTTCCCAGCACACACCCGGGGGCTGCCCCCCTCCGCCCGCACGGTCTGGCTGTTCCCTGGAGGGCTGGGGATTTTTATGGACGCCCCCCTCCAGGTGTGAACACAGGTCAGCATCCCAAACTTGGGTCATCATGGGCCATCTGGTCACATCATTGGGAACCAAGTGCCATCAGAGCAAAGAGCCATAACACGCGGGGACTTGGGAGGATTCCCGGAGCCCAGAATGAGATATTTGCAAATAAACCGGGGGCCCCACACAAACGCGTCTCAGCGCCACCACCCTCGGCGAGGCCCGCACGCCCATGGCTCACTCCCATCCTGGAGCTCAGCTTCTAGCTCCCGGGTCTCGTTTCCCCTTTACTCTGTTTGTCAGCGTTAGGTCGGATAAATAAAGTCTCTTGGTAGAAACTGCAGAAAGGCATGATGCCGTGGTCACTGGCAGGTCAACTCGGCCTTTCTAAGGAGGAGGGGGCGGGATCTCCCCTCCGACTCCGCTCTCTGCTGGAGGGGGGTCCGCGTGCCTGGGGCCGGCCCCACGTGCCCCGCTTCTCGCGGGACAGGACTGCCCGGCCCCAGCGGCGGGCCTGCACTGTGCCAAGTGCAGCCCTGGGTTCCCTGTCCACGGCGGGCAAGGGACCCGCCAGCCGCTGGGCCTCATTCCTCCGGCAGGTGTAAGGCCCTCCCGGAGGCCCAGCAGGTAAGTCCTGCGAAGGGCCTGCGATGGGGGAGGGTAACCCTTTGCAAGGTGTCCCCACCCTGTGGGCATTCCTCTCGTGAGCGCCCTGCTGCTCCCTTTAACCTTCGGTCCCTCCTCCTGGTCCAGCTGCCGCTGCTCGCATGGCCACTCAGCACCGTGACCTGGACTCGGCCTGAGAAAGTGGCACCGCACGCCCGGCGCCCCTCCCGGCCCCCGCGCGTACCCCGCCCCGTGCCCCCCACTTACCCGTGCAGGGCTCCCATCGCCCGGCGCCTCGGCCCGGGGTCGCCAGGGCCAGGAGCACGACGCACAGAGTCAGCAGGACAGACATGAGGGGCCCGGCTCCCAAGCTCCATCCAGGGGCTCCACACACGCCCGCACCCGGGAGGCACCCGCTCCTCGCACGCCTGGCTCGGCCGTTTCAGGGCGGCCTCGCCCCGGCGGTCACTGCGGTGGCCACATCCCCGGGGCCTGCGCAGGGACAGCGGCGCCCGGCGGGGACGGGACTCAGGTGGTGCTGGCAGGTCAGGCTTGCAGCCTCATGCTGGCTCATGTACACCTGGGCTGTGGTCCTGCCCTGCAGGGGACAGCTGATAACATCTCGGTGGGGCCGCGGTTAGTCATCGGCAAAGCGCGTGTTTCCCAAAGGAGAGACAGAAATAGATCATCGGGAGAGCTGAGAGCAAACCAGGAAACTCCCGGCTGGGGCTCCCCGGAGGCTGAGGACAGGAGCACCGGCCACCCGCCGGGAGGAGGAAGCAGAGCCGCTGGGCGGTCCTGAGCTGCCCGTGGTCCCCACGCGGCCGCCCAGGGCTTTTATCTGGTGCCCAGCCCTCCCGAGGGCGTGTGGGTTTGTCAACCGTTGGGTTTCAGGAATTTCCCTCGGGAGGGAAGTCAGTCCTTCAGGGGAACAGCTAATGAGGAGACAGGGGCGTCCCGGGGAGAGGCGTGGCCGTGAGGCGGCTGGTTTGTTTCCTTGGCGACTGGCCCCTGGGCTCCGGCCTCCCCGCACCGCGGTCCACGTGCAAGGCTGCTCCAGGCCGGGCAGTTACTAAGTGTGATATTTCTTTTTTAAAACCCCTCCATTGAGTGTGCAAGGACAGACCAGGGAGAGGGGACACGGAGAGAACACACAGGCCCCCAAAAGGCACCCTTTCCTCGTTTCAGGGCAGCGTTATGGCTGTGAACCCCAAGCTCTCCCCGGGAAGCCCCAGCTCCAAGGTGTGGGCAGCGGCCGGTCTGACACTGAAGGGGCTTGTGGAGGACACAGGCCCTGGGGTTAGGGCCTGGGGGGAGGGGGAGGGAGGGGGAGGGAGAGACAGAGACAGGAGACAGAGAGAAAGAAGGGGGCTGTAGGCAGAGAAAGAATATGTGAAAGGCTCTTCCCATAAAACAGCCGCTGTGACTCCAGAGATTCTTGCTCTGTCTGTCTGTCCACACGCAGGTGTTTTAATCCTAGTCATAGGGTCTCTTTTTCTGGGGTCACATGAAGAAACTCTGTGACCCCCCCACTTCCACCTGCCCCCTCAGAGCGCCAGGGATCCCTGGGGGGGGCCTCCCTCACCCCTGCCCCTGGGCCCCTGCCCACCCAGGTCCGGCCAGACCCACAGGGTAGGGAGGGAGACTCTGACCTCCGGGACCCCAGGAGCTGTGAGATGCTCACACACGGCACAGATACGGGCACCATTTGACGAGAGGAAGGACGTCGTCCCCACAAAGAGGGAAGGCCTGGTCTTTGGAGAAGGTACAGGAATTTAAACTGAACAAATTGAGCTGTTCTCTTTTCTTTCTCAATTGATCGGGGTCACGGTGGCCCTGGGTGGGGCAGGACAGGTCAGAAGGACAGGTGACTTCCCACAGGATGGGCAGGTGGCCCCTCGGGCAGGGCCATTAACCCAGGCAGCGTCCCTGTGACTCCTGCTGACCTCGCCACATGACCGATAACCTCTGACCCCCAAGTCTCTTGCTGACCTTTAACTGGTTGATAAAAATAAAATCATGTATTGTTTTTTAACAACCAGATTTGAAAAATCAAAATTATGTTACCTGGAACCCTTCCAAAAAAGTTTTCCTTCTATTACATTTGACCCAGTAATACTAGTCAGACTCTTGATGATCAACAAGGGTCTTTAGTGAAAATGTATTCATTTTTAAAGCTACAAAAATATGTGCCTGAACGCAGAGAAAGCTCAGAATTTCCTTCTCTAGACTGGTTCCCGTGTGACCCTGGACAAGTCGCATAAATGCTCTGAATTGTTTCCACATCTATAGAATGTGCCTCTTAAGCCCTGCACGGCAGGGACGTCCTGTGAGCTACGTGCTGGGTTTAGTTTACATGAAGCAGCATTTCTGCCAACGTGTCCCAGTCACACAGCTCTGAGGGACTCAGCCGGGGTAGGGGGATTCCACGTCCCTCCCCGGGGACACACAAGCGCCCAGGAGTGGAAGCCTCTGAGCCTTTGGCAACAAAGAAAGCTGCTTACAGCTTTTCTATCCCAGTTTTCCCCAGGCTTATTTGCCGTGGACATCGCTTTTCCCCACATCACAGGCACTAAAGTCACAGAGATGCGTCCCCAGAACCCACTAAGACAAATGTGTGTGTGAAGAACAGAGCACGACCCTGCCCCTATCTGTGTGGTTGCTCAGAAGCTGCGCGAACTTTTCATAGATGGGATTTCCCTCTTGGGAAGCAGGCTGGGCAAGTCCCGGGAAGAGCAGGCCGGAATGCCAGCCCACCCTGGGTCGGCTAATAACTGCCTCCAAATGAAAGCACAGGAAATCTCCCGAGAACGTCCCCAAACACATGCTGCCGTTATAACTGGTGCTGACTGCCCCTCTCCTCTGCGTGTCCACTTCTCTGGAGCTGTTCAGCCCGGAAGAGAGGCTTGTATGCCAACCAGGGGTGATGCTTCCTCCAGGAAAACGGGGAGAAGTGACAGGTAAAGGAGAAATTTGAAATGGTAACTTCGGGTGACAAAAACATATCACCTGATCCCCTGGTCTTTCTATTAAACTAACCTGTCACTTCTGCAGACTGTGGAACCTCAGTGGTCTTTAGTAATTTAAAGACACAAACGCTCCTCTGAAATATGTCATAGTTTGGTATTTAATGACCATTGTTCTAAGGATGCTTGGAAATGTCTCTGGGGAACAGAAGAGAACACTTGGCACGTGACAGTGAGTCTCAACGGACTTGGGAGGACCCAGCAAGCTTGGACAGTGAGGACAGCCGACCCCAGGCTAACCGCTCCTGGGCCAGGCCCCCTTCCGGAGTTCGGCTCCCACCTGGCACCCAGCTGTGCTCCCATCAATCACGGACTCACCTGGAGAGGAGCACACGACACCCACTGTCTCCAGGAAACGCAGAGGCTAGAATTCCATTTTGAACGTGATCTAATAAGAGAGGTCTCATTAGGTTATTGAGTAAGAGAACAGAGCTTGCTTTTCTTATCACAAGAAGCGTTCTTTAGCTTACTAGGGCTAGTAACCCTTTGTCTGTTAAAGGGTTACTGCAAATATTTTCTCCCTGTCACTTCTTTTTTGATGCTTTGGTTTAAATGCTTTTTTTTGGAATACTTTTTGATGCTTTTGTCTTTTGTCAGGTACTTACATTTTTTATTTAGTCAGCAACAGTTTCCTTAAGACTTGTAGGTCTTGAAGGACTTTTGAGTTTATCTGCTGTTGTATTTGTGTAACTCTCTATTCCTTCTGGGGTGTGGTCTTGAATATTTGGAATGCAGTGAGTTGAACTCTATTTCCAGAAAGCTGTTATGCACGCGCAATTTATTAAATACCTCTCCTTTCCCACCACCTTGAAATGTCACATTTATGGTGGATTCTGCTTCTACGTATACTTGGATCCATTCCACTAATCTCTGTTCTACTAACCTCTGTCTCTTTTCTTTCCCAGCCTATTATTTTGACAACAGCATTTATAATAAGTGTTCATACAGACAGATAAAGGATATATGCGCTAGTTTACACTTTTCAAGAATGTATTAGCAATTCTCACGTATTGTCCCATATGACCTTAAAAACGATTGGTTCTCATCTCTGCCTTTCAAATGAAATTTGAACAAATGAGCAAAAAGCATTACAGGAATCCCTATTGGAATGGCAATAAGTTTATAGATTAACCTCAGAATACTGGATATTTTTATGATATGGAGTCTTCCCACTCAGGGATATGTGTATCTCTCTGTTTATTCCAATCTTGAATTAAATTCATCAAAAAAGTATAGTTTTGACTATAGAGATCCTGTCCTTTTTCTGTAAAGTCGTTCCTGTAAATATCCTATAAATTTATTTATGATTTTATCATCATCATGAACATAATGCCCCCATTTCCACTTGTCGTTGGTTATTGCTAGTATAAAGAAAATTGGGGGCTTCCCTGGTGGCGCAGTGGTTGACAGTGCGCCTGCTGATGCAGGGGACATGGGTTCATGCCCCGGTCCGGAAGGATCCCACATGCCGCGGAGCGGCTGGGCCCGTGAGCCATGGCCACTGAGCCTGCGCGTCGGGAGCCTGTGCACCGCAACGGGAGAGGCCACAGCAGTGAGAGGCCCGCGTACCGCAAAAAAAAAAAAAAAAAAAAAAAATGTTGGAAACAGTGACAATAACGAGCTTTTCTCATTCCTGAGTTCAGTGGGAATCACAGTAGAGTTTGGAAGCACTATCATATTAAAGAATTTTTTCTCTTTTCCTCTTTTCCTTAGAGGAGGAAGGGCTGCTGTGTTTTCTCAAATGCTTTTGCACCTCGATTGATATGATTTCACATATTTTATATTTAATTTGTCAATGGAATTAATCACAAGATCTCTTCCTAATGTTGAACCATCCTTACATGCCTGGGGTAAAGCACACAGGGTCGTGGTGCGTTCTTCTTCTAATACACTGCCGAGTCCACCCAACCTTGCACTTGGAATGCTTGCTTTCATACTCACATCCTTCTCTTCTCCTCGCTCTCTTCCCAGACAAGCCCCTGGGGCTCAGTCTTACCCCCGGACGCAGGGGACACAGCCTGTACCTCTGTGCTGAGCATCAGGCCGCATTTGCAGCTACTCACCTGACATCCCCCACCCGCCGGCATCTCAAAGGCACTGTCCCAGTGCTCCCCACTCAGAGCAGACCCCGTCCTGGGTGCAGGCTAGAAACCCAGGACTCATCCTTGGCACCTCCCTCAGGAAGTCCCATTGAGTTTACCCCCAAATACTCCTGCCTCCTGCCCTCCGCACTCCTGGTCCAGCCACCCCCGTCCCACACTGCCTCTGCTCAGCCATCCCCCATGCCCTCTGGGCCTCCTGCCCCTGCCAGTAGCCACCTCTGCAGACTGAGACCTGGCCTGGCTGGTCTCCCTTCAGTGGCTCCCAGAATAAAGACAACATCCAGGGTGTGGCCTGGGGGCCGGCCCTGCCCGCCCCCCAGCTTCAGTCTCACCTATCCACACACACGCCACGTCCAGGCTGTGCCTCTTCCTGCCCTGGCCTGTTCCAGGTGGGGCGGCTCCCCAGCACCCTCCACCTCCCTGGCCTGATTAACTCCTGTGGGGAAGCCTTCCTGCAGGAGCTCTCTTGTTCAGGTGACCCTTTGAATGATGTCTGAAGCTCCAGCACCCAGGCCACACCTTGTAGGGCTCAGCCTTGTATCCTGGCATTCAGAAACATGTAATCAATGAGTAAAGTTACTATCTTGATCATAGGGTGATACTAAGGTTATCCCAGCTTTATAAAACTAATCGGGGTGCTTTCCAGGCTTTTCCATGATCTAGAATACTTTGACTATGGTAAGAATTTGTTTTCTGGTGATACACTGGGCCTCATTTGTGAAAATGTTTGAGCCTTCTTCTTCTTGCAACATTTTAAAAAACTTTTGAAGTCTACAGAAAATTTGACAAAAAACGTGCTTTAATGCAACAGTTGTTCACGCTTTGTCATATTTGCTTCTCTCATGCCTCTATGTGCCTATAGAAACTCTTTTTTCTGTTGAACCATTTGGACATAACTTGTTAACATGATCTTCACCCCAGATATTTCTGCATGTGTCTCCTAAAATAAGGACACACTCCAATGTTTCTACAATAAGATTATCATACCTAAGAAAAATACCATTAATCCAATAATGACCATATTTAAGTTCCAGATCGGGACTCTTTCAATGATATATGTTTCAAACAAACTTACAATTTCTTTGATGTTTGTTTGTTTACTCTTTATACTTCTTCACGAGTTAACATTGATGACTTATTTGACGAGGGATCAGCAAAGCGGCCTGCGAGCTGACCGTCATCCAGGCCAGTGCGCACAAGGAACCCTGCTGCAGCCCCAGAAGCATCGAGACCGAGAAAAGATCTCCGGGCTTGGAAAGCGTGGGAAACGATGGAAGAACCTGAATCCTCTTCTCATCCTTCAGCTGTGGAAGAGGAGCTTCACAGAAGAACTGGAATGAGCCGTGTAGTAGAGATGCTCGTTCTGCCTTGGGATTAAAGGTGTTTATAGGGGGGGTCAATGCCAGTCTTTTCTTTGCCCTTAAGAAACGTTTCACTCTACAACAACTACTTTACCCATAAGACATTACTCATTTTCATTGTATAAAAATACAATTAAGCAAAAAACGGGAAAGGGTGTCTCTCATTCTAGACAATCACTTTTAAAATTTTAGTCTAGATCTTTCCATAAGCCTATATGTAAATATATAGCTGATACAGTTTCACAATGTGATATTATGTCATACATCTTTACCTAGACAGAGGCAATGTAGAAAGGTGGTTAAAACACAGACTCTTAAGCAAGAATTCCTGGCTTTGAATGCTGGCTCTATTAATTATTAGCTGAGCAGATCCTGGGCAAATAACGTAACTTCTCTGTGTCTCTGTTAATTCCTGGGTGAGATGGGCATAACGACAGCCCCTGCCTTGCCGGTTTGTTGGGAGACTTACATGAGGTGGTATATACAGTCGGCGCTGTATATACCACAGTGAGCGCGAGACACAGACCCACTGCTGCTTCTGTTGTTCACCGACTGTACTGTGAACAACTTTCCAATAAATACACGCCAGTCTCGTCCTTCTAACGGCTACTCCCCGATTCTCCGTGACGACACTCTTGCTGGTTAAATAAGGAGAGTTGCATCACATGGCATTTTAAAACATATGCCTTGAACAGTGCACAGATTTTGGAATTAGAAATTAGAATTAGGGGGCCTCCCTGGTGGCGCAGTGGTTAAGAGTCCGCCTGCCGATGCAGGGGATACGGGTTCGTGCCCCGGTCTGGGAGGATCCCATATGCCACGGAGCGGCTGGGCCCGTGAGCCATGGCCGCTGGGCCTGCGCATCCGGAGCCTGTGCTCCGCAACGGGGGAGGCCACAACAGTGAGAGGCCCGCGTACCGCAAAAAAAAAAGAAAAAAAAAAAAGAAATTAGAATTAGGGCTTCCCTGGTGGCGCAGTGGTTGAGAGTCCGCCTGCCGATGCAGGGGACACGGGTTCATGACCCGGTCCAGGAGGATCCCACATGCCGCGGAGCGACTGGGCCCGTGAGCCATGGCCACTAAGCCTGTGCGTCCAGAGCCTGTGCTCCGCAAGGGGAGAGGCCACAACAGTGAGAGGCCCGCATACCACACACACACAAAAAAAGTACCAGGAGAGCCTACAGGAGGGCTCTCCCTTTGGGGACTTGGGGACAGAGTCACGGGCAGGAGACATTTGAGCCCGTCCTGAAATTAAACAAAGCCCCATCACGAGGAGCTCAGAGTTTACTAATGAACTTCACATCAAGTGAGGCCTGAAGCCCAGTTTGTCCCTACCCTTTGCTTTTCCTCGTAAACACCCATTTACCACTGACTGACGGGGAGGTACTGCCCACTGGTGCCCATGACGCACACACGGTCAGGAAGGAAAGGGCTGACAGTCGAGCCCCACACTGTCAGGAAGGCCCCCAGGCTCCCGGGGGGCTGGGACTGCCCGCTCAGAACCCACAGGAAATGTCCTGGGAGCAGGTGCACCATTTGGGAAATGAATGATGCCCTGAAATTTGCTGGCGTGATGGTTGATTTTATGTGTCAACTCGGCTGGGCCACGGTACTCAGATATTTGGTCAAACATGTCTGGATGTGGCTGTGAAGGTGTTTTTTAGATGAGATTAACATTTAAATCAGTAGATTTTGAATAAAGCAGATTACCTGCCATAAGGTGAGCAGGCCTCCTCCAACCAGTTAAAAGCTTCAGGAAAAAGACTGATGTTCTTTCAAGGAGGAAGGAATTCTGCCAGAAATCTGTATTCAGACTGGAGCTGCAATATCAGCTCTTCCCTGGGTCTCCAGCCTGCCAGCTTGCCCTGCAGTTCTGGACGTTTTGGAGTCGCTAATCCCCACAGTTACGGAAGCCACCTCCTTAAAACCAGTCTCTCTCTCTCTCTCTCCTATTGCTTCAGTTTCTCTGGCGACTATAGCTAAGGCAGTGCTTCATAAATTATCTTCAGGACACACCCCAGGGTGGAGAGGGGAAAGCAGAGGGGCAGGGGAAGGAGGAAGATGAGCTGAGAGGGTGAGGCTCCTGGACACTGACCGCTCTGCAAGCAGAGCTCTGCTTTTACTGTGCTTACAAACTGGAGCTCCATGTAATGTCCCTTTAGGGGGAGAGGGTCTCCTTTGTTAAGATTTAAGTCTAGAAACCACGGTGGTAGGGAAGTTCAATGTGATCCATTTACGTGGATCCAGATGGGAGGATCTATTCTCAGTGGGCACTTCTATTCCTTGAGTAGGTTACCACACGCCTTAGGCACTTATGTACTGTTTTCTACATTATTCTGCCCTATGATGACATCCCAGAAACTTCTAAGGGACTCTTTGTTATAGACTCCACCTAGACGAACCCTGTCCAAGAGCTCAGCATTATGTCACATTTATGGTTCAAGGAGGCCCTGGCAGTTTTCCTTTGAAGGTCCTGGGCTCAGCCAGGTTTGCCGCAAATGTGGCCCAGGGAAGCCCATTCCAGAAAGAGGGAAGGCAGCTCGCTGTCACCAGGAGCCTGCCTGGAGGAGGAAGGCATGCTGAATTTCTAACACCACAACCCCCCCCCCAACCCCACGTAACTGTTTCTAGAATTATGTTTACTGCTGGAGTGGTCATCTGTAAAGGCTCCACCCATTATGTTGGGACCAAATGTGAGATGGCGGAGTGGAGTTGGGTAGAAGGAAGTATGACCCTGCTTTTCCCCCACTAACAGGCTTTTGGCTTATTTTAAATATCAAAAGCCGGCTTCCCTGGTGGCGCAGTGGTTAAGAATCCGCCTGCCAATGCAGGGGACACGGGTTCAAGCCCTGGTCCAGGAAGATCCCACATGCCGCGGAGCAACTAAGCCCGTGCACCACAACTACTGAGTCCATGTGCCACAACTACTGAAGCCTGCGCACCTAGAGCCCATGCTCCGAAACAAGAGAAGCCACCGCAATGAGAAGCCCGTGCACCACAACGAAGAGCAGCCCCCGCTCGCCGCAACTAGAGAAAGCCCGCGCACAGCAACAAAGACCCAACACAGCCATAAATAAATAAATAAATAAATAAATAAAATTTAAAATAAGTAAATAAATACCAAAAGCTGCATTAGTTTAATCACTCAAGTTCGTTTTATTAGCTGGTTATAAAAAGGGAGCAAATGCGAAGTGGCCAGGTAGCCAGGGCATTCTGCTCTGTGCTATTTCTGTGACTGCTGTGCCCCAAAGGCAGGACAAAGGACGTCGCACATCTGCCCTGTGGAGGCCAGGCTGCACCTCTCAGCCTCGGTGCCGAGGCCACCAGGCTGCTTCCTCCCCCTGGCCCACCAGGCCGTCATTTCCAGCTGGCCGGGGGCACCAGTTCCCACCTCCAGGCCAGGCCCATCCTTGCCACACAAAGCATGTTCTTAAAATTCTTTACAGATTAACCCACATTAATCTAAGCCCGATTAAAGCATAGGTTTTACCTTCTACTCAGAGCTGCACTGTAATTTCCCTCCAACAACCTGGTGAAAAGACCAAGAAAACGTAGCAACCGGCAGCAGGGCCTGGAGGGAAGCTGCAATTACGGGGGTGCGAGGCCGGTGGGGCAGCACCCACTTCAAAGGCTGGGGATGGGGGCGGAGCAGGCAGAGGTGTAATTAGCGAGCTGAGGAGCAAGAAAGCCTTGCACGCTCAGAGCGGCAGGGACAAAGGCCCCACTGCTTGATGTGAGTCAACCCGAGTCCGGGAGGGGAGGCGTGCACCTCCACCCTGCACCCTGCCCCAGGGACCCCGCCAGCCGCCCTCCCTCTGCCCGGTCCGTGCAAACTCAGGGGTGCAACAGGCCAGGCTCTGGGGAGACCAACGGGACTGATCCGCTCCCCATCCGTGCTGGCCCGGGTGCCCCAAAACAGGATGGAGATGGGCGTGGTCTGCCTCCCACCCTTGGGGGGCATCTGCCAGGACAGGGCTAGGTCTGTGCCCTGGCCTGCACCCTCTCGGGACCCCAGCTGCCCTTGGCAGGCAGAGGTCAGAGCCTCCCTGGGGCTGGGTGTCCCGGGCACCTGAAGAGCAGGGGCCCCGCCCTCCCTGCCACGGGGACCTTGGGATCTGGGGAGGGAAGCCAGGCTTGGGGGGCCTGCAGAAGGACCTACCAGAGAGAAGAAAGCTCGGGGTCCACGGTGACCATCCACAGGCCACTTGCCTGATAGCCAGTTGGCCCCAGACTGGGCCCAAATCAGAGTATTTGGGCCTCCATGTTGGTGTCCTACCCTTGTTACCTTCAGACGTTTTTAAAACCGTGTCTTCCAAAGACACGGGCTGTGCGAATGCTACCCTGGGGCACCGTGTGCTCAGACTGAGATGGGTTTCGGGGTAGTGATGGTGAACGCATAGTTTTCTGGCTTAACTAGAACTGGACTTTGGGGCATTTGTGGACCCTCAGTCCTGCATCGAGATCTTCTCTCGCGATGTCTTCTTGCCCAGGCAGGCGTGGGTGTCACGCTGCCCGGTCAGTGAGGTGGGGGGGCCGGGACCCAGCCTGCCTGGCGGCAGCGGACGTGTACCAGAGTGCACGCGGCCTGTCCGTTATTCCCACAAACGGCGCCCCGGCCTCGGCCTCCTTGCTGCGTGGGGGACCGCGGGGGACCGCGGGGGACCGCGGGGTCAGAGGCCGTGTGCCCTCCCCGGGCTCCCGGCACAACCCCCTTCTTCCTCAGCTGAGCTGCCTCACTCCTCCCTGACCAGGCCCACACACCTGCCCCCTTGCCCTGCAGGTGAGACCAAGTCCCTGGTCGCTGCAGCCCCCGGGGGTGTCCAGCCCCTCCTCCTCTCCAGGCCCTCATTCCTGAGGGCGCCCCTCCCTCCGAGCCCCTCCCTCTCCCCCACAAGGGCCATTCACTCCACCTGCTAAGGGAGGCTCCAGGGCAGCAGTTCTGAAAGCCCGGTGCCCGGCATCCCTGTGCCCTGACCCGGGGCGCAGGCTCCTTCCCCACCCTGGAGAGCCCCGTGCACCCTGGGCCCCTCCTCACCCGCCCCCTCCTGTTCCTCCCTCTCTCCCCAAAGTCTGCGGAGCAGCACCTCTCGAGCGGAAGGGCTGCGTGCGCCCTGGAGCGGCAGGTGTCCGGGGGTGGGAGGCGGGGGTCCAGCGTGGGCTCCCTGGCCCGGGGGGCCAAGACCCGTCTCAGGTCTGCGAGCAGCTGACCTCTATGCCCGCCGTGCCCGCAGCCTCGGTGTCCAGGCTCCTGGCTGCGCCTCTGCCCCGATCACTGGCTTCTCCCTGGTCTGTCTTCTCACAGCTCCACTCAAGGGCGCCTGCTGTTGGATTAGGGCCCACCCTGCTCCAGCCGGGAAGGTGAGCCAGGCCAGTGCCACTGTCCTTGCAGTGGAGGCCTGGGCCTCGCGCCCCCGGTGGGAGCTCGGCATTGAGGGCGGCCAGCCCTCTGACCCAGCGAGTCCCGCTGGGGACACGGTCACAAACTACTCCCACAGAAGCACAAGGACAGAGAAGAAGGCTGTCAGCAGCACCGGGTGGTGGGTGGAGGCATCCTGGCCGTCAGCCGGAGGGGCCTCGATCGGGGGGCAGGTGCGTGGAGGAGCTGCTGGAGGAGGGGGCTCATCGGCACGCTCCCCACGCCGCCTGCGGCTCTGGAGCCCGGACGGCACCGAGGGCAGTGAGCACCAAGCCCCGCCGGGCGACACCAGGGGACCTTGCACCGCGCAGGCAGCTGCAGGCCCGGCGAGGGGAGCTCACCGCCACCCCCCAACCCCGGGCACTGGAACCAGGTGGATGCACCGCCTCTGGCCGCTGCCCCACGTCCCTCCACAGGGGCCGGCCTGGGACCCGGGAGATTTGGCCAGTCTCCTCTCCCCACCGGCCCCTGTGAAACAAGGAAGACCATCTGCACCCGAACTGTGCCCTGTCCCAGAGCCCGGCCTGACGCCCCGAGTAGCATGGGCCCCAGGGCCAGCTGCCAGCCTTTAGCGGGGCAGAGGGGAGGGGTGCGGGATGTGCCACGCACAGCCCCTCAGAGGAGGAAGCGAAGATCCCAGACGAGAGATGTGACCCCAAGGTGGTGGGGGCGGCCCTGGGGGTGCGGGCCGGGAGCTCCAGGGTCGGCCGGCCCAGTGTCTCCCTGTCTCTGCCCAGATCTCTCCCACCCTCATCTCTCTGTCTCTCCCCCACCCCTTCTCAGAGCCCAGCCGCCACGTAAAATGGTCCAGGCCACCCCGCTGGAGAGGCCACAAGGCAGGGCCCTCAGGCACCCAGCTGACGACCAGCACGACAAGGCTAACCCTGCGAGGCACCCGTGGACCCTCCAGCCCACAGGAGCCTCCAGACGACGGAGCCCAGCCAACACCCTGACGGCAGCCTCGCAGGATGGCTGAGCCAGAACCACCCAGCTCGGTGGCTGCGGGATGCCCGACCCTCAGAGACAGAGAGGAAACGTGTGCCTGTCTCGAGCAGCTAAGTTTGGGTGACATGTCACAGAGCAGGTACTCAGGCAGGTACCCTCTTCTGTTCAGACACAGCCTTTCCTCCTGTCACCTGACGGCCACCTTCACTTCTCCATCCAGCCCCATCATCTACCGATTGGCTGTGGATCAAACTAACAGCAATGCAATGTCAACCCCAACTCACGTGAGACACTCAGCCAGTCATCAAAGTACTCCCGTGAGCCCTGGACTTCTGCGTGGCCTGTGACGTGGTCATCAGTTCAGTGTTAATGTCACTGAGGCTTGTTTGATCCTATCAATCAGTGATACATGAACCAGAGAAAAACCCAAACAGCCATCTAAGCAAGAGATGCATTTCCCAAAAAAAATGCCTACTGTGGTTTTAAATATTTTATCAAAAGATATAATTAGGACTTCCCTGGTGGCGCAGTGGTTAAGAATCCGCCTGCCAATGCAGGGGACACAGGTTCGAGCCCTGGTCCAGGAAGATCCCACATGCCGCGGAGCAACGAAGCCCGTGTGCCACAACTACTGAGCCTACATGCCACAACTACTGAGCCCATGTGCCTAGAGCCCGTGCTCTGCAACAAGAGAAGCCACCACAATGAGAAGCCCGCGCACCGTAATGAAGAGTAGCCCCCGCTCACTGCAACTAGAGAAAGCCCATGTGCAGCAACGAAGACCCAACACAGCCAAAAAAAAAATATATATATATATATATATATATATATATATATATATATAATTATATTGTTTATGCAGAGTTATGCATTTTGTACTAAGATTAATTTAGGGGAAAATCCAGAAAAATCCAAAAGAAATGTTCACAGAACTGTTTAAACGCTCGTTTCGATTGGCACACCAACTTCCGACTTCCATTGCAGAGAATTGTGATAGGATGAACCACAAAAGCCTTTCCCAGGGCTTCCCTGGTGGCGTAGTGGTTGAGAATCTGCCTGCTAATGCAGGGGACATGGGTTCGAGCCCTGGTCTGGGAGGATCCCACATGCCGCAGAGCAACTAGGCCCGTGAGCCACAACTACTGAGCCTGCGCGTCTGGAGCCTGTGCTCCGCAACAAGAGAGGTCGTGATAGTGAAAGGCCAGCGCACTGTGATGAAGAGGGGCCCCCGCTTGCCACAACTAGAGAAAGCCCTCACACAGAAACGAAGACCCAACACAGCAAAAATAAATAAAAATAAAATTAATAAACTCCTACCCCCAACTTCTTCTAAAAAAAAAAAAAAGCCGTTCCCAGCCAAACAGTGGGACTCTGGTTAAACTGTGAGCATGGGCAGCTCCGCTGAGGAACAAGCTCCCCGGACTCTGTGCTGTCCTCTGGGTGTCAGTTAGACAAGCCTGCTCTTGGCGTGCCACGTGCAGGCCCCCCACTCTGCCGGGCCGGCCAGACCTGAGTCAGACCTGCGTCAGAGGTGGGGCAGCACCTATCGGTGCCTAGGCAGGAAGCAGTCCGGGACCAGGCCTCCCAGAGCAGCCCCAGGGGCATCACCTGGGTACTCCTTAGAAATGCAAAGTCTCAGGCCCCACCCTGGGTGCGGACTGAGAGCAGCTGTGGGGAGAGGGAGGGACACGGAGGCGGGAGGAGGAAGAGTGGGGTTTTGTATCTGCGGCAGAAAGGCCCAGAACCCAGACCCTCAGGTGCGGGGAGGCCGGGCCAGGCACGGATTTCCCTCCAGGCCACTGTTCCGTAAAAGCCACGCGCCATGCGTCGCGGCCGGACCTCAAAACCCCAAGCTCAGCGAAAGCAGCCAGGCCCCAGGAGCACGTGTGCGACTCTGTTTCTGTGAAGTGCTCAGAGGGCAGCTCTGCAGCAGCAGAGAGCGGATTCTGGGGTGCCAGCCGGGAGAGGGGAGGGGAGTGACGGCTGATGGGTGTAGGGTTCACCTCTGGGGACCAGACAGAGGTGATGTCTGTACGGTAATGTGAACGTGCTAAATGCCGCTGAATGGTCACTTTAAAACTAGGTACTTTTATGTTATATGAATTTTCTCTAAAAAAAAGCCCGCTGGGGACCACAGCGTGATTCCGTCTGTCTGTCACCCCCCCACACTTCCATTGTCACTTAGGTCACAAGCTGTCTGAGATCCTTTCCCGTCAGCACAGCTGCCCCAGTACCAGAGACCAAAGGCCTCGTTGATCAGCGGGTCAGTGATGCTGGTGGGCTCTGCCCGGCCCCGTGGCCCCAGGAGGGTCCCAGACAGGAAGAACCTCTTAAGGCCTTGGCGGGGGGATGGCACTGCAGGGCTGGATGGAACCAGTGCTCAGGCTCTCTTCCCAGGGACTCCCCAGGATGGCAACGGTGCACCTTCCCCACGGGGCTGTCCTGAGGCCGAGGGCGCCCGGTGCGCGCTTAGCTCAGAGGCTGGGGCTCTGGCCAGGCGCCATCACCACTGATAGCTGTCACCCGATGCCGTGACCCAGATCACTGCCTGCAGCCCCTAAACGGGGACATCAGGAACAGGAAAGGCAGGCGCCAGCGCTCAGGCTCAGATGTCGACCGGGTCTGGGGGAGCAGGGTGATTGTGGTCCCCTTCAGGGTGGGTGGCTCTTGTTCTCCCCACATGGCAGAGCCTGACCAGGCGTCTCCAGACACAGGACACTCGCTGCTGACCCAGCCGACCCCTGACTCCTCTCAGGCTGGTCCCAGGAGTTCCCCCTGGCCAGGGCAGCCTGCACCGTGCTGGCCCTGCCCCCAGTCACCTGCCAGGGACCCCACGTGAAGCAAGGCTGCCTGAGCCAGCCCCACATTGGGGGCCGCATCCTGCGGTGTCCATGCTTACAGAGCCCTTCCACCAACCAGAGTCCACCTGAGCCTCGAGTGAAAAAGTCCAGAGGCCTGGCAGCTGGGTCTTTGGAGCCTGTGACTAGAGATAACGTGGGCCACCCAGCCCCTGCCCAAAGCTGTGAAGCACTTGGCTAAATCTTTCCAAGATCTGGGCAACAATCTTGCAGTTCATCCCCCTGCACCACCAGGCTGAGCAGAACACTCTGTTCGTACCAGATGAGTGAGTGGATGACGTCCCTGCCCCACTGACACGTCACTGAGGAGATGGCGGGTTCCTGGGGCTCCCCCAAGCCCCACGAGGCCTGGCTGCAGCCCTGCTGCGCCCCTGCACTCCCCCTAGGACTCAGACCCTGGTCTGGGGCGCCAGCCGGCTCTCACTGGCTCTGGACGGCAGGAGGGGCTCCGCTGGAAGCTCTTACATTTCTGGCGATGGACAGAGACGCTGGGCTGTGGACACAGAGGCTGAGCCGTGTCCCCTCTGCGCATCCAGGCGACAAGTGTCCGCCCAGATGCTCTTCCTCACAAACCAACACAACGCCCCGCTGGTCTCTTGCACTCTGAAACTAGAGCGGTTTTAGGCAGGGTTAACCCCTCGCTCCCGGTGGCGGGTATCGGCGTAAAACAGGCAGAATTAAACGCCAGGCGTGCGTGTGCCAGACGGTCGAGCCAGGGCCACAACCCACAAGTGGAGCGAGGGCAGTGCCCCCACAGAATCTACCGGAACGCGCAGACCAATTACAGGTGAGCACCGCAGAGAGGAACATCCCCGTGGAAGCTCCGGCCCTTTCTAACCCTCTGAGCGGTCTCACCCCCTGGGATTTGTGCCTCTGACCTGCCGTGGTCCCCTGAGCTCAGGCAGGACACGTGTGTCACACACTCTCGTGGTGAACTTGCAGAGGCCCCGGAGACGGGATCCTCGGGTTGCAAAGAACAAAATCTGCCCCTGGGGGCGGAAGTGGATGGAGGGTCCCGAGGGGGACAGGCTTGCAGTGTGCCTGTCCTGGGACCCTCGGCTCAGGGCTCCAGCCCCCGAGGCGTGGCCCTAGTGGCTGAGGCGTGGATTGCAGGCTCCCCGTCCCACCGACGGCAGCCATGGAGGAAGGCGATTCCCAAAGGGCGCTGGTGGGGGGTGGGGGCATCGCCAAAACAGGGGAGAAGGGGCCCAGGGCGCAAGCAGGCACCTCACGTGCCACACTGCCCCAGCCGTCCCCGTACCCCCGGCCGCTCCAGCCAGCAGCCTTAGTCCCTGCCTCTGCTCCTCCGCGGATCCATTGGCAAATCCCGTGGATTCTCCAAAACCAGCCTCGAGTGCCTCCAGTCTCCATCTTCTCCGGCCCCAACCCCCTAGCACAGCCTCCAGCTGACCCAGCTTCCGTGCCCCCTGCCCCACCCGTCCCCCACCAGCAGGAGGGGACTTTGAAGACGCCACTCCACGCGGGTGGCTCCTGGGACCTCGAGGGCCCCATCACTTGCGGAAGGACAGCCACGCTGGACACGCCGCCCATGCGGCCACGTCCGGGCCACTCCGTCCAGCCTCACCGGAATGCCCCGTTCCCAGCCATCTCTGTGCACGTTTGCGCGTGGGCATGTTTGTATGCATGTTCCTGTGCACGCGCCTGTGGCCGTCTAACCAGTAAGGATAGGGCTCCACGAGATTCCGAGGCCTGTGCGTCTCCTCCAGCTGCAGGTGATGAGCGCTGGGGGCAGGCCCAGCTTTGATAGGATCTGGGCAGACCAGGTGCGCAGGGCAGCTGCAGGTGAGGGAGGGAGCTGGACAGGTTCCGAGCACGCCTGACTCCTGGAGGGTCATCGCTAATGAGGGGCTGGTGACTGGTCTGGACATGCAGTGAGCCCGCCTCTGTGTGTGTGTGTGTGTGTGTGTGTGTGTGTGTGTGTGTGTGTGAACATATATACACGAGGGTGAGGGTGGGGCTCCCCATGCCGGTGCTCTGGGCAGAGGTGGTGGTGGAGGCACCCTGGAAGGCAGCTTAGTAGAAAGTGCCTGTTACTCAAGGCCCCCTGCCCTCGAGGACCCCGGGGAGGTCAGCCCCCTGAGCCATAGTGGGCGACGACGGTGACAAATGACAATAACAATGGTCACGGGTCCTGTTTACGTCGGGCCTCTGAGCGCCAGGCTCTAGCTCCAGCAAGAAGGATCCAGGCCCAAATCCAGGTCTGGCTGCTCCTAAGCTAAGTTCTCAGCCACCCCTGGGCAGCTCTGCGAGGCCCTCCCTGGGGACTCCACGGTCTGACCTCAGGACGAGTCCTCCTGGGGTCAGTTTCAATCACTACCTCACAGCCAGCAGGGTGGCTCCTCAGGGAATGGGAGATGGGAGGCCCTGCAGCAGCAGACGCGCCTTGAGGACAAAGGCTCTGGACTTGAAGCTGGGCCGAGGGAAACAGAGGAGGAGCCGCAGAGAAGGATGCCCCTCCCTGGGGCCCCCTGGTGCGGGAGGCTCCCGAAGCTGGGACATTCACGCCATCAAGGAGGTACCAGGCCAGTGGGCACTGCAGGGCCCAGACGCCAGGGATGGGGAGGGGCCTGGGAGCCTCCACTGCAGCGTGCTGGGAAAGGGGACCGCTCGTTCCATGAACACTTACAGGGCAGGGAATCCAAGCCAGGTCCGGCTCTCTGCACGGGGCAGGAGGCCGCCATGTCCCCCAGATTCACACACTGAAGCCCCAGTGTGATGGTGTTTGGAGGTGGGAGCTTTGGGTTGTAGCTAGGTCAACCGAGGTCATGAGGGTGGGGCCCCAGCGGGATTCGTGTCCTTGAGAGAAGAGGGGGAGACCTGAGCTTCCACTCCTGCCCTGAGAGGACGCGGCACGGAGGCTGCGGGCCAGGAAGAGGCTTCTCCCCAGGCCCGACCGTGCAGGCGCCTGGCCTCAGCCCCGGCCTCCGGGCACCGACCCACGAGCAGTGAACGTCCATTTCCCAAGCAGCCGCCCGTGTGTTTCACGTGGCAGTGCCGTGCCTTCCCCATGTGTCTCCACAGAGACAGACAAGAGACTAGACAGAAGGGTGGGGTGCTGGGGCAGACAGTGGCGGGGGGACGAGAAACACCCCCCAGTGCATTCAGGGCCGAGTGACAGCAGGAGCCCGCGGGTGGTGTGGTGGGGGGGGACCTGGGAACCTGGGCGTTGGCTGCCCAGCCTGGCTGAGCCCTCACGTTGGAAGGCAGGACCCCGGGCTCCTGAGAAGAGGCAGGACACCCCGCAAAGGGCTGCACTCTCTGGGTGACCACAGTCCCGAACGCAGGGAGTCTAGGAAGGTGGCCCTCAACGCAGCAGAGCCAGGGACCCCGTCCTGGAGGAGCAGCACGCACGGCATGCTGGGACGGGAGTCAGGACAGTCACACTTACTCACGTGCATTTGCAAACTTTAAAAGGAAACAGAGTTCAAAAATATGCATACAGCTGAGCGAAATCTTGGCTGGTCCACTCCTCCCCAGCAGATATCACAAGCCCCAGGTGAGCCCACGGTCAAGTGCAGGGAGAGGCTCCAGGGGAGGGAGGGTGTGAGAGGAGAGTCCTGACCTAAGACCGGCCACCCCCCAATCCTTCCAGGCCCGGGAGGCCCCATCCTTATCCCAAGCCCTGTGGGTGACTGCTTCTGGCCAGTGGGCTGTGAGCGAGGTGACCGCAGCCCAGAAGGGTAGGCGGCGGGGGTGGTCCCGGCCCACGTGTCAGGCACCTGCAGGTCACACTCACTGAAGACGGGGAGGGGACACCCGCGAGGGACCCAGCACTGCTGGGTGCAGCCGGCACACCCAGGCCCCGGGCTCAGGCCCTCATCCCGGGAAGGGCTGGCCTGTGGCTAGTGCGTCTGCAGAGCTGGGCCTGGGCCCCGGAGGGACGGGAGGAAGCTCCGGGCGTGAGAGGACCAGGTGAGTTCACCTGTCCAGTCCTGGCCACACAGCAGTGCGGGTCTGGCTGCCCGGCACTTCCTCTCGTTCTGATGGGCGATAGGTCTCAGCGTGCTCGGGGATATGCGGATTTGCAGCCCTTGCTGCTGAGACCCAGGGACGTTCCTCGTGACGAAGCACCTCTCGATGCCAGCCCGGAAGGACCCCTGGCTCCTCCTTCTACATCATAGTCAGATGGCAAGTCGCTCCTTTAAAGCACCTTCAGTAAGATTTAGCTGCATTTTCAAAAGAATTAGATTTTCAAAAGCTGAATTTTGAATAATTTTGATTTGCATGTTATAATCATTAATTATATTTGTATTTTGCAAATCATCCGTTATAATTTGCACTTTCACTTTTAATAGGTACCTTTGAATACCTCGGAAGAGAACTTTTTGAAAACACTGAAAAGTACTTTGTCATTTATCTTTCTATTTAACTTTACTTATTTGATGGAAATGTATTCAAGTTTTGTACACTCTGAATATAATCACAGCTTTCAAGAATATTTTAGAGCAACACTGTTAATAGGTATTAATTTAGTGAAAACCTTGAGTATGACGTGATTAGTGATTCTGTTGAAATGAGGGAAGGAATATACATTTTATGGGATAAATGCACAACAACGAGGGAATAAACCGTGTCTGTGTTGATTACACATCCGACGTCACCAGCTCATCAACAGATGCCCCAGACCCAAGCGGCCACAACTAAACTGTGTTTTCGTACTTTGCCATCGACACCTCCTGGTCGGGATGGGGACAGACGTGTCTTACTTCATGGTTTATTGTCTCCCCTTCGTCCTTCCCATGCGCAGACCCGACCCCCCACCGCCCCACCCGGTCCCCGCCCCCTGCTGGCTCTGAGCCCCTCCCTTCCTGGAGGGGCCCGTGCAGGGTGCAGGGGAGGAGCCCGCAGCCGAGAGCCCCGGGATGGACAGCGAGGGGCAGGCCCACCCCACCCCTGCCGTCCTGGAGCCCCGCAGCCACCTGGCCGCAGCACGAGTGGCCACCCAGGCCACATCTGGAGACCCCACAGGCTCCTGCGTCAGAGGACGCCCCTCCCTGGAGCGCTGGGCTGAGGGGCCGGCCACTGCCCAGGCAAGCCCACGGGGCTCCAGGCAGGGGCCCCAGCCTCGGCCACCGAGGCAGCCTGGCATGTGTCAATGCACCAGGACCTCGTCGGCCACCTACGGTCAGCAGGGACACAGCCGGTGGGCAGGGGCTTTGGCGGGTCCCGGTCCTCCGGATGAGGCTCGGGCCCCTCCCCCCCGGCGGCGGGCAGCTGTCTCCCCGGCGCCCCGAACACCTGGAGCCCGGCATGCACAGGCTGGCAAATCACAGGTGATTCATGTGGCTAATTTCTTTATGACAATCAGGCTAAATTAGGTTAATTATTTTTTAATCATTCTCTCGAGGGTACATGAAAATACCTGAAGCCAGTCCACGAACGTGGAGCGCTGCCGGGTACGGGGCGCTATCTATCTGATGGACAGGATGCCCGTGGCAGGGAGCGCCAGGGGCGGGGGGCGGGGGGCGGTGCTGGGTCCAGGCCTCTGCCCTGCTCCGGGAGGGGACTGAGGGCCCCTTGCGGGGTGTCCAGGCACTTAGCTGTGAGTGTGTGCTCCGGGCACTGTCTGCCTGCCCAGCCCTGCGGCCCCTGCCTCGATAAGCCTGGATGCCAAGACTGGGGTCACCAGCGGGCCCCTGGGTGCTGTTACCATAGTGGGGTCCCCACCCCAATTCCTCCGTCCTGGTCCCCTCGCCCCACCCACCCTCTTCCATTCAGCAGCACAACTGAACTTTCTAGATCAATCTAGAAACCGTGGGATGCAGGGCCCCCCCCGCCTGGCTCCTCCCCTGAGACTTCAGCCTCCCCGACCCCCACCCCTGGTCAGAGCCCCGCTCCGGGCCACCTGCCAGCTCAGCCATCCCTCTGAATGGTCTGGCTCCCCCAGCTGACCCTGCTGGGGAGCTCGGGGGGCTGCACACGGCCAGTCAGAGCACCGGCCACGGCTGGCTCCTCCCACCATCAACGCAGAACCTCTGGCAGCCGAGGTAGCCCCGCTGCCCCACGGCTGCCCCGTGAACCGCCCCCTCGCTCACCACTCCATCACTGTGGCGGGAAACCCTGCCCTGCTCCCATGGCCCGTACCTCCTGGGCGGGCTGCCCCACGGACGCTGGGCGCCCTCCGTGCACTAGTCGCTGACCACACCCGCCACAGTCCCCGGGCCAGGCACACCTGCACGGTGGCCTTGCCGCGTCGGGGGTTCTGGTTCTTGCTGCTTTGGGTCTTTGGATGGGCCTGACACCAAGGTCTGTGCGAGGCCCCAAAACAGAGTGTGGGTTCATACAGAGGACGGTCAGTCAAAGCCAAAAACTAATGTGAAGCACACTTTAAAAGTAACCTCCAGGAGTCCAGGGTGAGAGAGAAAATGGTGCAGCAAAGTGCCCCGGAGCAAGGATGGCTGACAACTGCTCAAATCTGGCAGACACACCAATCTACACACTCACAAAGCTCCATGACACCCAAACAGGACAAACTCAAAGGGGCCCAGGGCCAGACTCATCCCATTAAGAGAAGCGGAGACGGAGGCCGGAGCCTGGAAGCTGTCAGAGGGATGGAGTGCTCAAGGGACGGCAAGTCCAGCCACGACGGTTCCTCGCCGGATGTGGAGGCCAAGAGGCGGCGGGGACGGCGAGTCTAGTCCGAATCCTACGTGGGGTGCAGCATCTCCAGGAACAGAGGCAAACCCAACAGGCTGGGAGGGAAGAAACCAGGAGGACGTTCTAGAGGCAGAAAATGTCCCCAGGGGGACGAGGCCCCAGAGGCAGGTGCGGAAAACAGAAAGAGTGAACATCTCCACAAGGATAAGACGCTATTTGTCTCCTCGAAAGCCTTTAAAATAACTAAATCCTGAAAGCAAAAACCAGAACATCGTCTGGGTGACCCCCCCCACCGTGTGCACATGTGGCACGGATGACAAATGGGGGGGTCCTGCACGGCTGTATGGGTTCTGGGTGTCACTGAAAGTGGTAAATCATTAACAGAGACTGTGCAAAATCAGGTATGTCTACTGTAATCCCTAGAGCAATCGTTAGAAGATTAATACAAATAAATATATTTTAAAGCTAACAAACTAAATAGAATACTAAAAAAGATTCAAATAACCTAAAAGAGGGCAGGAAAACAGGAGCAAATACCCCAACCAGAGGAGCAGACAGAAAGCAAATAAAGCTGTAGACCAGATCCAAACACCTTGATGACTTCATTAAACAAAAATATACTAATTAAAAGAGAGATTGTCACATCGGATAAAAATAATAAAAACAGAGAAACAAGACCCCAGGACATGCTATCTATAAGAAATCCACTTTAAATATAATGTTATATATGGCTTAAATGTTAAAAAAAAAAAATTCCCCAAAGAAACCAACAAGTCCAGATAGTTTAACAGGTAAGTTCTACCAAACTTTCAAGAAACAGGTGATCCAGTAAGAAAAAAGAACAGAGACTCCCCAAACCATCCTTGAGGCCAGTCTGACTCTGATGCCAAAACCAAGACACAAAGAGGAGAAGCCAACCCACTCCGTCTTGAGTGTAGCCAGAAACCCCTCAGCCAAACGCTGCCAGTCAAGTGGAGCAGACAATTTCAGGAAGAACACACTGATTACCCCACAAACACAGGATGGTGCAATTATAGAAAAATCCGGAAACGCAACTCACTTTACGGATTAACAGGAAAAGGGTGCTCATGGGTGTAGGTGGGTGGCAGGGGCAGGGCAGGCATCATCAGAGCAAGTGAAGTCTGAGCAGCGCCCCGAAAACTACCCGGAGTGGGGGCTGCATCTCGCATGGGGAGGGGGTCGGGGGGCAGGCTCTCTGGCCCGTCCTGTCCTCCAGTGACCGGGAGCCCTCCAGTTTCATAGCACAGGGGCCGCAGGACTCAGCTTCTGCTTTGAAAGACGAGTGATCTGGGGGGAGCTTTGCTTTCCCTGCGGCGACTGGCAGCCCCACTCCGGGTCCCCTTGGCCCTGGGTGGCAGCGTGATGAACACCCAGCGGGCACCTCACCGTACTCATCCACCCTGATTGCACGTCCACAGCGGGGAGTGCTGACGCGACGGGGTGGCCCCGGCCGATGGGGGCGAGAGGAGACCCAGAGATCTGCGCTGAAGGGCAGGCTGCGTTCTCCCCAGAGGTGTTCCAAAGACCCCCCGGGGCCCTGGCCCAAGTACACACTGTGACCACTCTCTCGACCACCCACGGGTCCCAGCCCAGAAGAAGGCCGGCCCCGAGGCCCCCCTGCGCGCCCCACCTGCAGGGTGCGCTGAGCCCCAGGACCCGGCCCACCCCTCCTCCCTCTGCTACCCTGGCTCAGGCTCTGCCCTCGGGGGCCTTGGGCCAGGTTTGGCCGAGGGAAGCTCCAGCATGTGCCCGTGGCCCGGAGGAGAGGGGACAGATGGAGGATTCACTCCCACCCTCCCCCGTTGCTGGGCCCTGGTTGGCAGGGGCTGGGCCCTGGCTGGCGGCCGGTCACAACCCGGTGACCTCAGCTCCGGCGCAGCAGCAGGGCTAGGACGCCCTCCATCTCTCGCCCAGGCCTCAGGGTCCCTGTAGGACTGCCGGGCTCCTGGCGGTGCCCAGGGGCTGCAGGGGCGGGACGTGAAGGCCGAGCTCCACCCCCCGCCCCACACGGCCGGACCTCGGGTGGTCTCATCCCCCCTGGACACCGAGGCTGCAGTGTGGGCACACGTGGCGGTGGGGGGGGGGCACCGGCCTTAAGCAGACAGGGCCGGCTGGGCAAGGTAGTGCCCAGGTCTGTGGGTGGGACCTCCCTGCCACCCGCCGCCCCGGGGAGCTGCTCCACGGGCGGGAACTAGTCCAGGAGGGAGACCCCGGTGAGAGCCCCCAAGTCGGCTCTGCCCTGAAGCTGCAAGTGTGTCCTGTGGTTCCAACGCGTTTAGTACATCACCCAGGATTTCCAAAAGCCACCGGCAAAATATCCTCGGTCTCTCATCTCCACCGGGTCGGTTCCAGCGTCAGGTCCTCTGCCGGGAAGGTAAGTCCATACGTGCGCACACGCTCACGCCCGCTTGAGAGGGACGTGTCGCCACCGTTCCCTGGAGCGAGCACGAGTCACAGGGACGTCCAGTCGCTCACACACAGCTCCGCCAAGCCGCGTGGGGTGGGGACAGGCCCAGTCCACGGCCCCCACTCAGCAGGCCCGGGCGCCCTCCCAGTGGTGCTGCCAGGGCCCAGTGGGAGCCACTCAGACAGGGCAGCCCACAGCCACGACCTGCGCGGAGGGATGGAGGCGATGCGGTCTCACCGCCACCCACCGCCATCCCCACCAGACCGTCCCCCGCAGCCTGCGCCCCTCCACGGGCCGAGCTCAGCTCCGTGCAGGGCTGGATGCCCAGGCCTGGGGCTCATGAACACGTCCACCCTTCTCTGGGTCGCTGAAAGGAGATGACACCACCAAGACGCGCTGGGACTCAAGGGAGGACCTCCACCGCGCAGCTGCGCCCCTGCTGGCTCCGCGAGCGCCCCTCGGTGTCACAGCAGACACTCCCCGCCCCGGGGACCTCTCCCTTCCATGCTCCGTGCGTTTTACACGTCGTCCTTCACTTGGCAAGTGTAGTCAGCAGAGAAGGTGAGGCCAAGGACGCCCCACGTGTCGTGTCCGAAGGGCTGCAGGTCGACTTGCCCCAGCAACGCTGCGTCCGTGGGGACACAGCGGAACACGCCCCATGGGAGCCACGCCCCACGGGAGCCACGGCTGTTCAGATGAGGAGCCCGGGGCGGCGGGGGCCTGCCAGCTCACCGGGCTGATGAGGGCCGCCGGGACGCAGGCCGCAGTGGGCTCCGGGGCCCCACCCTGGCACGGAAGGAGGGGAGCAGCCGGGCGGAGGACGGAGCACCGCTCCCCCGAGGCTGGCGGCGGCGCAGACCGCTGCGGGGAGCCTGCGCCCAGGGCACGCGCGGCGGCCCCAGCAGGGCAGGCGCTGTGGAGAGAGAGGCTCAGGGTGACAGGGCTGGGGGCCCAGGCCGATGGCGCTGAGGGGAGGCTGGAGGGGCGGCCTCGGTGACCCGGCCGGGCTGGCATCCTCAGGAGCTGGGCTTTGCTCGAGCGGGGAGGTGGTGGGCCCGGGGTGAGGCCACACCCAGGACACAGGCCAGATGCCGCGGGGCCCGGGCAGCGGGGGCAGGGCTCGGGGACTCGGTCAGGGGTGGGGAAGGCAGACTTCTGCCTCTGCGGGGACTGGACCGTGGTTCTGTGCCCTCTACAAAGGCCAGTCCAGTGCCCTGCTGTGCTCTGAGCTGACTTCCAGGGCCGGGGCATAGACTTCTGGCCACATGGCCTGCAGTCAGGCCTTGGGGGGCGCGGGGGAAGTGGCAGCAGGCGATCCTGAGCCTCCCCCATGTAACCAGGGTGGGTTCTGTATTCCACCCAGGAGCCCTGACTGATGCACAGGACGAATGCATCACACCAGCACGACCTCTGAAAAATCAGCAACCTGACCTGTACAGAAACCAGACGGAAGGCAGCCACAGCCACACGTGGGAGGGGAGGGCAGAGTGGGCCCCGCGGGCCCCGTGCTTCCAGTCATCCGGGGCCGCAGAGCCGGCAGGGACGCGCCCCTCCCCCAGGACACGCCCGGACACCGCAGTGGGGCTCCCGTACCCAGAAGATCAAACCCCAGAACACCCCCTTTGTGCGCAGAACCAGACTGGCAAACAGGAAAACAAGGGTGGACATTCGCCTCAAATATCCAAACACCTGCAGAAGACCAGTGCCACGGAGAAGGGGCACCAAACGCATGAAAAATGAAACACAGAAAACCTAACGGAGCAAACCAACCTTCTCAGGTAAACCTACTCAACATCCCCAAAGGGGAAAAGTTCAGGAGACCTGGGCAAGAAAGAGCACGGCTGGCCTGGGACGGCCGTCCTCAGGCAGCTGGGGATGTGCGCTTGGGGAGGGGGTCCCACGTGGTGGGACGGGAGCGCCTCACTGGCCTAAACGATCTGCACCACGGTGTGGCGTGCACTGCACACCTGCTCTCCCTCGGGGGGGCTGGAGTCTTGGTGCCAGGCAGAGGGTGCCCACGTGACCAGCCCCTGATAAAAACCCTGGGCGCTGGTCCCCCAGGAGCTCCCTGCTGGGGAGTCAAGCGCACGCCGTGTGGCTCCGCTGGGGGGTGCTCGGGAGGCCTATGCCTGGTGCCCCCCGACCCCTCCCCACACCACGTTCCCTGTGGCGCTCGAGTCCCTGGGCCTTTGGCTGTAATAGATCTCAGCCGTGAGGCCTCCCAGGGAACCACTGAACATGGGGGTGGTATCGGGGACCCCAACTCACGATCACGTTGGAGATCTTCAATAGTAAGAAGTATGCTGGAAACTCCTGGGCAAAAGGCAGAATGAAGGCTGCTGGAGGGCGGGCCGAGCCCCTGGCCCGGACACGGCACAGAGGGCGCTGGGGGAGAGGAGGCCGAGGGACATAAGCAGACTCACGTCAGCAGCCGTGACGAGACTGGAGACTCGAGAGCAGGACAGAAGCGCCACCTCCGCACCTGCTGGTCTCTCCTCACCCGACGGCCATCTGCTGCCAACACTCACAGCTCAAGGAAAGGCCGAGGGTCAGTCGAGGCTGGTGAAGACGTCTGCCGACCCCGACAGGGACACCCGGGAATTCCAGGGGAGACCAGCGGGCGGAAGGAAGAGAGAAGAGCGAAGCTTCCCAAAGCTCAGGTGTCTCGGGAAGGAGGCGGTAGTGGGAGTCCTGGCGGCTGTGCCACCTGTTGGGGGGCGCCCCCGCCGGCCACGGGGTTCCCATACGATTGTATTAAAACACGACAGAGAAAACACTGCTCGGGACAGGGGGAAAATATAGCTTTATTTTACCATAGGAATTAATAAACTCCGTCACAGAATAAGGACACCATGGGACTCCTTCTCTTTTGTTTCATTTAATAAATACAAATGAATAAAAATACTTTCTTTTGCAAAAAGACTGCCTTTCTTCCTTCTCCAGATTTCCTGAGCCCCCATGGCCACCTGCTGACGTGGTCACAGGCCCACACTCCACCACACCCACCTTTTCCTCTCTATGGAGAGGGCTACGTCTCATCCAACACGCCCGCAGATACTATGTAGGTACAATACCTCTCCTTTCCCCATCCCCTTCCGAATACAAGTCCTCGTACTGAATTTCAACTTCTAAATGATTCCCTTCTGAGAAGGCAAGTCTGGTTTCCACAGAAGCCCTTTAGCCAGTACCACTTAACACCAAGAAATGAGCGAGGTTTCAGTAAATCAGACTCCTGCCCGCGGGCACATTGTGAAAGGGAAAGGATAACGTGAAGTAAAATGTATTGTACGCCTTGTAGACCGTCCCTTATTTCAAAAATAGAAACTCCTGTTTAAATTTAACCTGTTCAAAACAGGCCAAATATTTAACTGCATGCAACAGATCTGTTATTGCTTGAAACGGAGCCCTGGCCCCACGGCTGAGCTACCCACGCCGGAGGAATCCAGACCACCTCAAAACCACGAGCCGCAGCTGAGTGCCCCCCACCGACCCCGAGACCCCGGGGACCCCGTGTGCCACGCTCCCACGAGCGCTGGTCAGGTCTGGGATGAAGCACACCTCTGTGCTCTGCGCTAAGACGGGAGGGAGCGTCCCTTCCCAAGCTGTGAAGAACGGTTCTGTCCCGATAGTCGAAGGTCCTGCTGCAGGCACCACGTACAAACGCTTAGCACTTTCCCGTTTTCAGACTGGAAAAGCAAAGCTCCGACACACCCAGAAGACACTCTAACATCTCAGTCTCACGTGCCCCTGCTCTGGTAAATGCACTAGGAACTGAGACACAAGCGTGAACTGTGATCAACACCAGCAGGGAAATCGCCGGTCTTCACGGCCAGGAGAAAACTTCTTTTCTGTGTGCCCAATTTTTCATTAGTCCACATTTTAAAAAAGTATTTATTTCCTGAAGTATTTCTAAATGTGATTATTTGTAACATACAACAAATGAAAAATGTGACTAGATTGCAAGAAAAAAATCTGCTTGTAAAACAAAGTCCTGAAACAAAGTCATGTCCTCCTCACGGGGGACAAGGGAACCAGGAGGGGCCCCCAGAGACATCGGCCGCCACCCTCCTCCTGGTCTGCAAGGCCCCACGTCTTCGGAAGGAGCGCCACTGGTTCTAGTCCCTGGGGGCCGGCGCGTACGCCCCTCCGCGCTGCGCACTAAGCGCTGGGTCCGCAGGCACGTCAGCCGGAGAGCTAGCGGTGACAGCTCTCATCGCCCCCCTGGGCCACCGCGGCAAGGACGAGGGGCGTGTCCCTCAGCTGCACCCAGCTGTCACCGTCCGACAGAAACCGTCACTGCAGAAGAGAAGGCTGTTTGGGGTGGGAAAGGTAGAAGAGAAACAGATGCTGTGGTTCTGCAAGCTTGCCTTTTTTGGTACCAGCACAGAGTGTCACTGTCACTAAGTGTTTTGGGGGAGAAACTCCAAAAACTGCTCGGTGGTGTGCCTGCACGCACGCGCAGGCACACGGCTGTGCACACGTGGGCAAGGCTCAGAGCCCCAGCGACTTCTGCACGATCTGCTTGGCGATCTTGTAAAACTGTTCGCGGTCATCCCGCCACATTTTGGAGGCATCCACGTTGGCCCCACTTTCATCGTTGGGCTCTGAAAGAGAAGGAGAACCTCCAAGTGAAAGGGGCTCAAGAAGGAAGGACCTGGCAAGGCCACCCACCCCCTGTAAGAACATCACTGATCTTCCCAGAGAGGTAACCACAGACAAACCAGAAGCGCCGAGGGATGTGGAACTCCGGGCAAGGACATCAGTTCTGTGGAGACGAGAGCCTTCTCCTGAGGGACGGGGCTGAGCAGCGACGAGAGGGCAGCGGACAGACCCACCCTCAGGGCTCCTCCACCCGAGCCTCCCAAGGGCCCACACCAGCCAACTCGGCTTCACTCAGGAGGCACCAGCCGAGCCGATCAAGCGGCCATTGTGGGCCTCCCCCTCGGGCCTCCTGTTTCGCCACCAGCTCTCTCCGTTCGAGGCTCCTCCGTT
This sequence comes from Mesoplodon densirostris, assembly GCF_025265405.1. Lineage (NCBI taxonomy): Eukaryota > Metazoa > Chordata > Mammalia > Artiodactyla > Ziphiidae > Mesoplodon > Mesoplodon densirostris. The sequence goes on along the minus strand of NC_082665.1, from coordinate 1,754,484 downwards.
TCATGGGCGCTCTCTTCCCCCAGGGCTGCCGGGCTGTTCCTCCCTCGGCTCCCTCCCACCACGAGCCCTGTCTACCTGGACAGGGCACACACCCTCACCTCCACGGCCAGTCCCCGGAGAGCCCCCGTCAAGGTGGCCACTTACACAACACCCCGAACTCTTCTCTCCCCCAAATCCTGCTCCCTCTGGAGTCCTGTCCCCAAAGTCAGCACCCCTCCACCCAGCAGTGAGGGCAGGAGCCCCCCCCAGGACGCTGAGCCCTAGAGCCGGAGTCTCCAAGGTCCCCCCAACCTCCCCCATCCTCTTGGCCTGGGACCCACCCCGCCTGTTTCAAGCACGTGGGCTGCAAGGGCGATCCGTGGTCTAACAGCCCCACGAGCGAGCGTCAGCTCCAGGCCAGTGCAGGTCCACAGGGCGCCCCGCCCCCAGCCGGGCTCCAGCCATACCTATAGTCCTGGCGACGCCGCCAGAGGGTCCGTGCCCCCCCCCCAGCCTTGTTAACTCCCACGTGTTCTAAACTCACCTCGGGAAGTGGCCCCTGTACCCTGATCTCAGGATTTATCACAGTGGCCTGCAATAGTTGGTGGCTGTGAAAGTTCCCTTAGAACGTGGGGCCTTAAGGCTGGGGTGTCACCTGAGCTTTACACCCCAGGACACGGTGTCTGCAATATAGTGCCCACTGAATGAATGAAATGCCCACGGATACTCATGGCCAACAATGTGATACACACAAGACATCTTTACATCCGTAATTATAAAAAGCAGCTTACACTTGGAAAAGTGTGCATGAATAACATTACATGAAAAAGCACAAAAGAAAACAGTATATATCGACTCCTCACGGTGGACAGGGAGTTATAAGACAAGGGTTAACGAGGAAAGAGAAGCAGCACCGAGTGTCGGGTCTCCCCGTCTGGACGTGAACCTGCAGCGTGCCAGGAGCTGGCGGGGCGGGCGTTACCTGCCAGCATGCTCACCACCGACAGGAGGATCTTCTCCACGCTCTGCACGGGGCTCCACCGCTCGGCACTGCTCTCGTAGCCCATGGGGTCGTCACCGGGAGCGTGCAGGATGGAGATGCAGACTCTGCCGTCAGGGTAGACTGCGGGGTCAGAGCACACCCGGTGAGCCGAGGGAATGGGCCCGCGATAGGGCGCTCGGTCAGGCCCACAGAGAAAAGGCAGCAAGCGGCGCAGACACCGAGACGGAGCTGTCTGCACGCGGCACCACCTGCGGCCCCAGCGCCGCGTTCACGGCCATGCTCACGTCCACGCGCTCCCCGCAGGCCCGGCCGGGCTCCCAGGGCACCGCTCACGCACCGACAGGGTGCTGGGCCGGTCTGAACGGCTCTAGTATCATGGGGTGATTCCACCTTCATATGGATTTTAAAAGCATTATATCCAAAGGGGATAAATGAAAGGCTACCTGGCAGCCAGATATTCCACCAAAATATCTCATGTAATTAGACTCTTCACAACACTTTTCATAAAAAGTTTCCTAGATATCCCTCGTTCTGCCATTAAATCCCTAAAATGGACTGTGTAAAATATACGTTGCCATAGCTGGGAAAAACGCTACAGGAATTACTTAAATATCCGGAGAAAGACAGATACCGAGATTTCTCTTGGTAACTTACTGTAACAGAAAAACGACCGCCTGTCTTCTCTGGAAATCAGCTATGCCTGAATCTAAATGCATCTCCCATCAACAGCATCACTAACAAGACCCTCAAGATCTGATTCAAGAAAAATAAATTTTTAATTCAAAGTCTAGGGTTGGTCCTGTCAGGAAGGTCAAAAGCATCTGTTATCTTTCTTTTACACATACTTGGGGAAATTCTCAGATGATTTAGTATATGCTCAGATATCCAGGAACCACTTGTAAAACTGTAAGGCTATTAAGTTATAATAATAAGAATACCAGACAATTTTAAATGAAGTTATTTAATTCACCCTCACTCATGAACTCCGCATCTCGTGACCATTTGGCAATGTGAGTCGTTATAAACAGCCTTTCTTTTACACCTGGTCCCTCATTTTCCCCATGCATCCCTTGTTCTAGTGGTTTCTGCGCTTTGAAAGTGTAACGCACACTCTCACTGAAGGGTTAGGAAACCACGTGCGACCTGTCTCAGACACCAGGATGTCCGTCTGAAGTCCACACACACGGGACCAGGGCGCCCAGAACGCTTTGAACAGTTCTCTCTGCCACGGACAGAGAAGAGGTGTTGCAGAGCTTTCAACTTCGGTGTCACTTCCTCAAGGTGACACACCACGTGATGACACCATTGTCCCCAGAAACATCAAAAAGCAGCTGTGTCCCTGTCACCCCCCCCACCACACCACAGCAGCGTCATTTCCTAACCCTCCCAAGTCCCCGCCCAGCCACAGCGCTTCAGCGCCAACAACTCCCGCCGGTGCCAGGCCGGCGGTCTCCCCTCCAGGCCACGGCAGCGGCCCAGCACGCGCTCCGCTCCACCTCCAGCCTGCACCACAGTCACCCTTCAAAGGCCATGCTGGTCATGCCGCCCCTCACGCTCACTCCCAGCCCCTCAGTGGGCCTCCACTGCTCCTCGGATAAACATCAAAATCCTTAATGTTGACCAAAAGGCCTGAACTGGGTTGGCCCCTCCCCCTCCCCTCCCCCTCCCTCCTCACACTGGGCCTCTGCACCTGCTAGACCCCCTCCCCGCCCCAAACAGACCCCTGGGTAACTCCTACAGCTCCTCCTGCAGGTGGTGGGTTCAACCACCACCCCTGCAGGGGCCTCCCTGGCCTCCCACGTGGTTTCACATCTCTCTGTATGATTCCTTCATCAGAGTCCATCGCTGCCCTCAGATTGGGAGCTCCTGACCGTCCAGCCCCCCACCTCTGACGGTCTGCTCACCACCCCATCCCAGCAACTCTCAGTGAATCTGCTGGATTATTTTTTTAAGTATTTATGGACCGACCAATTTTTATGACATTGGTAGACCTACTGAATAGCTCTTCTCAAAAATAATTTTTACAAAATAAAAGTAACACATACCCACTACAGTAAGGCCAAATTTAAAAACTATTTGCTTTGGGGCTTCCCTGGTGGCACAGTGGTTGAGAGTCCGCCTGCCGATGCAGGGGACACGGGTTCATGCCCCGGTCCGGGAAGATCCCACATGCCGCGGAGCAGCTGGGCCCGTGAGCCATGGCCGCTGAGCCTGCGCATCCGGAGCCTGTGCTCCGCAATGGGAGAGGCCACAACAGTGAGAGGCCCGCGTACCGCAAAAAGAACAAAAAAAACAAAAAACCAAAACTATTTGCATTGATTACCTGAACATCAAAAATAATATTATCAGGCTATTCTTAGTACACACATAATTCAGTCAGTTTATTGGCCGTATTTGTCTTTAAACCACATCACAGGTATCGTTCTAAAGAATGTATTTATCTTCAATATAATCTTATTATTTACTTATTTATTTTTGCCGCGTTGGGTCTTCGTTGCTGCGTGTGGGCTTTCTCTAGTTGCTGCAAGCGGGGGCTACTCTTCATTGTGGTGTGCGGGATTCTCACTGTGGTGGCTTCTCCTGTTGCGGAGCACGGGCTCTAGGCACTCGAGCTTCAGCAGTTGTGGCATGTGGGCTCACTAGTTGTGGCACGTGGGCTCAGTAGTTGTGGCACACGGGCTTAGTTGCTCCGTGGCAATGTGGGATCTTCCTGGACCAGGGCTCAAACCCATGTCCCCTGCATTGGCAGGCGGATTCCTAACCACTGCACCACTAATGAGGCCCTTATCATTCATTTTTTAATTACCCACAATCCTCTTCATAGTCATATTTCATGGTTAATCGCCTTGAACTTGTTGACTTCCTCAATCAACTCTTCTGACCATAATGAATTTTTAAACTTTGTATTATGGAAAATTCCAAACACAGAGCAAAACAGCAGTATACCATGAATGCCCACATGCGCACAATCTCTAGGCCTCTCCTGGAACCATCGAAACTACTTCAAAAGCACTTACTGTTGGGATGAAACATCTCACAGGTAAATCTCATCTTTGGAGGACTTAACGGGTAATCAAGTGGGAAACTCAGGATGGCAGGAAAAACCCCAAACTCAAAACAGGTGTCTTCTGGGCCCCTAAAAGATACAAAATACAGAGACAGAACTTCAAGGTAGATTTTTTTCAATGTCTACCACACTTCAGAAACGAGTTAAGGAAATATCTATTGCTTTACAAATGTGCATGAAAAGACTTATCTAAATATTATAATAACGATAAATTGGTATTTTTTTATGGTTGGAAAGTAACGTGTCATTGTTCCGTTCCAATGAGGTTTACATCACAAAGAGCGGATCACAGGCAGTTTTCACATTAATAAGGTTGCGGGTGGGGCAGCAGGGATTCTGTTTTCTCTGTGGTACAATTACACGTCAAGATAAAGATACAGATCCTGGTACCTGTTAGAGCAGGACTCTATTGTACTAATGAATGAGGGGTTCAGAGTTGTTACTTCAAAGGCTACTTTTAATTTTTAAATGTGCCTGAGAAGTGGTTTCGTAACCTTCAAGAAACAGATACAGAGAACAGACAGATCACTGATGATGCTCGTGCGCACGTGCGTCAGCCGCAAGCCCTGACCTGCAGGCCTGGGCTCGTGCCACATCCTGGGACGACGTGGTCACCTGAGTCCTCACCGTCACCAGGCACATGCCTGCCTGCCTGCCTGCCTTCCTGAGTTCGCGTCCTCCTCATGTGGAAAATGGTAGAAACGGGCCAAACCACTTCCAAAGTCCTGTCAAATTTTAAAGCTCTGTGTGTATAAATTAACACTATCTTGACCAACAGACAAGACGTGAAGGCCAGCCAGAGAGGGAGAGGGAGAGGGAGAGCAGCTCGCAGCTTAACAGAGAGGGGAACGCCTCCTCCCCTTACAAACGTCCTTTATAAAACACGCACAACAGCAGTTTAAAATCTCGTTTAAACTCGAAGACCATCTTTCCTCCGTACATCTTTATCAGGAGGGCAGAGCTGCTGAATGACAGCTACATACAGCGACGCCAGACAAGCACTCTGGGAAGACCGGTCAGTTCAACAACGAAGAGGAATCCCGTTCTCTTTCTGGGCGCGGAGAGGGCAAGGCCCCAAGCGCGTAACACACGAGCCCCGACGACCGGCACAGGGGCCGAGACCCCGCGCTACAGCAGCAGTTCAAGTAGACAAAAACTTCTCAAAGAAACTGTGCAGGCGGCTTCACTTCCACCTGGTGACAACGCCTAGGGATTTCGATGGCACCTGTGCAGTGGAGGCCAGGACTGCATCATGGGGTGGGGAGGGGCTGGTAAAATGGCCAAAACAAGAACAAGGCAGCAAGTGTTTGGTGGAGCCACAGTTTTTTCAATTGAAGACACACATCTGGATTCTGAAAACTGTGTCCTCGCCACTTCTGGGGAAACCAAGAGTGGAAAGCTAGGACTCTGTCGTGGACGGATGAGCGTCCCCGGACAGCGGCACCAGAGCCCCGGCAGGAAGCAGGGACAGGACGGCCACACGGAGAGGCGGGCTCGGGGGCCGGGGCTCCCCGACAGCCGCCCTCCCCTCTGGAGGGGGTCAGCGCCGACGGCAGGGGACAGCCTGCGCCCCCCGCCCCTCTTCCAGCCTACAACTCACAGGAGAGGACAAACCCCTGCGCCGGCTCTCACACGGCCTCCCGAGGGAAGGTGCCAGGAAGCAGCGCTGTCACCTCCGCGAGGGTCACCTGACTCAGGCCAGGTCCCAGATCGGGTGGCTCAGCGGAGGGCAGAGGGCAGCTCAGGCTGCTAACCCAGGAGCCTGTAAATCAGGGCTGCGGCCACACCAGGAATGCTCGCAGCGCCTCGGTATTCCTGGCACCTCCAAGTTAGAACAGAAAAGAATGTCTGGGTAGTTAAGTGTTTTTGGACTGAGCCAAATGGTATTTTCTCAAGACTTTGATATTTGCTCAGATCTTTGTTTCTCATAACAGAGCTTTCTTTAAAAAAAAAAAAAAAAAACAACCCACTAGGTCGTCCACAGCTTCAGAAGCAAGATCAAACATTTCCTAAAGTGCTCGCACACCTGAAATATCAAAGCCATTTTCAAATGCTCTGGTTTGCTACTAGTTTGAAACAGGGGCTTCTTTCTCTTCCATAATGCCCAGTGCCTTGGCCCAGCACACAGGTGCGCCCACGTGCACGGGGGCCTGTCCGCTGGCTTCATGGAAAACGCTATCGAGTAAATTCCTGGACCGAGACGGGAGACATAATTCCTGTTATTTTTGGACAAGCTTTCCTGTCATACTCAGGACAGCCTCACTCCTCTTTCACCAAAGAAGGCCTCACCTCAAAATCAAATTTATCTGAGGCAAATACAAACTCTTCAAAGCCTGCAAGTTATTTTCTATCTTAATTGATTAAAATAACAGCCTGAATTATTTCAGAGCTCTGAGGTAAGTGTTTTATTTCTTTTCTGAGACTCGTATTAAGAATAAAGCAGAACGCCCTTGCTCTCCTCTGTAAAGGCAATAGTGCACTCTGACTTCCCGGCTTTAGGGCAACGAGAGGCCAGGAAGCCACTGGGAGAGCTGCACCCACGGTCCAAGCCCAACCAGGACCCAGCAACGCTCACTCTCCCCAAAGGACAGCGCTGGCTCAACACCTGCAGCCACGCGCCATCACTGGTGACCGGTCGGTCACTTGCAGAGCAAATAAAAACTGGAGACACGCTTGGTTAGTCTTTCAACATTAAACTCGAGTGAAGCACCGTTCTTTGCCTTTCATCTCTAAAACTGTACGGAGATGACAAAAGAAGCCCACGGCCTGCATACGGAAGTCGGCAGGGAAGCCAGGGTGCTCCACCGTGGAAGCTGGGTGTGTCTGGGCGTCAGTGAGCCATCTGCCCGCCAGGCATGTTCCAGGACCGCAGCCTGCACGTCACTCCAGCTGCAGCAGGTGTGGAAGAAGCTGTTTTTGCGCTGTTCTTTTTCAAGTTTGTCATAGCACACAGACAAAATTCTCAGACATACATACGAGGCTTGAAATAATGGAGACCGTAAACCCATTCACTGGCGCACACTTGAACTGGATTACCAAGGGACAAGTATCCTCCAAAGCCATGACCACCTGAAGCATAACAAAGCAGGGCCCACAGCTTCACAAACGCCCTCCACTCCAGGCGAGGGTGCCACTGCCCTCGCTCTCTCGCTGCGGAACCCACACAGAGCACCCGGTGGTGGCATGAGGGCGCCTGGCGTCAGAGCAGGGGCGCCGCCTCCTTCCTGCGCCCCTGGCTCCGCAGCTCGGCCGAAGCTTCTTGCCAAAGCCCCCACCTCCCCAGTGCAGGTGGGCTGCAAGCACAGCCCCCAGGCCAGGGGCTCTAGAAGCCACGACTCCAGCTCCAGGGTGCCCTGCTGTGCCTCTAAGCCCCCAAGTCACTGAAGGAGCGCCTGCTGCGTGAGGGTCACCCCGCCAGCAGCGAGGCTGCACAGAAACTGACCAGAAGTTCCCGCTCACAGGACCTTCACACCTGCAGGAAAGCCAGGACGAGCTGCAGGGAGCTGTCGTCCCCGAGACAGTGCCCTCACTGCCTGTCTCCCTGGGAGCCTGGTGGTCTCGGCCGGACTATGTGTCTACACCCATCTGGCACCAGCCCTGACTCAGCGCACAGTCTCTGGGGATGGACCCAAGAGCCGCTTTCCTCTTTTGTTGTGTGCTAAGCACCCTAGCGATCCTGATGTAGAGAACCAGCGCTGGTTTAATTGTGAGGGAGGAGAAGGACAGGGCCTTCCATCTCAGGAACGCACGTGGTGACAAATACAGGCTTCCTTCCATATAATTATTTTCGCGATTAAATCCGTCTGAAAGGAGCCTACGGTCATCCCCTAATTTTTGCTTGCAACAGAAATTTCTGAAAACTTTAACTCAAATATATTTGAACTATATTTAAAGTTCACTAAGTAAGTTCGTCAATTACAAGAACTTCGTAGTGAATTCTGACATGGACAATAACTTCTGCAACATAAACTTTGACTCTAACTAGAAAAAATATGTGTGTTAGAAAATACTCAAATACATAAGTAAATAAAGTAAAAAGCAAATGCCTCCTTGCCCCCTTCCTGAATCAGCTCTGAGGCAGCCACTACGGAGTCTGGTCACCCTCCCAGGCTTCCCCTCCGAATGCATCCACTCACATACCTTCATCAGCAAAAACTGGATCTTTTTTTTTTTTTTTTTTTTGCGGTACGCGGGTCTCTCACTGCTGTGGCCTCTCCCGTTGCGGAGCACAGGCTCCGGACGCGCAGGCTCAGCGGCCATGGCTCACGGGCCCAGCCACTCCGCGGCATGTGGGATCCTCCCAGACCGGGGTACGAACCCGTGTCCCCTGCATCGGCAGGTGGACTCCCAACCACTGCACCACCAGGGAAGCCCCTGGATCATTTTTTATTAAAAATGTATCATGGCATCGCTGAGAGGAATTTTTAAAGGCCTGAATAAGTGGAGAGACACTCCATGTACATGGATTGGAACACTCAAGATTGTTAAACTGTCAACATTCCTCAAACTGACCTAAAACCTCAAAACAATCCCTGTATAAGTGGAGAGACACTCCATGTACATGGATTGGAACACTCAAGATTGTTAAACTGTCAACATTCCTCAAACTGACCTAAAACCTCAAAACAATCCCTGTATAAGTGGAGAGACACTCCATGTACATGGATTGGAACACTCAAGATTGTTAAACTGTCAACATTCCTCAAACTGACCTAAAGCCTCAACACAATCCCTGTCAAATCCCAGCTGGTTTCTTCACAGAAAATGACAAGCTGATCCCCAGATTCCAATGGAGACGCAAGGGACCCAGAATAGGTAAGACATCTTGAAAGAGGAGAACAAAACACCTCCCAATTTCAAAACTTACTATTGAGCTGCCATGACGGAGTGTATGGTGCTCATGGAGGGTCAAGCACAGGTCAACAGAACAGGATTCAGAGTCCACAATGAACCTTCACACTTAGGGAACTGATTCCGACAAAGGTCCAAGGCGATTCAATGCAGGAAGAATTTTCTTTTCAACAAACGGTGCAAGACAACTGCACAGCCACACGCCAAATAATGAGCCTGGCTCCTACCTAATGCTATACTCCAAAATTATCCAAAATGGGCCAAAAACCTAAATTTAAGAGCTATAAGTATAAAACTTATAGAAGAAAACACAGGAGAAAATCTTTTCAACCTTGGGTTATATGACATCAAAGGCATAATCTATACAAGAAAAAACTGCTGAACTGCATTTCATTGGAAATGAAAACCTTTGCGTTTCAGAAGACCCCATTAAGAAAATGAAAAGGAGGGACTTCTCTAGTGGTCCAGTGGTTAAGACTACACGCTCCCAATGCAGGGGGCATGGGTTTGATCTCTGCTCAGGGAACTAAGATCCCGCATTCCGCACAGCTCGGCCTAAAACGTAAAAAAGAAAAGAAGGGCTTCCTTGGTGGCGCAGTGGTTGAGAGTCCGCCTGCCGATGCAGGGGACACGGGTTCATGCCACGGTCCAGGAAGATCCCACATGCCGTGGAGCGGCTGGGCCCGTGAGCCATGGCCGCTGAGCCTGGACGTCCGGAGCCTGTGCTCCGCAGCAGGAGAGGCCACAACAGTGAGAGGCCCGCGTACCACAAAAAAAAAAAAAAAAAGAAAGAAAGAAAAAAACAAATGAAAAGGAAAAGGAAAGCTTCAGACTGGGAGAAAATATCTGAAAATCATATTGATACATCTGATAAAGGACTTTGTATCCAAAATCTATAAAGAACTCTTAGGACCAAATAAGAAGACAACCCAATTAAAAAATGGGCAAAAGTTCTTAAGTTCACTAAAAAAGATAGGTGACTGGCTCATAAGCCCATGAAAAGATGCTCAACAGCATCAGTTACTAGGGCAATGCAGTCCAAACCCACAATGAGACCCACCTCACACTCAGCAGGACAGCTGGCATTAGATACCACCAAGAGGGTGAGGAAATGGAGAGCCAAGAACTCAGCACTGCGGGTGGGAGTGTAAAATGGTGACACTATACGCCGGGAGGCCCACTCCTGTGCATCCAGCCGAGGGAGGTGGAAACCCGGCTGCACAGACTTAGGCCCCGTGTTCGCAGCTGCACCGTCACAACAGCTGAAGAGGGAAGCAGCCAAATGCCCATCAACGGGTGAGTGGGTCCATTCACGGTGGACAGAGCTCAGTGGTGACGGGAAGGGGCCGCTCCCGCAGGCTGCGCCGGGAACCTCGGAGACACCACGCCCAGAGAAAGGAGCCAGACACCGAAGATGCTGCATCGTGTGACCCCACTTGCAGCAGAAGCCCAGAAAAGGCAAATCAACAGAGTCAGAGGGCAGATCAGAGGGTGCCCGTGGCGGAGGGGGAGTGGGGACTGAGTGCACAGGGGCATGAGCACGTGTTTGGAAATGCTCTAAAAGTGAAGTGTGATGACTGCAAACTCTATAAATTTAATTTACTAAAAATCATTGACCTGTGCACCTAATACAGGTGAAACTCTGCCTGTAACTTCTACCTCAATGAAAGTATTGAATGCGCCCGGCCACGCCGGGGTCTCTCGGCCCAGCAGCACTGCCACCTCGGGCGTCCTGGGCACGGCGGGGCGCTCAGCGCTCTCCCACCCGGGGCCGGTAGAGAGCTCCTCCTGCTACCCAGCGTGACAGCCACAATGTCTGCAGACACGGCCCGAAGTCCCTGGGGGTGAGGCCACACGTGGTGACAGGAGTGGTCTAGACGCGTCGTCCAGCGTCTGCCTGAACCACGGCCGCGCTGCCGGCATCCTGCTGATTGGACGCCCGTAACCTGTACTGGACAATGATGTTTCCACTTTCTTGTATGAGTGCAGTGAATGTTGTAATAAACTTCCTCACACAGAGGTTTTCCTAACAGAATGTCTGATGAAGACATTCCCAGGGTGGGAACCGCTGGGTCAGAGAACATACAGTGCAAATCATAAACATCTATTGCAATATCTCAGGTTTATCTGAGCAGGCACAATCCTGACAGGAGCCAGGCTGCTGTAAAGAAGAAAGCCTGGTGTAGAGGGTGGTGCCGTGACCGTGGCCTGGGCACCCAGCATGAGCCAGGCACAGCCTAGGAGGAGCCGCAGCCGGGGGAATCCTCCCCGCCGCAGGTGTGAACCAGCTGGGACCCAAGTGCGCCAGCAGAGATGCGGGGATGGGGTCAGCCAAGGGCCCCCAACCATTGGGGAAGGGAAGGGCCTTCTCATCTCACCACAGCCTCGGGGCCCTGATCTGGAGACGGGACAGCGGCTCGGCCACAGACCAGGCAGGGAGGTCACCATGCGGCTGCTTGAAGAAACCTGGGGCAGGACAGAAACGGGGCAGCAAGACGCCAAGGGCTTCACACCTCTTCCAGCCACGGAGGATAAACCGCCGTCCTGCACGGCAGGGCTCCTCCTGTCCTGCAGAAGCTCGCGTCGACCCTCCACAGCTGCCACGCCGCAGCCAAGGGCCAACGAGGTTGCACAGGCCAGAGACCCCGGAGCTGGAAGAGGTGGAAGTGAAGCCACTGGTCTAAAAAGGTGTCGAGGCTCTGTACTGATCCAAATAAGTGAAGGTCAGAGAGGCAGAGTGACTGCCCAAGACCATAGAGCCAGGCCAGCCACACACAGCTCAGGGGCCCGCAGCCGTCACTGTCACTGACCGGAAGCCCCAGCCCTCTCCCACTGGGTCACAGGTCAAACTCTGCCCTAAGCTCGGCCGGGAGTCACTACAGTTCTGTCTCCTTTTAATCAGAGAACAGGCTGTGGTGATTTTATTACTGTTGGTTAATTTGTTGTGTTCCCCAGCCTAGTCCCTTATTCTTGTTCTTTCAGGGCAGAGATTTGGGGTCACCTAGGACACGCCTGTATCCTCAGACGAGGGCCCTAATATATAACAGGCACTCAGTATTTGTTGCCTGAACATCTGAAAAGATGTTCTCTTCATTGCACAGCTGAGGCTCCGTAGGTAAGCACTACTGCAACAGCAGCGGACTCCCAGAAACGGAGGCAAGTGTGGTGTTTAGAAGCACTAGGGTACGGAAGAAACTCTGGAAACAATCAGAGAATAAAATGAGAGAAGAGAAAACCTATCACTAAGGAGTGAAACTCAGCCAGCTGGCTGCCAAAACAGCGGAGTGAGACAAATCAATAGGAGGACAGTTAATTCCTTAATAGATGTTTTAAGTACATTTGTAAACAAACGGCCTCTTGTTTGTGAAAGGATCTGGAACAGGACCAAAACCCACAAACTCACCAGATCGTGAAGCAGGGGAATTCCATACTAACGCAAAAGCCTTATTCAAACATAAAAGTGTTCTACATAAAAACAGTTCTAATTACTTTTTAAAATAAGTTTTCAAAATATTGGTTTAATTTTACTTTATTTATCTATAATTAGTAATATTTATCCTAACAGATTCTTAAGAATAAACCCTTAAAAGGAAACCGTACTGGAAGGCTCAAGTGTCCCTGGAAGGGCTTCTCAGTCGTCTCCTGTGGGTGCGCACCAGCCACATCTTCCAAAGACAGAAAAACCGTCAGGGGCCCGCTGACCTGTGCCCTCACAGAGGCCTTCCAATCATCTGTGCACCCCAGCCAGGACAGCTGCCCTGGGGTGTACTGTTTCCCTAAAGATAAAAAGCTATAGCTGACCCGAGCGCACAATGCCCTGTTACATGAAACGAAGGACACCGCTGACCAGGAGACCCACCACGCAATTTCTAAGTGCTTTAGCGGGTGAAAGACACAACACCAAAGTAGATACAAACACAGACTGTCATCATCATGACAGAAACATTTAAACACAGGAAAAAAAATGGGTATCACAGGCCCAAGCAATTAGGGTATAACAAATGATCAGGAAATGTTAGGTGCACTGTACTTTCTCTGGATAGTGTTTATTAATGATTTTTAAAACAATTTGCTTATGAAAGAAACTCATTTTCACACCAATTTTCATGTATTAATCTAAGCTCCACAGACAACGTTGAGCAGCAATTTGTTTTTCAGACTAAATGGGAAACAAGCACAGGGCAAATGCAGAAGGTCTGATGAGGCTGACACTACATACCCCTCACACATCTTCCAGGCCCACCCCACTAGAGCACGCCTCAGCCCAACGAAATCCCACCTGAAAACTTTCTAGCTAATTTCTCATTTTACTAACGAGACTACTGAAATGGATTATAAATTTCAACTTCCTGAAGTCTACCTAACCACATTTTGTTAAAAGTACAGTCTAAGAATGGCCAAGAATTGTACATCTAAGGTAGAAAGATGAGAAAAAAAGGGCCTGGGTCATAGGGCCAAAGAATACTCTGGAATCAGGGGTCCATTTGGCTCTTTCCAAGCAACATCACTGTAAGTGAAATATGAAATCCAGTCAGGATCTTTCTAAAGTGAGGTCAGGAACCACACTGCTCACCTCAGAACGAAGCCAAATGTCTAAGTCAGGGACAAGGGAAGGCCAGACAAGGTACACAGAAAAGGAGCAGCAGCAGACGAGCTGAAGAACTGGGAAGGGAAGGGGAGGGGGAGGAGGAGGGGGACGAATCCTGGGCAGGGCCCAGGCTGCACCGATAGGCCTGGGGCGTCACCCGCACCCTGAGAACCCCTCCGCAGCGTCAGAGCCCCAGGCTCACAGGGACTCCTTGAAGCCAAAGCCCATTCTGTTTGACGCTCTAACCCAACACGCAAACTTCATGATTTCGAAACTCTACAAATACGAACACTTACAACTAAACCTTTTACTGGTGCTAAGGAAGTACTTTCATTTCTTCTGGACGAACGCACGTGTTCTCTGCTTTCAGATCAGCAGACACAGAAAAGCTCAGCGCAAGAGGCGCACTTGGCCTTTTCTCCCCATTGACGCTCCTGATCACTCACAGTGCAGCATGGGATTCATGGCTCTAATTTCCAATAAAGGCTTAAAACCAAACAACACATATGATTAACTTACATGATCAATGCCTCCCATTCAAAAAAATTCTCTTCATTCATGGGGCCTGCAGGAAAAGAAGAAATTCCACAACTTTACTTTGAAGGAAACTTGGCAATCAGGAGTAAATGATAAAGAGGCGAACTTCACACTACCTTACCTGCCACAATTCCTTCCGGAGGATTCAGTGTCAATTCTGCAAGGTTAAAAAGTAAAACCATTATGAAAAAGAATGAATATTGTGTTGCATTTTAACAAAAAAACATTAAAACGTATACAAGGCTATAAATTATATGGCATACATATTAGCAGATGAAAATTAAAATTCTGCTTGTCCCAAGTGAACACCTGCTGCAGTTCCATTTCTGATCAAGACTATGTCAACTGTTCTTTACACCAGCAAAAAGCAGAATTCCAGAACTGCCAACACATTCAACTCACAATGCAGAAACAAACAAAAGGTGTTGTTAACTCTCTTTCCAAAATACTCCTGCTGGTTATTTTGATTAAAGCTCATAAATCAAACACGGTATATTATTTCCTAACTGAAGGGATTTCCTGTCATTTTGAGAGTGGGCACAAAGCTTTCTGAATGCCACAAGGTAGAGCTATGAGCCCGCGCCGAGGTTTCAAAAGGCTGGTATTATCGAGTCCGTCAGCACCGTACAGGCTGGCTGTCGACCTCCGACACCACGCTACAAGATCCATGAGCCCCCTCACGTGCGAGGTCCCACAGAAGAGCAGACTGCGAGCAGAAACAGGAAGAAAGCATCAGCAGCAGCATTCCTCAGCAACTGAAGGCTAGTAGTTGTTCTAAGGCTTTGCCAACCCGGAAGCTGTCCTTTGCACTCCTGGCCTCCTCACTTTGTATGATACCCGGGAGGCTACAGAACGAAACCACACCTGTGGGCAAATCTGGCAAATCTGGCAAGGCGAACACGGGGAGATGGAGGAGGACTCGGCAAGAAGGCCGGCCGAGGGAGCAGGGGGTCAGGTGGCAAGGGCACCCTCGCTGGGCCGAGTGCAGGGCTGGGACGTGACTGAAACAGTGAGACACACACAGAAGATCAACAAAACAAAAGCTAGTTCTCTGAAGAGACATAGAACTAACAATTCCCTGCCAAGTAAACATAAAGCGTAAGGACTGAAAAGGAAAAAATAATCATTATTCACAGATGCTCTGCTTACCTACATAAAGTCCAAAAGAGTCAAAAGATAAATTATAATAAAAAGTGAGTTTGCCAAAGTTGCTGAATACAAGGTCAATACATACAACTGAACTGTGCTTCTACATATCAGCAAGTTAGAAAAGTCTAAAAAAGACACCAATTATAATGGGAAACATGCAGAAATTAGCTTTTCAAAGATGTGCAAGATCTGTAACAGAATAGAAAACATTAACAAAAAATTTTAAGAGACCTTAATAAACGGAGATTATATCACGTTCATAGACTAAAAATTCAACATTATCAAGTGATCAATCCTCCTCAAACTGAACCTACGGATCGAGCACAACCTCAGCCAAAACCCCACCAGGTTTTCTTGTCTGACTCTGACTAGGTGAACATACATGAACATGTGAACGACCAGAACAGCCAAGGCATTCTTTAAAAAGGGTAAACTGAGAACCATCCATGGGCCAGCAAAACTCATTACAAAGCTGCAGTAAGCAGGCAGTAGACACTGGCACAAAGTTCAATAGACGATGGAACAGAAGTGAGCACGCCCAGCGCAGGCCAGGCAAAGAGAGGTCCTCCATCTGCTAGGAAGGTCGCCCCACAGGAAAGAGGGGAAAGAACAGAGGTGAAAAAAGAAAACCCTTTTCCCTATCTCAAACCACATACAAAAATAAAAGTATACAAGGAAAAGGGGAGAAGGGGCATGAGAACTAGTAGAAAATATACACATGGGCCTCTGCCCCAGTTCCCAGCAAAGCTCCTAAGTCCCTCGTGAATTCCCAAGCGACAAGAGCACCAGGAGCATCTCCCACTCTGGGTGGCTGCCGGCCCCAAGACCGAGCCATGGTTAGAAGGTTGCAGGCCCACCCCCCATTCTCCAGCGTGCGAGGGGCTGGAGGTGGAGTTACTGGCGAGTCAGGCCCCCGTGAGGAAGCCTCCACACAATCCCACCAGCGTAAGGTCAGGGAGCTCCCGGGTTGGTGAGCACGCGGGCGGGGCTGGGGGGGAGAGGCGCCCAGAGAGGAGGAACCTCGGCCTCCTCGCCGCCCCTGCCCCCGGCTTCTCCTCCAGCCGGCTGTGCCCGAGTTCCACCCTTCTACAATAGACTGGATGTCACGCATGTAAAATGCTTCTCTGGGTTCTGTGAGCTGCTCTGGCAGGTTGACCAACCCCGAGGAGGGGGTCACGGAAACCTCCAATTTATAGCCGATCAGTCAGAAGCACAGGCAACACCCTGGATTTGCAACGGGTGGGGGAGGGGGAGCAGTCTCGTGGGACTGGGCCCTCAGGCTGTGGGATCTGACACACTAACTCCAGGTAGGTAGTGTCAGAACTGAGTGCAATCGTAGGACACCCAGCTGGGGTCACAGAAGTGCCAGGTGTGGGAAAACCCCCATGCGTCTGTCGTCAGCAGTGCTGTGAGTGTGGCAGTTGAAAGAACGTACAGGAGAAATGCAGGACAAGCGAGGTTTTCTAAACAGGGCAAGAGAATGCAACAGACCCATCACCAAAGAGGGCACGGAGGCAAAGGAGCACATGAGAAGATGCTCGACATGGTGAGTCAGAGGGAAATGGAATTAAGACACTAACACACACCGCTATACAGCCCTATCGGTGAGAGTGTCTTCACTCAGTACAGAAGAGCTAACATTTAAAAGCCTGCTAATACCAGCGTTGGTAAGTTCGGCAGCTGGGTCTCTCACGCTTCACCAGTGGGAATGCAAAATGCTTGCTGCCCCTGGCAAACAGTTTAAACGTGTACTCACCCTGAGACCCCCGCAACTCTACTACTGACTGCCTACCCAAGAGAAATGAAAACTTGTTTTCTGGACTACTTTGTGCACACACAGGAGCCCTGTCTTAGTGGTCAGTGAGCCCCTTCACAGCAGCGAGCAGAGCTCCTGGCATGAAGTGGGTGTTCAGGAAATACTTGACTGACTACGCTGTTTACAGAAGAGGTTTACACTGTACTTTCATTTGCTTGCTTTGGTGCTGTAAATCTGTAATATTTTCTTATTCTTGATTCCCAGGGATTAAAGACTGTGGACAAAGCAAAGTACCTCCTTCCCCTTCCCCAACAGAAACGTGTATTATTTATCTTAACACAAAATGCATACGTTCAGTTAATAAAAATGATACAAATAATAGTTTTATCACCAAAATGGTACTGCTGCATTAAGGATCCTGAGATCTCTTGCATTCCTCTCTGGGATCTGACCCCCGGCTGCACCAGACCCAGTGTTCAACACCTGCCGCTAAGGTAGATCCTGCCACACTGCTCCTACCGCGGAGCCAGCGAGCACGAAGCCCGAAGAAATCCTGGAGCCTTGATACCAGCTGCACGGCTGCAACCAGACATAACAGACAGCGCGTGCCGAACTCTGTAGGCAGCTAAGGACCAGGAGTCAGGGATGCAGCTGCGCGTCTAACTTGAACCACAGGGAGAACGCGTGCTAATGAGTTGGAAAACCCCACCAGAGAAGCATGTTTCAGAGGGAAGAAAAGAGTCTAGTTCTGAAAACATCAAGTTAAAGATGCTGGTAAGTCATCTAAGTGCGGACGGTCAAAGAGGAAACTGGACGTGAGACTAGAGCCCTAAACAGTAGTCCAGGCTGGACACATAAATCAGGGTTCCTGAAACAGGATGGTACCTGAAAATAGGAATGGAATACAAACAAATAAAATTCAAACTTTTGTCCCCACGGACTCGTATGTGAATGTTCCCAGCAACTTTACTCACAACAGCCCCACAGTGGAAGCAACCCAAATATCCATCCACTGATAAATGAATGAGGGGTGACCCTTCCACACCAGGAACATTAGGCAGCAACAGACAGGAGCAAACCACCAGCACACGTGACAACAAGGGTGACTCTCAAAGCACTGGGCTGGGTGAAAGAACCTGACACACAGGCTACACGCTGCGTCTATTTATACCAAATTCTAAAAGAAGCAAGCTATAGTAATAGAAAGCAAATCCAACATTGCCAGAGACCAGGGGCCAGTCCCTAGGGAACTTTCCAGGGCAATGGAAACAGTCTGCCACGATTGTGTTGACAACTATACACAGCATACACGTGTCAAAGCTCAAAGAATGGTATACTTGGGACTTCCCTGGTGGCGCAGTGGTTAAGAATCCACCTGCCAATGCGGGGGACATGGGTTTGAGCCCTGGTCCGGGAAGAGCCCATGCCGTGGAGCAACTAAGCCCGTGCGCCACAACTACTGAGCCTGTGCTCTAGAGCCCGTGAACCACAACTACTGAGCCCATGTGCCACAACTACTGAAGCCCACACACCTACAGCCCGTGCTCCACAATAAGGGAAGCCACCGCGATGAGAAGCCCACGCACTGCAACGAACAGTAGCCCCTGCTCGCCGCAACTAGAGAAAGCCCAGGCACAGCAACAAAGACCCAACACAGCCAAAGATAAATTAATTGAAAAAAAATGGTATACTTGAAACTGACACATTTTATAGTGTGTAAATTTTATCTCAATAAAGCTGACCGCTCCAAATTAATATTTTTTTATGAACTATAAAACAGTAAGTCTCCTAGAGAATAATGCAGAAGAATCTCTTCGTGCTCTTGGTGTAAAGACTTCTTAAACAGAACTAACTGTGAAGTTAATAACCAAAAAGCATGAACATAAAGGAAAAGACTGATAAAATTAACAGGACTAAAATTAAGAACTTCTGGGAATTCCCTGGCGGTCTCGGGGGAGGGAGGGAGGCAGGCATGGGTTCCATCCCTCGTCCGCAAGCCGAGCAGCGCAGCCAAAAACAAAAGAAACAAACAAAAAGTCTGACGTCAAAAGATATTTTTGTTTTTAACATTCAAAAAAGACAAGGCAAGGCCACCCCCCGCCCAGGGCACAGTCACAGAGCCTCGCTGGAGACATGGGAGTGGATCAGCACTCCCGGGCCTGGGCCTCCTGCAGCCTGACATCCCCCTTGAGTCCTGAGAGCCAAGGCCCGGCCACCACCTCCTCCTGACACTCGAACCCACAGTTCTTTTTACCCAGCTGACCCCTGCTCTACCCCTGCCTGAGTCACTGGCACCGACCGCCAGGCCAGCTCCCTCCACTCCAGCCAGGGGCTGCCAAGCCCCAGAGCCACCTCTCCTACCTGCAGAGCCCACCCTGAGGAAGCACTGCTGACGTCCAAGCCTGCACTCCCTCCTGCCCACCCACGCTTCCTGCCTTTTCCCCTGAGAAGACCCTTCTCGGAGGACCCTTCTCAGGAAGGCGTGCTTCTCCCCTATTGCCCACTTTATACAGTTTAAAGCTTGTTCTTATTTTAAATAATATTAAAATAGCTTCATTATCCTAAAAAAACCCCAAAAAACAAAATAAAACCCACCTCTAAGAGAATGCAAAGGTAAGCCTCGGAGAGGAAGAAGACATCTGTAACAGATACAGCCAACAAAGAGCTACTATCTGAACTTCGAAAGAATGCCTTACAAATCAATACAAATATATAAACAACCCAAAAGAAAATCAAGCACAAGCAAGCCTTGAACAGGCACTTCACACACACACACACACACACACACACACACACGACATCTAAGTGGCCAATAAACCTAAGACAAGGTGTTCAACGTCATTAATTGGGGGAAATGCGAACCAAGCCCACAATCAGAGCACCCCCCCAGCCAGAATCACCCAGTGACCACAGCTGAGAGCGCTGATCCTACGAAGTGTCCACGCAGAAAGGAGCCACAGAAATAGAATGCCGGAAGGAGTGTGAATCGGTACAGCCACTTTGAAAATGAGGTTGCTCTCACCTCCTATGACCTAGAAATTCCTCTCCAGAGTGCAAACTCACAGATACATGTGCACATGTGCACCAAGAAACATGTCAAAGAATTTTTTTTTTTTTTTTACTGTTGATGGCATGACTTAGAAGACTAGCTTCAGAATCTAGGTAGCAACCAACATGCAGAGCAACTTAAAACAAATTACAACAATCCCCGTATGTGTCAACTTCTGAAAACATGGGGAAACAGCAGGTGAAATGTCACTGGATGTGATTAAGGAGTTTTATATTGTAACATGTGGCAATTCTCCCAAAAGGGACAGAGAATGGGCTCTGACCAAGGATAGTAGCTTAAGCAAGAGTAAGGAGGAGAATTCGCCAGTACCACTGCTGAAGAGTCTCGATGAATCTACATCTTGTAAGACAAAGGACAATCTAAGTATTTCTCCACTGTCATGAAAATATTGTTCTCACTGGTGGTTTAAAGGTTGGTAGTGTGTCTCTATTTTGCTATATAATGTTTTTTTGTTTTTATTTATTTATTTATTTTTGGCTGTGTTGGGTCTTCGTTGCTGCGCACGGGCTTTCTCTAGTTGCAGCGAGCAGGGGCTACTCTTTGTTGTGGTGCGTGGGCTTCTCATTGCGGTGGCCCCGCCCGTTGCAGAGCACAGGCTCTAGAGTACAGGCTCAGTAGGTGTGGCGCTCGGGCTTAGTTGCTCTGCGGCATGTGGGATCTTCCCGACCAGGGCTCGAACCCGTGTCCCCTGCATTGGCAGGCGGATTCTTAACCACTGTGCCACCAGGGAAGCCCCTATATAATGTTTTAGTTACAATTCTAATCACAGAATCATTCAACTCCAGGTGGTATTTTTCTCTTTACGCTTGCTTTGTGGTGATGATATCTGAAGCTCTGAGGAGCTAGACAAGGCACAGGGCAATGGCTTGAGCACCCACACTTGGCCAATACGATCAGAAGTAGCCAACCACTCATCACATATCAACTAACAAATATCAACGACACTTCCTCTCTGCAAAGCTATTCCCGGCAGCGGGGGTGTCGTGGTGAATGAGACGGACAAGGTCCTGCCTCCAGTGAGCTTCAGTTCTAGGGGCAGGGGCGGAAGACAGGCAGTGAACACGGAGACGTAGAAACACAAAGAGTGTTTCAGATACTGACGCGTGCAGTGAGGAACACAATGAAGTGACAGCAAGACGTGGCCAGGTGGTCAGGAAAGGCCTGCTGGCAGGTGGTATTGAAGGTGGGCTCTTTTGTTTAAACTGAGGTATAACTGACATTGAACATTATATTAATTTCAGGTGTGCAACAAAGCGATTCCATACTTGTATCTATTGTGAAATGATCCGCACAGTGTGTCTAGCTGACGTCCATCACCACAGAGAGTTACAGATTTTTTTCTCGTGGTGAGAACTCTTAAGACCTACTCTCTTAACAACTGTCAAACACACAACACAGAGTTAGTTACCACAGCCCCATGCTGTACACGGCATCCCCAGCACCTCTCATCTTCTAGCGCCAGATCCGGGCGGATGAATTGCAAAGGGCTCAAGAGGGGCGGAGGATAGAATGTCAGTGGGAAAGGGCGCGGGGCCCCGGGA
Source organism: Mesoplodon densirostris (assembly GCF_025265405.1). Classification (NCBI taxonomy): domain Eukaryota; kingdom Metazoa; phylum Chordata; class Mammalia; order Artiodactyla; family Ziphiidae; genus Mesoplodon; species Mesoplodon densirostris. Next base: position 1,732,943 of record NC_082665.1, on the reverse strand, counting down.
GCCTCGAGGAGGAGCTTACACCACACAGAGCTGGCCTTACTTCTCCCGTGCGGCGGTCCCCTGGGCACGCCCCCCCATGACACCCTCCCTTCACGGTCACAACTGCCACCTCCAGCAGCCTGCCCACCTGCGTCCTGGTCAACAGCGGCGTCTACCGGTCAGCAAAGAATGACAGCAACCGAGCTCTCCAGATGGAGGGAATGTTTCTGGATTACACTGTTTCCTTGTTTTCTGTTTTTAAAACACACACCCACAACCATATAGTTTCATGTTTAATGATAAAAACAACTTCAAAAACAGAAACAAAATCTTAACAATATCAGAGAAATGTGCAATGACCATTCTTTGCCACTGATTCCTTGAGAACGTTAATTGGTTAATAAAAACACTGCTTTAGGGCCTCCCTGGTGGCGCAAGTGGTTGAGAGTCCGCCTGCCGATGCAGGGGATACGGGTTCGTGCCCCGGTCTGGGAGGATCCCATATGCCGCGGAGCGGCTGGGCCCGTGAGCCATGGCCGCTGGGCCTGCGCATCCGGAGCCTGTGCTCCGCAACGGGAGAGGCCACAACAGTGAGAGGCCCGCATAACGCAAAAAGGAAAAAAATAAATAAATAAATAAAAAATAAAAATAGATACCATGCAAAATAAAATGTAAATATAAACTTTGACCAGTAGTCCTACTTCTCAGAATCCATCCCTCGGCAAGAAAAGACACATGCGTAAAGTTATTCATTTCAGGACTTTCTGTAATAGCAAAAAAAAAAAAAACACAAAAAACTGGAAACAACCCAAATGTCTTTCAATAGGGGACCAGTCAAATGATGGTACGTCTACTGATGGGACACTTTGCAGCTGTAAAAGGGAATGTTGAACACCTCTGTGTCCTAGTACAGAATGAACTCCAGGACATAGTAAATGACAAAAAGTGCAGAAGAGTGTATAACTAGGGTCTTTAAAAAAGAAGTAATTAAATGAGGTCATCGGGTGGGCCCTAATCCAGTCTAACAGATGTCCTTATAAGAAGGAGATTAGGGCACAGACACGGACAGAGGGACAAACGCTGTAAGGACACACGGAGGGGGTGGCTGTCTACACGCCCAGGAGAGAGGCTTCAGGAGGGACCAGCCCTGCTGCAACTGTATCTCTGACTGCAAGGAAATAATTTCTATGGTTTAAGCTCCTTAGCCTGTGGTACTTTGTTACAGCAGCCCAAGCAAACTAATACAGTGCCCAAACAACTGGACGGCCAGTTGCAAATCATCTGCAAATAAACCTTGACCTTTATCTCATACCACATACAAAACTTTACTTGACGTGGATCACAGATTGAAACGTAAGAGCTGAGAGTATAAGGAAATCATAGGAGAAAACCTTAGTGATCTTATGTGAGGCAATGATTTTCTAAACACAACACAGAAAGCAAGAAATGTTTTAAAAGTCAATCAATTGGATGTCACTGAAAATTTTAAAACCTTTGCTCTTTTAAAGGCAATGTTATGAAAATTACAAGGCAAACCACAGGAGCTGTCGTTCACGGGACAGAGCCTTTCCGTCCAGCCTAGTGACGGAGCTGCAGAGCCCTGCCACACAGCCACACGCACAGAGCTCAAAACACTGCACTGTACACTTCAGATGGCAGCAAGACAACAGTATGTGCTTCTTACCACAATTTTTTAAAAGGCAAGCTACAGTCTAAGTGAAAATATTTACAAAATATCCAACAAAACACCTGTACCTGCATTATATAAAGAATTCTTACAACTTAATAAGGATTAAAAAACTCGACTAAAACCTGAGGAAAAGGGCTTCCCTGGTGGCGCAGTGGTTGAGAGTACACCTGCCGATGCAGGGGACACGGGTTCATGCTCCGGTCCGGGAAGATCCCACGTGCCGCGGAGCGGCTGGGCCCGTGAGCCATGGCCGCTGAGCCTGCGCGTCCGGAGCCTGTGCTCCGCAACGGGAGAGGCCACAACAGTGAGAGGCCCGCGTACCACACACGAAAAAAAAAAAAAACTGAGGAAAAGATTCAATACACATTATCAGAAAAGATATATGGATGGCATATAAAAACATAAACTAAAACCACAATAACATGTCACTACACACCCAACAGAATGACTAAAAACTTTAAAACTGACTACACAAGTGTCGGCAAGGAAGTGGAACTCTTGATACACTGCTGGTGGGGATGTAAAACGGTACAAACCACTTGGGAAAACAGTTTGGCTACTTCTTTTTTTTTTTTTTTTTTTTTTTTTTTTTTTTTTTGTTTTTTGCTGTACGCGGGCCTCTCACTGCTGTGGCCTCTCCCGTTGCGGAGCACAGGCTCCGGACACACAGGCTCCGCGGCCATGGCTCGCGGGCCCAGCCGCTCCGCGGCATGTGGGATCCTCCGGGATCGGGGCACGAACCCGTGTCCCCTGCATCGGCAGGCGGACTCTCAACCACTGCGCCACCAGGGAGGCCCCAGTTTGGCTACTTCTTAAAAATTAAACACACACCTCACATATGACCCAGGAATTTACTCAAAAGAAACAAAAGCATATGTCCACGGAAAGAAAGGTTTAACCCTAACCCTAACCCAAACGTTCACAGCAGGTTTATATGTAATAGCCAAGAACTGGAAACAATCCAAAGGTCCACCAACAGGTGAATGCAGCAACAAGTTGTGTGGTCTTGAAGGGACTACGGACCCAAGCAACAACCTGGACGAACTGCAACATGGTTAGGCTGAGTGAAGGGCCTCTGACAAAGAAAGTACAAAACAACCACAGGAGCGACCAAAGGCAGCTCAGTCACTGCCTGGGACCTGGGGGCGCAGGCGAGAGAAGGCCGAGCCAGATTACAAAGAGGCAGGAGGAGACCAGGGGGCGGTGGTTACTCAGCATCCTGACTGTGGCAATGGCTTCACAGGTGTGTGCACGTACATCCAAACTCATCAAATGTACGCTTAAATACATCAGCTTACTGTATGTCAATTATACCTCAATAAAACTGTTTTAAAAGGGTGGCTAGAAAAAAAGACACCACAAAGGTTGAAAAGACAAAGCACAAACTGGGATAAAATACTTGTAACATATATAACCAACAAAGGATTAGGAATATAAAAAGGGATAAGGAATTTATAAAGGACTCCTACAAATCAGTAAGAAAAAGAAACCACACTACGGAAATGTGGTAAAAGATACGGACATTTCACAAAGGGAAAACACAACAGGATGCTCACCTTCATTCATTAGTCATGATCTACAAATTAAAACCACAAGGAATCACATCACACCCACCGGGTGGGAGGAAACAGACCCCGCACAACACCAAGGTGTCGGTGAACATCCACAGCAATGCACGTGGAACATGCACACAGGGAAGCCTCATCCATAAGGCCGACCCGTGAGCGCTCCAGGGCTGCGTCACACTGCACACAGGCACCAGAAATGTCCACAGCAACCAATCTGTATAATAAGCAAAGGCTGGAAATAACCTACATGCCCAGCAGTAAAGGACAAATTGTGGCTTATTCATGAAATGAAATACTATGCAGCAGTGAAAAGAGACACAGCTATATGTTTCAACATAAATGAATCTCAGAAAGAGTGCTGAGCAAAGATTCCATCTGCAGAATACATACTGTGCAATCCTATTTCCACTAAGTGCAAACACAGGCAAAAGTAAATAAAATGTTGTGTAGGAGGATATTAAGTGACAGAACTATAAAGAAAAAGAAAAGAACAAGTCACACAAAATTCGGTGGCGGTAACTCCTGGTGGGGGTGGGAAGCAGCACGAACCAGACTGCTCAGTTCCTGCTAACGTCCTACTTCTTAAGCTGGTGTCACGGGTACAGGTGTTCATTTCACTATTTCATCTGAAAGTACACCTTTTATATCCTTTTCATACGTAACATACTTCACAATAAAGGATGCTTTAAAAAACTAAAACGGGTTCATGACAGTGATGGGAAGGACAGGCTGAGTCTGGTGGCTCAGAGAAGGCGTCTCCAGGGGAGCAGGGCAAGGAAGGGCCCACACCCCAAGAGGAGTACGCTGCTGCAGCCGCCAAGTGGGGCTGGGGAGACGCGCCGGGGCGCAGGCGTCAGGGAGGTCAGAGGCGAGAGAAGGGCCGGAGCACACAGAGCCTGAGAAGTCACTGCAAGGGCTTCTGGACAGGGCGACCCGATCTGACGTTGCTGTGCTGAGAACAGAGCCAAGCGGGGCAAGAGAGAAGCAGACCGCCGTCAGGACTGGGCTGCAGTTACGCCGGCCGGAGGTGAGTGGCCTGAGCCAGCAGTGGACTCCGGATAAATGAATAACGTCTGAAGGCAGGTCAACAGGTTACACCTGGATACAGAAGAGAGTGAGTCCTCAGAAGACCAATCTAAGGTTTTGAGCCCAAACAGCTGGAAGAATAAGGCCGCCACCGAGACGGGTAAGGCTGTGGGACAACAACGGTGCAGGAGCACAGCGGCTCGGCGCCACGTGTGTAAGTTTGGGGTTCCTACTAGACACCGTCCTGGGTTGAACAGTGTCCCCCAGAACCTGTGAAAGTAACCTTATTTGGAAACGGGGGCCGTGCAGATGTGATCGAGTTAAAACGAGATCTCGCTGGATTAGGATGAGCCTAAACCAGTGACTGGTGTCTTTAAAAGAGGGAAGACGACCACGGGAAGACAGGGGCAGAGACGGGGGTTCTGCTACCACTAGCCAAGGAGCGCCGTGGGCTGCCAGCAATGCCCAGAAGCCAACAGAGGCAAGGAAGGATCCTTCCTAGAGCCTCTGCGGGGAGCCTGGCCCTGCTGGCACCTTGATTTGGGACTTCCGGCCTCCAGAGCTGTGAGAGGACACACTTCTGTTGTGTTAAGCCCCTAGATCGTGCAACTCTGTTACGGGAACCCTGGCAACTAATACCTAAGTCCATCTCTGATACTCCTAGAAAAAGCTAGACGATGCACGAAGATAAAACATCGAGAAGGGCTTCCCTGGTGGCACAGTGGTTGGGAGTCCGCCTGCCGATGCAGGGGACGCGGGTTCGTGCCCCGGCCTGGGGGGATCCCACGTGCAGCGGAGCGGCTGGGCCTGTGGACCGTGGCCACTGGGCCTGCGCGTCCGAAGCCTGTGCTCCGCAGCGGGAGAGGCCACAACAGTGAGAGGCCCACATACCGCAAAAAAAAAAAAAAAACATCGAGAAAAGATATCAGTTTAAGACACCTTGTTTCTTTTCCCATCTTTCTTTTTTTCTGGTTATAAGAACCTGGGCAAATCATTTTGTCTGTTATTCAAACTCCTATAAATTTGTAAAATTAGGGGCCTGAATGGAATCATATCCAAGGTCCTACCACCTCTGAGTTTCTGCAGCTCTGTGACTATTCCAAATACAAGACAGGGGGCCTGAACCCCATCCAAATCTACCTAAACCCATTCCGCACAGAAGTTGCTTCTGTAAAGCCTACCTTTCTACTGGATGTGCCACCTTAAAATGCGGTAGGAGGGCAAACCAGATGCTAAGACACAAAAGACAAGAATCACTAAGTGGGATTTTATCATGTTCCTAAGATACCGCATCAACAACCCCCGTCCCCAGCAACACACTGGAGTCATTTTCTACGGCTGATGTGACGATGACAACAAACTCAGTGGCTAAAAACAACACCCACTGATGATCTCGCGGTTTCTGTGTGTCAGAGCCTGGGCACCGCACAGGCCACCTGGTTCTCTGCCGAGAGCCTCACCAGGCTGCCACCCCAAGTTCATTCAGAGGGTTGGTAGAACCCTGCTCCCTGCGGCTGCAAGACCGGGGCTCTAGGGCCCTCACCACTGTCAGCCGGGGTCATTCGCAGATTCTAGAAGCCACCGTGGTCCTCAGCTCCTGGCCCAGCCACGGCAGGGGGTCCTCCTCCTGCTCTGGGTCTCCTGCCTCCCCTATCCTGTCTCCTCTCCCGTCTGGGGGCCTCACATGACAATGGGGTTCCACCTCCATAACCCAGGACACTCTCCCCATCTTAATGTCAGCTCGTTAGTTACCTGTAACCAACATCTCCAAAGTCCCTTCACACGGTGCCCAGGTCAGTGTCTGACTGAGTAACCAGGGGACGGGAGTCTTAGGGAGACACCCGTAGAGCTCTGTCTGCGACACACTCCAAAATGTCGTATATTTACACATAAAAACACACACGATACACTTCTGTGATACAGCTTTGGAAGTCAACTGCTATGTACGTTTTATTACTACAAATTGACAACATGGTTGAGATACTGGATGGGACTTTTATAAGCACAGAAAAGGGGAAAATATTAGGAAATACAAGCTCAACAACGCAAAGACTGGGCTGAAGCAGCCACCTAAATTCCCCATGCAGGGGTTTAACAGAGTCCTTCTCTACAGAAATGAGAAAATAGTACCTGCTGGCAGTCTAGAAACGGGGCCAAATAAACTAAAACAGATGCAGCGACACAGACCAGGATGGCAGGAAGTGGCACGTGTTCCCAGACATCTGACCCCCAGCCAGGTTTCCCATGAGGAGACAAAGGCAACGGCCCCCATCTCCAACCCTCTGTTCAGGGGGAACCATCTCTTCCCCCACTCTGCCCCCCCAGAGTCTCCTCTAAATATACATTCTTACTTTAGAGAACACCAGATGGTTATCTAGTGTTATCTAACCATTTATTTTAACGAGCCTGCATTTGCAACTCTGTGGTTTGCTCTAGCCAAACACTGACACCCGCTGCGCAGGGCCGCCAAGCTGGTTTAGGAAACTCAGCTGCGTGCGTATTTACCAGTTAGCTTTACGACATGAGTTATTTTAGTTTATGTTCAAGTTTCTTCGGAAAGTGTCCTCAGTGTAATGACAACAGGAACAGCTCACGCTGCGGACAGCCAGCTGTCAGGTACCTGGCTAAGCACCATCTTCACAGACGGGGAAAGGCAGAGGGCGACGTCCGAGGTCAAGGTCCACAACTAACAAGCAGAGGCAGGTGTGAACCCCCAGCAGGCTCCCTCCCACCTTGCGCCCAGCAAACACAACGGCATCCATCCCCGGCTTCTCACAGCGACTCCTCCAAGGAAGCCTCCACTGTAAAAGGGAGAACACGCTTCTCGCTTCTCCCTTTGCTCTCCCCAAACATCAGAAAATTCTGCGGGCTAAGAAAGCACGAAGGAGGCTTTTGCAACGCTACCCGGGAAGAATGGCAGGTGGCATTGTCCAAAAACCCTGTTCCCTCGTTAAAGAGAAAACCCAAATCTGACCTTTCGCCTCCGCCTCATCAGTACGTGATTACCCTACTAGGACGCTTCCCGCAACTTCTCACTAGGCCGGTGAGCTGTCCCTCCGCCCGGCCCACCGGCGTCCGCGAGGCTGGGTCGGGGAGCCCTCCGGTTACCGGCAGAGCCGGAGCCCAGGGTCCCCAGACCAGCGCCGCGCCGGCTTCTCCCCGCCCGGGATCGCGGGCGGCCGCCGGCGACCACACGAAACCCGCCCCGACGGCGCACAGACGGGCCGGGCTCGGCGGCAGACCGAGTCCACGCCCCGCACCCGGACGTCGGGGTGGCCGCCAGCAGCGGGCGGGCGGGCGGGGGCGCGGGGCCCGGCAGGGGGCCGAAGGACGGTGCGCGGCCCCGAACTCACGTTTGTACTCGGCCATCAACCTCTTGAGCGCCGTCCCCGCCATCTTCCGGGCAACAGCTGCGCCGTCGGCCTCGCCTCCTCAGCGCTCCTCCCTCCCGCCCGACGACCAGGCCGCTTCCGGGTCGCCGCGGGGGCACAGGAGCCCTTCCGGGACGCGAGGCGCTTGCGCGGGGCGGGGCGCGTGCGCGGTGGGGCGGGCCAGGCCGGGCCGGGCCGGGCCCTAAAACGCTTTGTGGGATCAGCGCCGCTTCCAGGGGGACCCGGGTTCCAGTAGGGAACGCTGCAGAAGATCCCGGAGCAGCGAGCGCCCGCAGAGTGTGTGTGAACCGCCTGTTCCGTCCTCATGGCCTCAGGGCGGCCCCGACGCCGGGGACGGGGATGGAGGATCGTGGACAGAGGATGGAGACGGCGGGGAGGGCGGACGAGGGGGGCGGTGGGCAGGGCTGGCCACTCGCGGGCCGGATGAGCAGATGTCGTTCAGACTATTTGCTGAAGGTACACCGTGGACCGTGTCGGGGCTCCCTCCTGTCACCCGTGCAGTTCAGAGGAGGCGACTTTCAGGCCCAGCTGCAGTCCGAGCGAGAATCCACGCAGAACACATTTGGTGCCCCGGTGGCTACCCTCACACCGCTTTAGGTTTGAGAAAGTGAGATTGGCGATTGTGGCGGTTTTTTTTTTTTTTGGTACGCGGGCCTCTCACTGTTGTGGCCTCTCCCGCTGCGGAGCACAGGCTCCGGACGCGCAGGCTCAGCAGCCATGGCTCACGGGCCCAGCCGCTCCGCGGCATGTGGGATCCTCCCGGACCGGGGCACGAACCCGCGTCCCCTGCATCGGCAGGCGGACTCTCAACCACTGCGCCACCAGGGAAGCCAGATTGTGGCGGTTTTATGCCGTGTCGGTGTGGTTCTGGATTCCACTCGGCCAAGAGAGGAGCTTTGGGAGCTCGAGGAGGGAACAGAGCAGCGGCCAGACCCCTCCCCCACCCCAGGTGTGGCTGGGCTCCCCTCCCAACCGCCAGCCTGGGGACCAGCAGCTCCCAGAGGCAGCGGGTCCAGACTTTCCCACGGCGCCCTTGGCAGTCCCCCAGGCCACTGCTTCAGGAGGCCAGCAAGGGGCTGTCATCTTCCTCAGGCCATTCACCGCCCCCCCCCCGCCCCCGCTGCTGCTCTGGCTTCTCCACTGAGTAATGTGCTTCGGACAACTAGACGGGCGAGTCTTTTTTTTTCCGAAACATTCATGGTGGTTCTACTGACTGGCCCACTGATCTATCTGTTGATCTGTTTATGCCTCTTAGAACCCCATTCTTACTTCAGAGAAAGTCAGCACCTTTAGTGCTTTGTGGCAAGGATATATGCACCTTTTAAAAAAGAAAAGCTTTCATCTTCGCAACACATATCCAACGTACTCCTCTACAGAATTTCTATGTAACGTCCTGTATAATTTTCTAGCGCAGTGCACAACTTATCTGCCTCCTGTGACCAGAAACATGTCCCATGAGGGCAGGGTGTTCTCTTCTCGTGTGTTCCCGGATGCAGCCTCAGTACCTGGACGTGGCAGGAGGTCTCTGTCGAGTTGAATAAAATGAAACAATTCGCACAAACCTCACAACGGTGCATATTTTGCGGTAGAGGTGTCACAAAAATTCAGTCTGACACTGTCTTTTCAAATGACCATGGTGATTTATAAAACAACACAGTACTTTTAGATAGTTCCAAAGAGTCATGGATTTGCACAAATACTCATGTTCTTCTGTTCAAATAGCTGCCCTCTCTGCAATCAAACCACACCCCATCCCCGCAAGCCTGTCAGGGGTCAGAGGGTGTGGTTCCCATGGAGACTAAAGGAAAACTCCACTTGGTCACCTAAAGGAAGTGTGGGTGATGAAAAGCATTGTCGTCAACATCATGACGCTCAGACAACAGCACCTGTCAGATGCTGGGTATTTTCTGAGCTGCGTCCACGTCTCTGTCACTGCTGTCTTTGTCACATCATTTTCCTGTTGTAGAGCAGTGTGTGAATTCACAGCTTGTACCAGGATTAGTTTCAAGTGACAAAACCCCAAAATATGAGGTGCTCAACATAACAGAAGGCTCTCACCTCACTGTGGCTGGTGGGACAGCCTCGCCTTCAGGGAAGCAGGCCCCCTCCACACGTCGTCTCTGAGATTCAGGTGTAACTGGGCACCCTGTATTTTATTCACTCAATCTGGCAACTCTCTGCTCGGTCAGTCGGTCCTGGTATCCCCAGGCTTCTGAGTAGCAGGTGTGTGATATCAATACTTAGAGGCTTTGGCCCACTGGACAGGCCAGCAAGTTCAGAATAAACTAGTTTCTTTGGGAACTGAAGTTCTGAGGTACAAAAAGGATCTGCTTTTTTGCAGTTCCTTTCCATGGAAGCTGTGTCTCGTGGCAGAGCCAATATTAACGCATGCTTCCCCACCTGTGCTGTTCAGCACAGCCAGGCTGGCATCGCCCGTGTGCCTGGAACTGAGGGGTCCTGGGACATGGGACTTGCAGTACCGAAACTGAGAAAGTGCCAGCTGGGACCCAGGGCACCAATAACAGCATCAATAGGGCCTGTCTCCGACTGAAGCATCAATTTAACCCAGAGATTCTGGGAGTTGGGTTTAGCTAACAATATTTTAAAAACATTGATATCAACAGATTATTCCGAATGCACAATCTGCACACATTTCTAAGATAAAAGACAACCTCCAGGACACTGCCTGCTCTCCGGTCAGGCAGCACTGATCTCAGGCTCCCAAGGAAACAGCGCTGCTCCTAACCTAAGGCCCTCCGACGTGTCCCTCTCGGCACAAGTACAGGGGCTGCCCTGTTGGCCTTCACCACCCGCCGCGGCATCTGGCAAACGACCCAATCCCTGTGCTGTGCCTTGATCCACCTCCTGCTGCTGCTGTAAGTGAATCAAGGGCTCCATTGCCCGGATGCCCTTGACCTTTCAACTTGTGCTTACCTCACCTGATGCCCCCTGGTGCTGTCACAGCGCGGCATGCAGGGAAGTTCTCAAATTAGTGCCAACTTGCTTCCGTTTCAAACAGATGAGTGAGAAGGTTGTCAGCTGCACCAAGGAGAAGCCTTAAACACCAGAAATGTCAAGAAGCCCAGAGGAACAGCGCCCCTCCACCCAGGACGCCCAGGAGAGGACGGAGGAGGGTTCTGAGGGTGAGGGGGTGTCCTCGGCAGGAGACGCCACCCGCCTGGGAAGCCTGCGCGGGCGCAGGAGGGGGGCAGCGGTGAACCGGCCTTTAGATCGAAGTCTGAGTGGCCTCGCTGGAGGGTCGCTGCAAATACTGAACGGGACCCAATGCCCAAGCTCCAAACGCAGTACTGAATACAAGCCGAGAGACCGAATACCAAACTATGTTTACTGTTGACAGTAGTAAAGAACAACAGATAATGTACAAACGGGAATAAACACAACAGAGCCGGCAGACGCCCCACCCGCGCCCGAAGAGCGAAACACAAAGGAAAAGCAGACACCTTCAGCGAGACGCCAGCCAGACGAGATGACGGCGGTCGCGCTGCCCAGGTGATCCGCACAAGCAGTGCCGGGCCATCCGGTGGCAGTGGGTCCACACACGAGAGCAACAGGACAACTATCGGAGTTTAACCAGGACAGACCCCGGTGCTTCACAGAACTGAAATCACGTGTAACACGTAAACTCCACAGCAACGCGGGGAGCAGAACACAGTCCACGGGGAGAGCCCGGAGCCGTCTCACTCGTCACCACACTGGGAAGCAGCTCTTTTACACAAAAACGTGAATTGCAAAATCAGCAATACTCCATCTTCCTTTTTATATACAGACTATCATTATTCATCAGAAGCAAATACTGGAAGAAATCTGAGGCCCCGGCAGTATTACCAGGTGAGACGTGTGGGAATTACTTTTTTCTCTGTTAAGGAAAGGGGAAAAGCCAACTTTCACTGCCCCTGAACAGCATCACCCGCCATGGGTGGCGATGGGTCCTGGCTCCTAGGCCCCAGGCCCCATCCGGGACCACGTTATTGAAGAACTTCTTAAGAAACATTCCAGTATTTTCCCTTCAACTTTACTATATTCTGACAAAGCTTACACTTGTAATATTTAGCATTAAAAAAAAACTGTGCCAGCAAGAAACAATAAGTGCAAGTTCGTCTCCCATCTCGACTGTGTCCCCAAAACTCGCCCCACAGAAACACCCCCAGAGCAGTGACGTGAGTTCTCTACATGACTGGAATGGGTAGGGGCCAATGCCTGGGGTAAGAGCCCCACCTGGACGGAAAGTGGGCACTCGGGCCACAAGTTTGGGGGAAATGTCATAGGAGGGAGAAAAAACAACAATGAAAGTAAAACCAAAACCAAAACCCCTCGCCGTGCATTTTACCCAAACAGAGGTACTGGGGTGATGGGCTGGGGGAAGCCGTGGACGTCCCCGCGGCCGCACTGAAGTGCATCAGAGAGCAGGGTCCTTCTGGGGAATGTCCTCGGTGTCTGAGCGTCCCTGGTGTGGGCACGGTCACACCTTCACTGTTCAATAGCGAACACAAGTGCAGTGACACGAGGGGACGGTGGCTCTAGAGGCTGCACCCAAGAGGCAGCTGGCCTTTCCGGACCCCCCCGTCTGCTGCTGGAACACATCAATGGTGTCTTCGTCCTCCATCTCCAGCTGCAGGCACAGAGCGGGCAGTGAGTATCCTCACGTCACAGGAAGGGGTCCCACCCCGCTGAGCACCAGGGTCTTGGAGCTGCCCCCGCCCACGCCAGGGACACCACTCTGAGGTGCCTGAGCCCCGAGCCTGCCCTCGGTGGGCACCCGGGGACAGAGGCTGAGCTGTGGATTTCCAACAAGCCCGCTTATTCCCCAAGCTTCCCCTAACAAAGGAACGGTCAACATTGGGGACTTGACCTGATAGAAACACTAAGTCCTGTTACAAACAAGGACTATAAACAAGTCTCTATAAAGTTTTACTGAAAAGTACAAACTGGCTAACGTTGCAGACCCAGTATCCAGGCCACAAGTGGGTGGTGACCGCATGTGCCCGGCTCGCCCGGAGCCTGCAGACGGCGGCGGGCATGGGCAGGCCCAGGCCTCGTCCCTGTCTCTGGACCACCTCTGCCGGGCACCCAGCCCTCCTGGTCCTTCTCCCAACACAGAAGAGGCTGACAAAGGACAGCTTCCTCATTCGAAAACTGAACCTCAAAATTACAAAGTCAAATGATCTAATAATTAAAGCCATTAAGAAAATGTAGGGACTTCCCTGGAGGTCCAGTGGTTAGGACTCCACGCTTCCACTGCAGGGGGCACAGGTTCGATCCCTGCTCAGGGAACTGAGACCCCACATGCCACAGAGCACAGCCAAAAAAAAATTTTTTTTCGACAAATAAAGAAGATAAAAGGTAAGGTGGGTATTCCCTGGTGGTCCAGTGGCTAGGACTCTGCATTTCCACTGCCGAGGGCCCAGGTCTGGGGAACTAGGATCCCGCAAGCCACTTGGTGCGGCCGAAAAAAAAGAAAGAGAGAAAATGTAAGATATTCTTTCTATGTGAGAAGCAATCGGTGACTCTCAAATGCAAGTATTCCAAATGGCAGTTATGAAATGCAGATCGGAAGAAGCCCTCAAGTATAGACAGGGTTGGCTTTCCTACCTGTGCTGGGGTGTCTGTTTCATTAATTGGTTGTCCATCAAACCTGAATCGAATCTGTCTCATTGACAAGCCCTGAAAAGAAAAAGCAATCATCATTAAACATTTTCAGCTAACACATTAATTCAAAAAGAATCACACATTTGGGGCTTCCCTGGCGGCACAGTGGTTGGGAGTCCGCCTGCCGATGCAGGGGACACGGGTTCGTGCCCCGGTCCGGGAAGATCCCACATGCCGCAGAGCGGCTGGGCCCGTGAGCCATGGCCGCTGAGCCTGTGCGTCCGGAGCCTGTGCTCCGCAATGGGAGAGGCCACAACAGTGAGAGGCCCGTGTACCGCAAAAAAAAAAAAAAAAGAAAAAAAAAAAGAATCACACATTTATGTGGAAACACCAGATTTCTGAATATACAGATTTACGATGCAGTTGACTACGAAGCCTCACCAGTGGGGCTGCAACCTAGTTCATGTGATGCACCCAGAACCACCTTTCAGACATTGCTGTTCTAGCACCTTCTAGCTCCTGGGGCTCCGCCCTCATCCATCTCTCTCGCTTCCCTCCAGGCGCTGAGCAGAATTTCGACACGTTGGCACCATCACTTCCTCCCCTTTAAACAATTCTCAGAAATAGGTCAGGCGACCCTGAGGCATGTGATGAGCCGCCAGCCTGAAGCTGGGAAGAGGCCCTTCTGCCTCCTGAGGGAACAGCTGGACGTGGTCGGGGGCACAGCCAGTTCATCAGGACAGACGGGATTAAAACACCCATCTCTGCTCCCTCCTGAAACCTACTGATGTGACATAAAGAAACAAAGAAAACAGGAGAGGGGCCAGGCCAGCAGACAAAGGGCGTCACCTCCGGGCTGGAAGCTACAGGGCTGTGGACCCTAGACCCCAAGGTCCGGATGCGGTGCGCTGGGGGGCCGCAGGGCGGACCACAAGAGCCCCGAGAGGGGCAGGGGCCAGGCACACAGGTGTAAGAGGCAGCGATGCAGCTGATCTGGGATGACTGCGGGAAAGTCCATATCCGACTCCCAAAGCAGGGCCCCCAACCCCAAGGTCGGGCACTGTCCCTCCCACGGGCAGAAGGTCCCCGTTCTGGAGAGGTGGACTCAGAGCCCTGGGCTGGGGACACAGGTACAAACGGGGCAGTGACAGGTGGCCAGCGGAGGCAGGCGAGTGACGCCCAGTACACCCGGAGCCCCGCCGAGCTGCTCCTCCCGGCCGCCGCGCTCCCAGGGCACAGGCGGGAGCCTGGGGGCCACTCCGGGGAGACTTAAAGACTCACAGATTGCAACACTGGGACCCCCACAGAACACCCACCCGGGCAGGCCACCCTGGGACAACATGCGGGCCCCGCCCACACACCAGGTATGCAGCTTTCCACCAGCTTTTTAGTGCTTCGTGCTTAAACACAAGCCGTCACCCAGGGAGAGAGGACAGTTAAGGAAAGACCAATGTGTGAGGAGTCAAAGCAAAGAAGAAAGAAAAAGGGGTGAGGAGGGCACAGGGGGAGGAAGGATCAGAGGACGCCGGGACGCGGGCGCACACACACGCACTCAAAGATGTGCACAGAGACACAGCCGCGCGCACACGCACACATACACGTGCACACACACACGTGCACACACGCGCACACAGATGCATACACACACCCGAAGCTTTTAGGGAGAAAGAAAACAACAGAAAGTTCCCCTGGGGAAAAGGGAGCCTCAGAAAACAGGAAAGAAAAAGAACTTTTTTTTTTTTTTTTTTGCAGTACGCGGGCCCCTCACTGTCGTGGCCTCTCCCGCTGCGGAGCACAGGCTCCAGACGCGCAGGCTCAGCAGCCATGGCTCACGGGCCCAGCCGCTCCGCGGCACGTGGGATCTTCCCAGACCGGGGCACGAACCCATGTCCCCTGCATCAGCAGGCGGACTCTCAACCACTGCGCCACCAGGGAGGCCCAGAACAAGAATTTTAAAAATCAGAAATCATGACAGAAACAAGACTGTCCATAAAAAGTGGGAACATGAAGTTGAGAAAACCTCCCAGAACAGAGACCAATAGCAACAAAACCCAATGCACGATGGGAGGAAATGATCCAAATGAACACACCTGGAGCAGGTAACTGGAAGCCAGATGGGCATTCCAGTGAAGAAGGACACAAATTACCAAAGAACTAACAGAAGGTCTAGTTCCTGAACTAAAATGAGTTTCTAGACCGAAAAGGCCCAGAATGTGCCCAGAAGAGTAAAGGGTAACACTGCCTTAAAGCACGAGAACAAAGTCCCAAAAGCTATCAGAGATAAAGCAAGCCGCAAACAGAGGAGAGAGAATCAGAATGCCATTGAACTTTCCACACCAGCGTTGGAAACTAGACGGAAATGATGCAATAGCTCCAAGAAAAGAAAATGAACGGCAACCTATGTGCACTCAAACATTCAAGCGTGAAAGTTTATAAAGCAAATCACTTTCCGACGTGCAGTATTTTTCATACCCTTTCTGAGCAAGATACTGGAAGATATGCTCCATCAAAACAGGGGAAGAAGACTAATCCAGAAAATACACAGGAGGCGGCTCTGGGATGATGGCTGAGCAGCAGTCCAGGTGGGGCAGGGAGGGCGGGGCCCTGGGAGGGACGGTGGGAAAGCAAAAGACCCAGGAACACGGGGGACGGTGCAGCACGGCGGGAAATTCAGGGCATAAATTAACAATGGGCCCCCAGAAAATGACACACACAACCACCACCAGACCAGGAGAAACAGGACTCAGACAAGAGCCAGAAATCTTCACAGGCCACTGTGGGGCTCAGGGCTGGCGCTGCCCCAGTCAGGACAGAAGCAGGAGATTCCAGAGCGATTGTCTGGAGCCCAGGGAAGGAGCCATGTGCCAGCGCGGGCGGTGGATGTGCGGACAGCGGGCCAGAGCTGAAGTCCCACCTTTCACAGGCGAAAAAAATCTCCAAAATCAAAAAACGTGAAGAAATAGAAGCGCAAGCATATTTATCAAAGAAAAGTGAAAAAAAAGTTGGAGTTGAAAGTGATCTCCTCTGAGGAGCAAGCTCTGAAAAGTGGGTTTTTTGCGGTATGCGGGCCTCTCACTGTTGTGGCCTCTCCCGTTGTGGAGCACAGGCTCCGGACGCACAGGCTTGGCGGCCATGGCCCACGGGCCCAGCCGTTCCACGGCATGTGGGATCTTCCCAGACCAGGGCACGAACCCGTGTCCCCTGCATCGGCAGGCAGACTCTCAACCACTGCGCCACCAGGGAAGCCCTAGGGTGTTTTTAATAATAACAACAAAAAGCGCAAGGCAAGGATTTATCAAAGCCAAGAACGGAAACTAACGAAGGTCCAGTATTTCCGAAGTATCCTGAGAAAAGCTGCCTCACCTGAAAGGACAGGCTCAGGGGGAGAGACTGGGGAGGAGCATCAGAGAGCACAGGGGACCGAGGGGACCGAGGGCACAGTCACGCTCACACGTAACACACACTCCACACTCCACGCGGTCAGTCTCTCTGGTCACCGTGGGAGAGCATACGAGCATCGGCTCCTTATTTTGAAATGTAGTAAACAAAGGGCAAGAATCAAGCATCGTCTGGAAACTGAACTGTGTCAAGGGCAGTGGCCCCACAGACGCAAAGGTGGAAGGATGGAATCCCAGGCGAAGCCACCACTCCGATTCCAGCAGCACCACGAAGACATCACCAGACATCCACCCCTGACCGGGGACAACCGGGTGGCTGAAGAGGGAGTGACCGGCCAGCCTGGAGGGGACAGGTGGAGGGGAGCACCTCTGGGGGAGGTGTGCACACACAGGCACGCGCGAACACACACAGGCACACGCGCACACACTCCGGGACCCCTCCCCACACCTGGCGCTCGCAGTAGGCCTTCATCAGCTTGCTGAGCGGCGTGTGCCTCTTGATCTTGAACTGGACGACGGAGCCGTCCTGCCCGGCCACCTTCAGGTTGATGTGGTCGTTCTCCGTCTTCACTCCCTCCTGCAAAGAGACATGAATCTCGGCCTCCAGCCCGTCGCCCCGCAAACACCACTTTAAAGGCAAGTGTTTGCGTGGCTGCTGGTCTTTTTTGAAGTCATTAAAACCAAGCTACTTCTTAAAATTCCCCAGCAATTCAGTCACTGGAGTGATTGTTTGATTTCTACACAAAACTTATTTTTAACTTCTACTTGCTGAGTCAGGAAATGCCCTGCCAGTCTAGTGTTTCCACAGACTGTCAATTCAAGGGGGAAAATCTGCTCAATAGATCCAGAAAACAATGGAGAGAAGATCCATCTTTGTTCTAAGATCGTTCTCATAAGACTAGGAGCCGCACGTATGCACAGGTGAGTTATACATACTTACGCACGTGGATGAATGAGACCAAACGACAGACGTTTCCGGCTGGGAAAGCGGGGTGCGAGTGGCTTGGGGTCCAGATGGCCCACAGCTTCCCTGCTCGCCACCCAGGGAGGGCCACCCTCAAGTCCGTTCTGTGCCACCAGTCCCACCTGGACAGGGTCACCGCCATACTCTATCCTGACATGATCCCGTAGTGGGGGTCTCTGGCCCCTGGAAACTACTGGAAGTTGATGCAAGAAGCTCGTGTTCAGAGCAGAGGCTCAGCCTGAGAGGACCGTTAGGGAAGACAGGAGTTGTTTATTTTTTAACAAAATGATGAAGCTGACCCCTGAGTCAATCTGCAGACGAGTTGGGATGGAGACCAAAGCGGGTTTGTACGCTGTCCAGCCACACGCTCTCGTCCTCCTCCTGAGGCTCCAGCAGGTCCGGCCGCCGCAGGCTCTCTGCTCCTTCCCTGCTGCTTCCCCTTCCTCCCCCGGGACCCACTCCCCGCCGTTTCCCCACCGCCTCCCTGCCTCACGGAGGGGGAGACGAAAGGAGGCCACTCAGCACTCTGGCCCCTGGAGGCCCCAGTAGGTGAGCTCGGGCTGGCCCGAGAAGTGGCCCCAGGAGGTGAGACTCCGGCCAGGAGCCTCCTCTGATGGAGCTGGGGCCCCAGGACCACTCCCCAGAGACTGAGGATGCAGTTGCTTTTCCATTTTTTCAAATAAAGGTTTTATTTTGGAATAATCTTACATTTCCAGAGAAGTTGCAATACCGAGGCACAGTGCACTCCTACACCAGCCCCGCCCCTGTTAACATCTCACGTACTGCAGTGCCCATCACACCCGAGAAACCAACACTGGCACACCGCTGACAACGGAAATGCAAGCTCTTTTGTATTTCACCAGGTTTTCCACTAATACCCTTTTCTGTTCCAGGATCCAATCCGGGGTACCACCTTGCATTTACAGATAAGGTTTCTTTTCCATTTATTCATCGTGTTAAAATGCACATAAAATTTACCACCTTCACCATTTGCAAGCGTACCGTTCAGTATAAAATACAACCATTGCCGCCATCCACCTCCACACCTCTTTTCATCCTGTAAACCCGAAACTCTGTCCCCACTGAACACTAGCTCCTCCCCCTCCAGCCCCTGGCCCCCACTGTTCTTCTGCCCCTATGAATCTGACTCCCCCAGGGACCTCCTGTAAGTGGAATCACACAGTATTTGTCCTTTTGTGACTGGCTTACGTCACTCAGCGTAATAATGTCTTCAAGGTTCATCCCTGTTGTAGCATGTGTTTAGGAAATCCTAAAAGGATTTCCTTCCTTTTCAGGCCTGAATAATATGCCGTCGTATGCATAGACCAAGTTTTGCTTATCCATTCATCCACGGACCAACTGACACTTCCGTTCTTCCACAATTTTACCTATTGTCAGTAATGCTGCTATGAACATGGGCGCACAAATCTCTCTTTGAGGCCCTGCTTTCAATCACTTTGGGTCTATATCCAGAAGCAGGGCTGCTGGATCCCATGGTAATTCTACTTGTAACTTTTGAGGAATTCCCAGACTCTCTTCCACAGCAGCTGCACCATTCTACACTCCCACCACCAGTTCCAACTTCTCCTCGCCAACACTTCTTGTTTTCTCTTGTTTTTTGAAAGCAGCAATCCTAATGGGTGAGGTGGTATCTCACTGTAGTTTTGATGTGCATTTCCCTGATAATCAGTGATGTTGAGCATCTTTGCATGGGCTTCTCGGCCATTTGTACGTCTTCTTCGGAGAAATGTCTATTCACGTTTTTTTGCCCATTTCTGAATCAGGTTGCTTATTTCTTGTTGTTGAGCTTTAGGAGTTCTCTATATATTCTGGATACTGATCCTTTATTAGATATACGATGTGGAAGGAAAATCAAAATGGAGTCAGTGTTGCTCAGAGAGCCTCTCAAACAGAGCCAGGAGGCCACTGAGGACGGACCTTACGCTCATCTCAGCCCAGACGGAATCTGACCCTGTGACCACGTCCTGTCCTGATGAAGGCATCCAGGACACCTGCCAGAAACCCAAGATACCTGTGGGACCCAGACCCTAAAACAACTCGTGACAGCCATCCCTTAAGGACAAATATTTCCTTCCTTGAGTCAGAACTCAGCCTCGTGGCTTTCACCTTTATTATAAAGCCCCTGATTCTTTCTCTTCCTCGGAAAGCTCTTACGGTTTGACCCAAATCTGTGTCTCCCAAACTGCAATTCTTTTTTTTTTTTTTTTTTTTTGTGGTATGCGGGCCTCTCACTGTTGTGGCCTCTCCCGCTGCGGAGCACAGGCTCCGGACGCGCCCGCTCAGCGGCCATGGCTCACGGGCCCAGCCGCTCCGCGGCATGTGGGATCCTCCCAGACCGGGGCACGAACCCGTGTCCCCTGCATTGGCAGGCGGACTCTCAACCACTGCGCCACCAGGGAAGCCCCCAAACTGCAATTCTTAACACCCCAAATAAATTACTTTCTTATCTGCAGCCTTCTGCGGTTCTTGTTTTGGTTGATAGTGATTTGAAAATATCTTCTCCCCTTCGGTGGGTTGCCTGTTCCCTGTGTCCACAGTGTCTTTTGATGCACAGAATTTTCAGTTTCATGGTCTAGTTTTTGTTTTTCATGTTACCTGTGCCTTTGGTGTCATATCCGAGAAATCGTCACCAAGTCCAATGTCATGGAGCTTTTGTCCTATGTTTTCTCCTAAAAGTTTTATTGTTTTAGGTCTTACGTTTAAGTCCTCCAACCATCTTGACTTAATTTTTGCATGCCGCGTTAAAAAAGGTCCAACTTCATTCTTTTGCACGTGGATAGAGAATGCATTTGCTTTTTTAATGAAACAATATGGGTGTGTTCAAAACAAAGAGATTGCAAGGGCCAGAACACAAAACAAACAGAAAGAGGGCAGACCAGGCAGAGAAAGACACCAAGAACAAATGGCCTGTCCCAGGCCCCCGGTGAATCCCTAATAAACAAAGGAACTTAGAGGAGGGGAGGGGAGGGGAGGGGAGGGGAGGGGAGCCTAAAAACCAGAACCACACTTCACACTATCAGTCCCCTGCTTGGGCTCTGGAGGGGAGGCAAACTGTCTTTCCCAACTGATCCACAAGGTTTTCTTTCTGCCAAGATGGCCTGGGAGTGTACCTCCTACCCTGTCCTCTCCAGGCCCAGAGGAAAGAGTGGCTCCAGGTAGGGAGCAGTGCCCGGCAGGCACAGTGAGCACTGGTGGGGCATGAGGCACAACCATCCAGTAGCCTTGGAAGTAGTTAAAACAAGTTTATTCTACTGAATTGGGCCTTGGACGTTGACCACGTGGGAGAGTTAAGTTTAAACACACTGAAGGGATGGTACTGTGTGTATTTCGTTGCCTATAAACTACAGTAAGAGGAGGCCACCTAGAAATCATAAAAGGGCATTTACATTTGGCCTCCCCAAGCGTGAAAAGCAAAGGCAGTTCCAACTGCACCTGGAGGGAGGACCCTCCTGGAGGGTGACTTTTTCTCACAGGAGAGGGCAGCGTCCACCGGAGCCCCACCGTGTGATCCCGACCGGAGGGGGGGGGCGCTCCGTGACCAGGGGCCCCAACTTCAGCTCAACCTCCAGCATCAGCGGGGTCAGCGGGAGCCTACACGCAAAGCACTCAATGCGCAGCAGATGGTCCACTTCAAAAAGGCAGACCCCAAGAGTGCAGATGAAGAGCTCCAGAAACCTGTTTTTAAAACTAGTTAGCACAACCGCGGGCCTTCGCGAGGACTGCCGTCCAGGGCACCAGAGTGCGGAGTGCGCACCAGAGAGCCCGGTGCGCGGGGCGTGGCGCACACCGGGTGACAGCGACGGGAGGTGGGCGCACACCCTGGGGGCGGCAGTGCGTCCAGACAGGTCCGGCCTCTCAGAGCCCCTGCCCAGCCTGCGCCCTCTCGGCGCTCCGCAGTGAGGACTGAAGAGGGGGCCCCACGCACGCGGGACAATAGGGCCCAGGCCGGCCCGGACCGTGGGTCCCCGCGTAAGAGGCGTAGTGGGGGTGGGTCCCGGCGAGGGAAGAGGTCCTGGGGAGAGGCGGTCCCAGACAGGGACTGGGGACGGGGTTGGGGGGGCGATGCAGAGGGAGTGGGTCGCAGGCAGGAGGGCCCGGGCTAGAGGCGGCCGCTCTTCGGGACTCGGCCCACTGGAGGGGTGGAGCTCGGACCGCGGAGGAGGAGTCTGGGCGAAGGAGGCCGGGGGGCGGGGCCCGGGCAGGGGGAGCTCGAGGGCGGGGCGGCCCCGTGGGGCGGGGCCTGGGCGGGGGGCGGGACGTGCGGTGGGGCGGGACGTGCGGGGGAGGGGAGACCAGCGGAGCCGGGCGGTGCGGTGAGGGGGGGCGGCGGGTGGAGAGGGGAGGAGGGAGGAAGGCGGGAAGGCCTGGCGGCGCCGCTGGGCCTCGGCCCCGGAGGCCGGCGGCGGAGGGCGGCGGGGCCCGGGGCACGGGGGCGACGCGGGCGGGGGTCCGAGTCCGGGGCCCGGCCCGCGCCCGCCGGCCCTTACCTTGGGCTTCTCCTCGGACATGGCTGCGCGCGGCGGGCGGCGGGCAGTGGGCGGCGGGGCAGCAGGCAGCGCCGAGCGGGCGACTGACGCTCTCGGCCCGCCGCTCTCCCGCCGCAGCTGCTCGCGGGGCCGCGCTTTGCCCCCAAATCCCCGCGCGCAGGTTGGCCGGCGCGGGTCACGCGGTGGGGGCGCGCGTGCACGAGGCGCGCTCCCGGGGCGTGGGGCGCGTGCCCGGCCGGCCGAGGTTCTTGGCGATTCCAAATGCGTCAGCCGGCGGGGCTCGCGCGGTCCGGCGTCCGTACTTCGGGGGGCGCGCTGGGAGCCGCGGGAACACAGGGCAGCTAGGGTCGTGGGGGAAGGGGGGAGCTGTGTGGGTGGGGCGCGCTGGGACCCCAAGGGTGCACGGAGAGCCAGGCCATCAGCCCTACAGGTGCGGAGTCGGGGGCAGGCCTGGCACATTATCTTGGCGCCTGAGAATGGCCCGCCCGTCCCCCGAACTGGCCCCTCACCTGCCGCTGCTCCGCCGGCTGAGACCGGGTGTGTCCACTGGCTTCCTCTGTGATGAGTGCGTCTCACAGGGAAACAAGGAAAATAAAGCCAGCCAGGTGAACTACCTCCAGTGGCCCCGGCGGGGACGACCCCAGGGCTAGGAAAGTCTCGGTTCACCTTCACAGAGGAGCCGAGTGTCAGGTCCTGAGGAAGTGGGGGTGAAGGAAGAAGGCCTACCAGGCTGACCCACCGGGCAGCTCCGTCCACTAAGGACACCCGGCACGTGTTCATTCAGCGAGGCCGCACAAGCTGCAGCTGCTTCCACCCAGAGCTCCCAGTGGACGGAGGCCTAAACGGGGCTTTTCTAGGAGGGGGTCAGGGAGGTGGAAAGTCTCTCACTCCGTCCACTTCTCACTGAGCGCTTAGCCAGGCTGACTCTGTGGCTCCTTTGTCTCCCCTTGTCCAGCCCCCTTTGGGGCCTTCTGAGCCCAGCCAGTGGAAGCTGAGCATCTGGGGGAGACAGCGACCTAGCCCCCTGGGTTCAGCTCATTTCCTGTTAACACTGAAAGGCCATAGAGCCAAGTTTTCACGGGCCTTAATTTCACAAACCAATTTTGACTCTTCTGAATTCATTTCCTGGGCTAGAGGCACCATTTAGGAGAGGGGAATGCCCCCCCCCCCCAGAATGGAGCTGCCGTGTCACAGGCTGACGAAGTCTGTCCGTTGAAAGTTCTGGTCAGAGCCGACCTCCATCTCAGCCAGGTCCAAGGGTTTGGTCCCTTTCACCCTGGACTGTGGTGCCTCTACCAGGGGATCCCCGGGCACAGTGGCCAGCTCGAGCTGTGCTTCCTGGAGAGGGGAATCTCCAGGAACTGGCCCCTTCCAGGACAGGTGGACAATGGGAACCAGACGCCCCCCCACCCCAGATTATTGGCTGTGGTGTAACTTCAGGTAGGCAGAGCTTGGACCCATCATCCATCATCGACTCTTAAGACATCAGCAATTATAAAACATTGTTTTATTTAACACACACATTAAACTATGACAGGTTATGGATGCAAGACACCCCAATTAGAATTGATGAAATACAGTATCTAAATGTGTTACAAGAAGGAATTAAACTATGGTTGATTCATATAATGAAAGGCTATGCCACTATTAAATGTGTAAAAAGAAAGAGTAGTTGAAAACAGTAAAAGATGCTCACACATTATGTGTTTTTTTTTAAAGCAAATTATAAAACCATTATGGTTTTGAACAACAAGAAAATCTGTATAAAATATTTTGAAAATCTGTTTGAAGACACCCGATAACTGCCAAAACAGAGAAGACTTTCTTGAGGAGCGAAGATCCCAGAAAGAAGGGACGTGGTTTTCCTTTTGAGATATTTAGCGATTAGTATGATGTTTCAGTCAGCTCAGCAGTCGTAACAAAATACCACAGACTGGGCAGCTTAAACAAATACTCTCTCACAGTTCTGGAGGCTGGAAGTCCAAGATCAAGGTGTGGACAGTATGGGTATCTCCTGAGGCCTCTCTCCTTGGCTTGTAGATGGCCGCCATCTCCCCATGTCCTCGCATGGCTTTCCTCTGTGTGTGCAGGGGAGGGGGAGAGGGAAAGGGAGGGAGGTAGACACACAATGCAGTCCCTAATATGTGCAGCACACAAGAAGTTGAGACACTGAGCACACTTTTGAGTCTCATAGGATGGGGGAGACAATAATTGGGCAGGACCTACTGCAAGATAAACTGGTCGGGGGGCTTTGATAATAACCTGGACCTGCAGCTGGAACACTGAAACCTACAACAAAGGAGTGAGGCTGAGGTGTAGATCAATCCTCACAGACTGAAACCCAGCATCCAAACGGCTCACTCCCAAATTGCACCAAGCTGATCTGCTCTCCTTCCCATTGCCAGCCTGAAGCCGAAGGAAACCTCTGGAGGACAGCAGCATCACCTGGGGCCTCAGGTGATCCAGAACAGAATAAAAATTCACAAAGAAAACCAGAAAACAAATGATCCAAAACCAAGGGAAGAAATATGTGTATATTAGTAATAAATCCACAGGAGAACAGTATATTGGCATTATTAGATAGATTTTTAAATAACTCTAGTATGTTCAAGGAAATAGACTATGAGATGGAAATTTTCAGCAGATAAGTGAAATCTATAAAGAAATGGAAATTTGAAAACAAATACAATCACTGAAACTATGAATTCAGTAGATGGGTTTAACAACAGATTAGACACAGTGGAAGAGAAGATTATGAACTGGAAGGTAGGTCAGAAGAAAACAGAAGCAGAGGGAGAGGATTGTCCCAAGGATAGGAGAAATAACTTTCAAACCACTGCAAGAACAATGCAACAAAACCAATCTGACAATGTCATAAAAACAGATAAAAGGAAACAATAGAAATAACAGAAGACATTTATGTAGCACTTATGTGACCTGCACTCTCATACCTTCATACACATTAATGGAATGAGGTAGGTACCATTATTGTACCATTTCACAGATATGGAAGCTGAGGCACAAGTTCACATCCAAGTTTACCTGGTTACTAAAAGCAGCAGAGCAAGGATTCAAGCAAAGGAAATTATACCAGCTCTACAACAAGAAAGTAGAATAGAGCATACAAAATAAGATAGTAAGAATAAGTAGGGCTTCCCTGGTGGTGCAGTGGCTAAGAATCTGCTTGCCAATGCAGGGGACACGGGTTCGAGCCCTGGTCTGGGAAGATCCCACATGCCGCGGAGCAACTAAGCCCGTGCACCACAACTACTGAGCCTGTGCTCTAGAGCCTGTGAGCCACAACTACTGAGCCCACGTGCCACAACTACTGAAGCCTGCAAGCCTAGAGCCCTTGCTCTGCAACAAGAGAAGCCACTGCAATGAGAAGCCCACGCACCACAATGAAGAGCAGCCCCCGCTCGCCACAACTAGAGAAAGCCCATGTGCAGCAACGAAGACCCAATGCAGCCAAAAATAAATCAATAAAAATAAATAAATTAAAAAAAAAAAGACTTTTGGGCTTCCCTGGTGGCGCAGTGGTTGAGAGTCCGCCTGCTGATGCAGGGGACACGGGTTCATGCCCCAGTCTGGGAAGATCCCACATGCCACGGAGCGGCTGGGCCCGTGAGCCATGGCCGCTGAGCCTGTGCGTCCGGAGCCTGTGCTCCGCAATGGGAGAGGCCACAACAGTGAGAGGCCCGCATACCGCAAAAAAAAAAAAAAAAGACTTTACCTTTAAAAAAAAAGAATAAGACCAGCAATCATACTAGATATGTATGGATTAAATTGATCTATTTAAGGACAGTGGCTCCCTACGTGGGTCAAAAAAATAACAACTATGTTTTCTTCTACTGTAGAGTAGAGAAAGGGTAAAAATAAAAGGCAAAAATGCTATAGCTTATAACAGTTTTCATATCAGATGAAATACATTTCAACCTGCAAAGCATTAAATGGACAATGAGAGATATATTACATTAGTAATGGGTCCATGCCACCAAGAAGCAGGTAGAAAAATGCAAATAGGGTCTGACTGTATTTTTGATGTTTAACAGCTGACATCTTTAAAGCCTCATCCCTGCCTCTTCTTTCTTCCCCACATCTTAGCACGCAGATAAAGACTGGGCGCTGCCTCCTTTGGTACCGGTGGGAAATTCAAACCACTCAAGCACCTGCCCAGGCAGAAACCCTCACCATGGCCCCGCCCTAGCACAATAGAAGCCCCAAGTGCATCTCCTTTCCTGTCTCTCAAGCCATTTTCAGGCCAGCTTGGGAGGCCTGCACTGCTCTCCCTAGAAAGCCTCCTTATGTGAGGGATGAACATTTCCATACCCTCTTGGGGGGGGGGGGGTGTTGTCACCAGTCTTGACAACTGGACCAAATTTTGGGTGAGGTTCCCTCTTCTTTCTGAAAGGTGTCACAATGACAAAGACTAAGTAAGCATATAGAAGATCTGAATAACATAATCAATAAACTCATGATAATGCATAGAGAAAGAATCTGGAAACCAATGAAAAATTTATGTAATATTTTTAATCACCTGTGGAATATTTACAAAGTTTGAGCAATGTTAGGTCTTTAAGAAAACCTCATTAAATTGTAAGAAGCAAAATCATACAGAGGGCGAGTTCTGCCTAGGATGTAGAAAGCTGGAATGATCATTACCCCCGTCTAAAAACAAGAAAAGCTGAACAAGCTCAAAATCGTAACTTTTCCTAAACCTCTCAAAAAGCTGGGATTTCGGCTTCCTTGTCTTTAAGTTTGGGGTCCTCTTCCTAATCTGCCTGCTATTATTAAGCTTTCATAGTCTCAGACAGTTGCTTACTTTGTCTTGTCCACGCCAGAACTCTCTCCATTTTTGAAGGTTAGTTTTCTGAGTATAGAAATCTGAGCTTAAGGACTTCCCTGGTGGTGCAGAGGTTAAGAATCTGCCTGCCAATGCAGGGGACATGGGTTTGATCCCTGGTCTGGGAAGATCCCACATGCCTCAGAGCTACTGAGCCCACGTGCTGCAACTACTGAAGCCTGCCTGCCAAGAGCCTGTGCTCCGCAACAAGAAAAGCCACCACGATGAGAAGCCCGCGTGCAGCAACGAAGACCCAACCCAGCCAAAAGTAAATAAAAAATTCGAAAAAAAAAAGAAAGAAATCTGAGCTTAACATATCATTAAGGTCTCTATACTCAGCAAACCAGCCTTCAGAAGCCAAGGAGAGACTTCTGGTGTGGACAGGACACAACCCTCTGAGGACTCTGAAAGGTCAGTAATAGCAGGCAGCTTGGAGAGCAGACCCAAAACTTAAAGGCCTGATGGGGTGACTTTCCAAGTGTTCCCCCTCTTTCATCGGCCAGCTTCGACCAGAGGTCGACCCCAGTGTGGGATTACATACCAGTGCAGGTGTCAAAACCTCCAAGAGAAAGCCTCTCTCTCTGGCCAGAGGAAGGGAGACCCTGCGAGCCAAAGCATGTGAGTGAACCCAGGTTTTGGTTGGTTGGTTGGTTGGCTGGTCTTGTGCTTTTTACTCACCGGATCCTGTCCTGAAGAGACCCCGATCCTGGAGCTGCACTGTGGCCGTAGACCAGGCACCCCACACCTCAGGAGAAAACCCATCCCTCTGGCCACAGAAACCGGGAAGAGGGGTCCTGTGGTCCAGGGAGCGGCGGGGATCCTTCATTTTATCCCTCTTCCCTCCCTGCCTGGCCCTCAGGCAGCCCCAGGCACATGACCCCACCGGCCCCTCCCCTAGGCAGGCGGGGCCCCTCCGCTGACCTCCTGCCGGCCCCAAAGAAGGGTCAGAGGTCCACACGTCTACCCGAAGGTTGTGGGCCCTCACCAGCTATATTGGCAGGGTCTAGGAACATCGTAGAACCAGAGCTCACACCTGTCAGACCAGGGAGATGATGCACAAGCCTGACTGGGCTGAAGGTACCTCCGTGAGAACCGCCCCAGGATGCGGGGATGGTGTCACCAGTCTGGCTAACGGAAACGTGGGCATCACCGGCATCCAACCGCTGAGAATAACAAATGTCCCTGGCATTCTAGAGCAATCTTCCCAACGTCCCTGGACCAGCAGCATCCACATCTGCTGGAAACGTGTTACAAGTGCACACTCTGGGGCCCCTCCCAGACCCGCTGGCTCGGTAATTCGGGGGCGGGGCCCCGCCATCTGGGTTTTATGAGCCTTCCAGAAGGTTCCGATGCAGCTCAAGCTTGAGAACCCCTGGTGGACAGCAGTGCTGCTCAGATGGGACACTGTAGACAAATCGTCAGGGAATCTTGGCGAAATGCAGGTTCTGACTCAGCAGGTCCTGGGTAGGGACTGATGTGCTGCAGGTCTATCGAGCTCCCAGGTGATGCCAGTCTACTAAAACTTGGGCCACATCATGAGGAGCAAGCCTCGAGGGCAGTGGTTCTCAGCCTCGGCTGTGCATTAGAATCACTTGGAGATGTTGGGAAAAAAACCACCTGTGAAATGAGACCTATGAGATGAGCGTGGCTGGGAGTGTGGCCTGGCACTGGCGAGCGCAGCGAACAGCCGAGGTGCAGGCCCGCTGCTGCGGAGGAAAGGCCTGGGCTCCCAGGAACGGGGGTGTCGGCGGGCCTATTACATGAGCCTGCGCACCTCCCCTCCAGCTGATCTCAGGACGCTCCCTGCACAGAGTCATGGAGAAATGCATGGGCAAAGTGCCCTCGGTGGCTGTCCTCTGCAGACCGGGGAGGCTGCCATGGAGCGGGGTCACCCGATCTCCCTGGGGATGAGGGGTCCTGGCATGGTGGTACCAGATGTCAGTGCTTAACACTAGAGACAGATGCAGAGCAAATAATCATGGAAGGAGAGGAATCAGAATTTTTTGAACCTATGGCAGGGACCCTGGGAATGAAACTGATGCACAGCTGCTAAACTAGCAGGCAGGATAATTCTACGTCTTTTGGTCAAGCCCCAAGCCGTCACTGTAACGGGGATGCCTGGCTCTTCCCAGCAGCTTCCAGGACTGGTGAGGAAGGACCCTGCAATTCAGCCACAGGTGAGACCAGCAAGTGGCTCTCAGGGCTTCCTCAGAAGGACCGATGACCATTTTCAAGGGTCACTGTGTCCTGGAGCAAAGGAAAGCCCCTGACCCTCAGGGGTTACTACACACCAGCTCTGAAGAGGCCCGGTCAGCAACTGAGGTCCACTGGCCAGAGTGGGCTTGTGGAGGCCGGATGAGAATGGGTCTCACCCCGAGTCTAGCTCACCGTGGGCCCGTGGGAACCATGGACCCAGAACGTGTAGCGGGGACAAGCACACCTAGCACCCTATGGAGTCTCCCCACTTGTGCTCGGGGCCGGAGCGGAGGCCATGCTGTAGAAAGGCCCCGTGGAAGCCCGCGGAGCCCTACCCCCTGCTGCGGGAGGTGGCCCAGAGGCGCCACATCCCCAGAGGGAGTGCTGCAGGTCAGGGCGCCCCCGAGGCTCGAACGCAAGGCTTCCTGCCTGTGACTAGCTGGACTGTGTCCCCCCAAGTTCACAAGCCAGAGCCCTAATCCCAGCACCTCAGAATGTGCAGAATCTGGAGAGAGGACCTTTAATGAGTTAATGAAGTTAAAACGAGGTCGCTGGGTGGGTCCTAATCCAACCTGACTGGGTCCTTACGAGGAGAGACGAGGACACAGACACACACGGGACGAGCACGCGGGGACACGGGGAGGGGACGGCTGTCCACAGGCCCAGGAGAGGCCTCGGGAGGGACAGCCCTGCGACCGCTGGGCCTCGGACTCCCAGCCTCCGGACTGTGAGACGATACATGTCTGTTGTTTAAGCCCCGAGTCTGCGGTGCTTGTCACAGTGACCTGAGCAGATAGCCCACGGCCCACTGAACCCCCTCTGTGGCTGTTACAGACCACGGGTCCTGAAGAACGGCTGTGGGTCACTGCCAGGGCCCTGGGGTCGCAGCTCCTGGCACCCGGGCTTTGCTACCTTCTGGTCCGGTCACCCGCGGCGCACTCCGACATCCCTGGAGGTGGTGGGCCTGGTGCACAGGAGGCGGCGGCAGCCCAGACGCTCAGCTAGGACCGGCGGGGGCCAGGGTGGGGGAGGAAGCGGCCCCGGCTCAGGACACGTGACCCTGGTGGCTCCCCAACTCAGGGAGAGGGGCGGGAACGTGGAGTCGGGGTCTCCGGGGCCTGAGGGAGCCTGAGCAGGGGGAGGGGAGGGAGCTGGCCCGGCTCTGAGGCCGGACCCTCGGCCACCATGCTCTGGAGCCCAGGACCGCGGGGTCAGAGTCGCCAAGCGGGCAGGCTCCTCACCGGCTGGCACAACCTCTCCATCCCTTGGGCAGGGGGCGCCTGGACCCTCCTGGGAAAGCGGCCGGCTCCCCCAAGCAGCCACCCAGGCTCGCTCCCACCATGGTTTCTCTTCCCAAGAAGCCGGGTCCTGGGGTGGGGCTTTGAGCCGCTCGGTTCCGGGTGTGGATCGTTCCACCTCCTCCCGGGGGAGGCCGGAAGGGCCCCCCTTCCAGTCACCGTCAGCAGCCCTGTCGCTGAAGGCAAGCTCCTGTGCCCAACGCACAGTGAGGCCAAGCCAAGCAAAACATTGCAGTTTGGAGCAGAGAAGGGCCCAGCAAGGAGACGGGGGGTGCTGGGGCTCAAAAAACCTCTGGGCGTTAGGGTGGGGGATGTCGGTTGCTGGTCACTTGCTTCAAACAGGAGAGCCAAGGACTCCGAGCTCAAAGGTACAGCTGCTTCCCCTGGAGCGCTCTGTACCTGATCCCAGCGCTGCAGGAGGAACACACGGCGGGGCCGATCCCCGCCGGCCGGGTGTTAGGAGCGGGGCTGCTCATTCACACCGATGGGTGCAGAAGCCCATCTTTACCCGGACAGTCCCACTGTCCTCACCCCCCAAGCAGTTACGTCCACACCGCCCAGAAATGAAACACAAGGAACGCAAAGCATCGTCAACAAAAGCGTGTATTAATCTGCTGATTGGAAACTGGTTAAAGATTAAGGCACTCAGGCTTACGGTCTCCGTGAGGTTACGGTTTTTGGCTGCTTGGTACCACTTCAGAAGCTCATGACTACAGCGACGCTCCCGGGGCGGGCTCCGTGCCCTGTGGGAGGACGGCGCCCGCCGTAACGCCTCACTCTAACCACTCGCGCTCACAACCCAGCTCTGCTTTCAGCTCGGCAGCCTCAGGTCAAGAGAGTGATTTTACATCCACACGAACTACCGTGTTAATACAAAGTTCACTGAAGTCTATCACAAAGTTTCTTTTATGAACAAACAGTAGAAAGTAAAAATTTGCAAAATGTTATAAAATACTTAGGAATGTTTCATAATACTTTCATTGCTATCAAATGCCCAAGAAACCAGAGAAATAAGACTAAAGAGTTTGTTAAAGGTTGTTTGTGAAACTTAAAGGTAGAATTGTTAAATCAAACAGATCTGTGTAGCTAACAAGGCGCGTGCAACCGTTTGATGACACGTCCTTTGATCGCTGGGTCCGCACGAACTCACTCACTTCATGTGCTTGTTCACCCGCCTCCCTGAAGCTCAATGATTTTCACATTCAAAGCAATTTGGCAACTAGGACTATTTTCAGATTTAAGAAAGGCCATTCACGGTGACTCCACGGTCTGCTGGCCCTGCCAGGAAGCGCTCAGACCATTTACTGCAGTCATGCATCTTGATCTAGAAGAAAAGGAACCACCACGTGTGGCCACTGAAGGAAGTTCCCAGAACACGGCCGAGACAAAGGAGCGGGCCGGAGCTCAGGTTGTTGGCCAAGCAGGAGAACCACCAGCGTCTGTCGTGTGTGGAGATCCCATCAGCGGCCCCGCGGAGCCTGGCCAGTGCAGGCCTGCCGAGGGCGGACCTGCGGTCACCCAAGAGCCTAGGTGACCATCGCAGACGGCAGGGAAGGTCTGATTCAGGAGACTCCGCCCCTGGGGCCTGAGGCCTGTGGTCAACGGGGCGGGAAAGAAGGCAGGCGGAGCCTCTTAGACGCGCCCCCTGCCATCCACACGCCAGCACCTGACCGACTACCGCCCCTCAGAGAGGTTTTATAATTCAAACTTTTACTGGAAAATTATCTTGATGTTCCAGTAAAGAGACACACTAAAAAATCATCCCATAAGTGGCCTGAACTTTGACAGCAAAGCTTTTTGGTGGAATCTTTTAGGTGGGAGAATAAAATCCAAGAATTATTTAAAAAAAAAAAAAAAAGACGTAAGGTGAGTTTAACTACGGCTCAATGCTATTCGGTATAGTCAAGGTCAGAAAGCAAACCCTCGTCCAACTGCGTCCAACCCCGATGTCAACGGCAAGTCGTCTGTGCTTTTCTGGGGAAATGACAGGGGCTGGGGGGTGGCCCCAAGACGGACTGCAGACGCCTCACTTCCTGCGCGTGGAGCTGCGCGGGCCCGGACGCAGGGACACGCCCTGCACTGGCTCGCAGACGGAGCAGAGGCCTGGGATGTGCAGTTTCCTCCCCAAACGAACAACAGAAAAGCCCTGACGGTCTTAATGTCTCAAGTGACTAAATACAGAAATCAGAGAAGAGGGAACAGAAGCTCCCAGGCCTGGGCCTGGAGGGCAGCTTCCCTCCCCAGGGTCAGAGGCGGATGGGGCAGCGGGTCCCTGCTGACCCACAGCCCGAGGAAAGGCGTGGAGACCGCTTGCCGTGCCACGAAGTGCATCTCAGTTGTTCTCGAATCTAGCGTATGGGTTTTCTTCTCTAAACAAACCTGAAAACAAAACGGGCCTGATTAGAAATGCACTCAGCCAACAGGAAACGAGGGTCAGAAAGCAACACGTGGTGTCTTATATGAAGATTTACTGAGGCCAAAAGGAAGACGGGTATGCTAAGCAGGTTCAAACACTACCCTTAACCTTTTCGTGAAAGTCACACCACAGGTGACTTTAAAACTGAAGTGGAATTTATTGGAAACAATATTTCTAAGAAACACAGATCCTAAGAAATAAGACTTGTTTGCTGATTCTCTCAAAGAGAAATAAGAAATTTAAAGCCACCGTTTCTTCCCTCAGTGGTTGGCTAAATTATACAGAAGAAAACAAAACAAAACCACCTTACTTTAGATATTCTTATAAATGCTGATTAATTTTCAGAATTAAGGCCACACAAAGCAGGTGACTGTCAGTTGAACTGTGAAGGAGCCAAGTACCCAGAGACTCGGAGTTTGCTCTCTGCATCCTGGAAACACACCCTCTCCCCTCTTTAAACGTCTGGACTGTACACACACCTATCCGGAGCCACTGCAACAAATAGACTTACCACAGGGTTTTGCGGGGTGGGGGACAATGGGGGAAAGGTAAGGGCAGAGGGGAGAAGGCCCTTCTGTCAGAGGAACAGGGTGAGCTTAGCCTGGGGGGGGAAGCACTCAGCCTGGGGGTGGGGTGGAGCACACAGCTGGTTTTGGGTAAAAAACTATCATGTGCCAAATACTAAATACAAGCAGTCTTGTTAAGGCCCTGTCGGGAAAAAAAAAAAACAAACCCCAAAACCCCCAGCTCCTGGCTCTACTTCTAGTTTAGAGGGTAAAACAGACACAAACTGCTTTGTGATAAAGAAACCAAAGGCCTTGTGAAGTCAAGAGATGGTTTCGTCTGCGGTGCGTTTGGTGTTAATAGGGGCAAGCACCTCCCTCCCCCTCCCACCAGTAGCTCGAAGGTTCCCCACAGCTGAGGCTTCCTTCCAAAGTCCAGGCCACTCAAAGGGCTTTACACAAAGGGCACAAGATAATTCTATCAGTGCAATTAAAGGGCAACTGACCAGCTCCAAGATAGGAACACAGCGAATCCGTGACTGTTCCAGAAAAGGCCTCGTGCAGGCCGGGCAGAGCAAAGCTCCAGGATCCCATCACTACCTGTGCTATGTTGTGTGTGTGTGTGTACACACACACGAGCACACAACCATCCTGTCTTTTATTTCCATTAATGTTAATCAGATGCCAAAGCTCCAGGATCTCATCACTACCTGTGCTATGTTGTGTGTGTGTGTGTGTACATGCACACGAACACACAACCATCTTGTCTTTTATTTACATTAATGTTAAAATAAGATGCCAAAAAGCTCCTTTCCATAATTTCCAAATTTCGTTGGAAACCAAGTGCCAGGGAGCAGAAAACACCAATGATATCAGTGGTTTGAAAATCAGTACAGAGCCAGCTAAACACAGGAGCAGGTTCAATGCTCTCAAACACCGAAAACATAGTCCCCCCACCGAAAACCTCACCAAACAAAAACCCAGAACAGAACCAGGACACAGCTCCCGGGAAACAAGCGGTCCAAGGCCTCAGTGTGGCTACTGCCGACTCGGTCAGGAGGCGGGCCGGGAGCAACTCCAGCACAAGGGAGAAGGTGGGCAGAGCCCCGCAGGTAAGGGACTCACCCCACCGTAGGGCAAACAAGACCACAAGGTGGCAAAGGGCGACAGCACTTCACCAGCAAGCAGGTGCCCGGAAGGCCGGCAGAGGCAGGAGCACTCGCAGGCCTCGTCTCACGGGGCACTGCTCCCGGTGCAGCCCACATCCTACAGCAGAGCCCGCCGGGCGCTGGGGGCGGCCAAGACGGCCAGGCCAGCTCCTGCCAACGGAAATGGAGAGCCAGGCAATTCTCACCATATTTCCTTCTGATTTCATCGTGTCTTGACTTCATCTCTGCTCTCCTAGAAAACATAGAAATCTCGTTCAGCAGCAAATTACAGTGTCAGTTTCGTGTGTGTGTGTGTGTGTGTGTGTGTGTGTGTGTGTGTGTGTGTGTGTGTGTGTGTGTGTGTGTGTGTGTGTGTGTGTGTGTGTGTGTGTGTGTGTGTGTGTGTGTGTGTGTGTGTGTGTGTGTGTGTGTGTGTGTGTGTGTGTGTCTGCACGGCTTGTGGAATTTTAGTTCCCCGACCAGGGATCAAAGCCGGGCCCCTGCAGTGGAAGCGCAGAGCTCTAACCACTGGACCGCCAGGGAAGTCCCCACAGTGTAATTCTAACAGCTGTGCCTTTCACTCCCTTGTGGCCTCCGGGAGCCAGAACTGAGTGGTGGCGGCTCTGACGTGGCCACGGCCACGCTCCCACCGGGACGGGCAGGGTGCTGAGCACGGACCCCTTCATTTCAAGAAAAGCAATTCCAATACCCCGTACCGTGATTGATGACATTTTTTTCCGTATGAAAACGAACCAATCGGCAACGATCTTACGCTTGGTTCTGAAGGTGGTTAGGAGCTCGCAGGAGCCTCGGCCCAGCAGCCGTGGGCTGACAAGCCCCCAGCCCCCCGCGCACACGCCAAAGGGCTCTGGAACCTGGGACGCACGGTCACCAGAGCACTAGTCACACAAAAGACCCGGTGTGGCCTCGGACAGACAGGAGACCCCAGGCAGAAGCCTTCCTCCTGCTGAGCCCCCGCGGGCTCAGAACCGGACGGGCCTCCAGAGGCCTCGCCGGCCCAACCCCGAAGTCCCGGCTGGTGGCCACCGGCCAGGTCCCTGCCACGCGGCTTCCCACCCTCCACGTCACCACCGAGAAGCCCCCTCGGACTCCCGACATGGTCCTGACTTTTCCACGTGGAGAAAACTGGGACCGAGTAACCGCCCCTGAGTCGCGGGGCCTCACCGCTCCTCCTGGCGGACCCGGCGCTCCTCTCGCTCCCGAGCAGCCCTCTCCTCGCTCTTGTCCGGCCGCCGGCTCCGCCTCCTCCCGTAGCAGCAGCAGCAGCAGCAGCAGCAGGCGACGGCCAGGAGCAGGGCGCCCCCAAGCACCGACAGGGCAATGATCAGGGCCTCGAAGTTCACTGCCAATGCAAAGGCGCAGAGTCAGGGCCCCGCTCACGGCCACGCCCCCTCCTCGGCGGGGTGGTGGGTGGTGGTGGGGGACACGGACGACGACACCCCCGCCTTCCTCCAGCCTGCTTCTGTGACTTCGTCACCATTTCCATCCACCTGAAGCAACAGGTAGCTTTTCTCATCACCTGATGCTGAAAAGCGGTTTCCAACCTGAGAAAAGCTAACAAAACCAGGAAAAAAGAGAAGCTCCGCAGTGCACTCAGCTGCTACAACACTTGAAAGTCAATCTCACGCAAGCAATCGGATGCTAAGCCCGACGCGGCTTCCGTGATTATCTAAGTCAAAGCCCAGAGCCTCCCATCTGCTGCCGACAGGACACACGTCTGCCCGCGTGGGCAGGGTACCAGCTGGAGCCGCGGCCCAGGCCAACGCCCAGGGGCTGGAAAACGGTGACTGTGATTTCCTGTCCAGACCAAAGGCACTCAGGACAAGTTGCAATTCTTTCCAACTTCTCTTGAGGACTTACAAATTAAGACCCGTCAGTCGGTACTTTTCCACTCCATTCAAGCCAGAGCCCATCACAGGACGGGCTGACACCTTCCAGTGAGCACCGCCCCGCCCTGGACAGCGGTGCAACCATCACAGGACGGCCTCCTGCAGCACAGAGCTCGTAAGCTCGGGTGCCACGGGTTTCTTGGTTGGGGGGAGGTGGGGTGGGCTGGGGTCTGGAAGGTGAGAGCGCTTCCTCGGGTCAGGGAGGGAGACACCAGTGCCCCGGTGCCCCCAGCCCCCCTCAGGCTGCCACTGTCACAGCACTCGCTCTGCCTTCTGACCTGCACCACGTGGAGTTTCCTCCTCCGACCTGTTCTGGAGGTGCCAGAACTGCAAGATACAGTAGTAACAGGAGACTGCCACAAGCAGGTGGCCTAACTTTTTGACTAGAGAACTCGAGAACAATCAACTTTATTTTTATTTACTTTTTAAAATACATTCATTTATTTTATTTATTTATTTTTGGCTGCGTTGGGTCCTCGTCGCTACGCGTGGACTTTCTCTAGTTGCGGCGAGCAGGGGCTACTCTTCATTGTGGTGCGCGGGCTTCTCATTGTGGTGGCTTCTCTTTATTGTGGAGCATGGGATCTAGGCGCATGGGCTTCAGTCGTTGTGGTGCACAGGCTCAGTAGTTGTGGTGCACAGGGTTAGTTGCTCCGCTGCATGTGGGATCTTGCCGGAC
Source organism: Mesoplodon densirostris (assembly GCF_025265405.1). Classification (NCBI taxonomy): domain Eukaryota; kingdom Metazoa; phylum Chordata; class Mammalia; order Artiodactyla; family Ziphiidae; genus Mesoplodon; species Mesoplodon densirostris. The sequence goes on along the minus strand of NC_082665.1, from coordinate 1,695,818 downwards.
CAGGGATTGAACCCGTGTCCCCTGTGTTGGCAAGTGGATTCTTAACCGCTGTGCCACGAGGGAAGCCCCGAGAACAATCAACTTTAAATACTGGCGAGGGACTTTCCTGGTGGCACAGCGGTTAAGAATCTGCCTCCCAGTGCAGGGGATGTGGGTTTGATTCCTGGTCAGGGAACTAGATCCCACATGCTGCAACTAAGAGTCTGCATGCCACAATTATGGAGCCTGCGAGCCACAACTAAGGAGCCTGCATGCCACAACTAAGGAGCCTGCCTGCCACAACTAAGACCCAGTGCCCCCAAAATAAATAAATAAAATAAAATTTAAAAGAAACCAAAAAAACCAAAAACCCGTGAGATCAGTAAGACAGTTGGCTCTAAAATACACCTACCCCCACAAGAGCTTTTCTGATTAGCAGCTAAACCCAGTTATAAAACAGAAACAGAAATCCCACCACGATGGGAAACAAAACTATGGGCTTCTTTCCGAGAAATCTACTCTAGGACGTACTAGACCGGAACGGAGAGAGACACCTGTTCCCAGATGAGGGTTCAAACGGTAAAGATCTTGCTGTTCTCCAACTGAACGTGTGTGTGTGTGTATTTTTGTTTGTTTGTTTTTTGGCTGAGCTGTGCAGCATGTGGGATCTTAGTTCCCCGACCAGGGATCGAACCAGGTCCCCTGCAGTAGAAGCGCAGAGTCTTAACCACTGAACCACCATGGAAGTCCCCTGAACGTATATATTTAAGGTCGTTACAATCACAACCCCAATTCTGCCTAGAACTGGTTAAGATGATTCCACAGTTACTTGTAAGAATAAAAGCACCCGTGGCCCAGGGCTGAGTTAGCGAGAGGCGCTGGCCCCACGGGGTGGACCAAGAGGGTCTCCAGTGGCCTGATCGCAAGGCCCCACCGCTCAGCTCCCGTGGATGAGGTCCCAGCTCCCTGCAGGCCCGAGGAATAAACCCGACAAGGTCAACGCACCTTCTCTCAGGAACCGGGGTACCGCACCCTCCTGTTACTACAAAGTCTGCCCCCCAGCGCCCCTGCTCACCCCCCGTGAGCCCATGTGCCCCCATGCTGCCTGGGGTGGCATCAACTGGGGCAGCCACTCTTGAGAAACGTGCGGCCGACCGACTAAGGCTAGACGTGAAAGGGGTGCCAGTCAGCAGTCTGCTCCGAAGCGCACGCCCAGGGTGGGTGGGCGTCTGTGTCCAGCCCCCGCGGGAGCACACGGCAGCCCGCACACAGCCCGGTGTGCACCAGTGCACCGCAGCAGTCGCCCACGGGGTCCTGAGGGACAGGCGAGCACTGGACGTGGTCTGTGTGTTCTGCTGAGTGGCGATAACCTGCAGACTCACGGGAAGATTCACTGAGTACACGGGCATTTGTATATGCACAAGTGTACGTGCATGTGTGCACGCATGTGTCTGTACTTGCACGTGTATACGTGTGCATGTCCTCTGGAGGCCAGGGCCCGGAGAGAGGGAGCGAGGGCTCACGTGTGCACTGTGTTAGAGTCGTGCTCCAGTTTAAAAGCATTTTAACAGTTAAGGTCCCAGATGCCGATGGTTGGTTCCCTGGCGCGGGAGCCATCTCTGCGGAACAGACGGGGAGGGAAGGTTCCACGGAGGAGGCGGCCACCAACATGGAAGCAGACGGCCGTGTGGCCCAAGGAGCCTTTCTGGAGTGAGGGCAGCAGAGGGAACGGCCGGCTGGGAGGACATGACGGGTGTGTCTGCACATGTACACGCACTCATACACACACACTCCCACAGACACAAACTTCTGGGTTCCCTGGGTTTCAGCTGGTGAAATCAGAAGTGATTTCAGAAATGAAATCAGAAGTTTCAGACGGAGGCTGACAGATTCTGAGATGGAAATCAATTAGAAAAAAGACAGATAAAACAGCTCATCACAATTCTCTGTGAGAGCACTGGCTCCTGTGACCTGTAGCCAGGCGGCCTCCCGATGGCCCCAGACCTGAAGCCATAAAGGAGAGGATTAATAAGCCCAACTCATAAAAATGAGCTCCACGTGGCAACACACACCACAAACCAACTTAAAAGGCCACCTAGGAAACAACCTGGGACTCGCCTAGGGATCACTTCCCTTGGAGAAAGAGCACCACTGAGACAGGTGCTGACACACCACCCGCATGGCCCCGGGACGTGGGGCGATGCCTGCAGAGCAGAGCCAAGGCCGTGGCCTTCAGGGCAGCCTCCAGACCCGGGCCGGCCACTTTCCCAGCCGCCACCGCTCTCACCGGCCTCCCCCACCTCCCCACTTCTGGCAGCTTACATTAACTGAGCACAACCAGAATTTTCAAAACGGCACTGGTTTTGCAAGAAGCCAGTGAGAACAGCGACTTACCCCAGCACACGCCCCAGCGCGCAGAGCTCAGCTTGCAGAGAGAGCTGGGCGGCAGGATTTTGGTCACCGGGTAGTCCAAGCACGCCTTGTCAGTGTTGCACCAAAGACACTGCAAGAGGCGATGACAGGGCATCAGACACGTAAATGCTGAAGGGCAGACGGGCCAGGGTCCGACCCGCGCCAGCCCCGCCGGTCGCACTGCTGTTCCCCCTCGGCCCCCTTCCCAACACTGGCTCAACGCCGCCAACCCACCAAGGCCCTCCTCACTCAAACCTCTTCCACCGGGCGCCCTGCCTGCCTCGCGGCCTCCTTGCTGGTCCCCGCCCGGGGCCTCTGCACGGCCTGCTCCTCCCGCCCGGACGCTCCCCTACCTTCCGAGGCACCACCTTCTAGCACCCAGAGCACCCAGGCGTCAGCCGCCTGCAGGAAGGCAGGCCTTTGTGCCCTTCTCCACGTCCCCCTGCAGGAGGGACCGAGCCGGGCATGGTTGGAGTGGTGTCCGCCCATGGTCATCACCCTGTAAAGATCCTAATTTGATCTCTAGGACTGAACCAAGCGGTCTGTCTTATTGCTGGCTGTCTTAAAGATGATTCAACTAAAGCGCAAGGGCATCTGTCCAGAACCGCAGAGCTGGAGAAAACCTGGCAGGTGTGCCCGAGTCCCTGGAACGCACGGCAGAGACCTGGCCAGCACACCAGCCAAGGGGCCCAGAGCCGGGCAGGCACTGGCACAGATGTTGAGGTTTGGGTCAACCTAACAACCCACCCAGGTCAGGACGTTCAGGATATTTTCAAGCTTGAAGGTAAAGATTTTACTAAGTTTTTTTTCTTTGAGGTTTTAACAGGATGGAAGGTTATGGTATGTTTTGATCCCAAGTTAGGGTGAAAATCTATTACAGAAAAATGTTTTACTGAAACCTGGGGTCCCAGGGCCACTGACACAGTGTCCACTTTGGTGTCTTGTGTTCAAAATGACGAACAGCAGGGAGGCCCTCTTCATTTTGGCCGTTTCAGAATACCTTCCATTTCAGTGGTTCTTTCCTGGCTTAACAATTTCTGGGAAATCCACCATTTTCAAACAGCTCAAGTTTTAAACACCTAATTTTCCGTTTTTACATGACAGTTTTACCGAAAGCCATATGAGCTCACTAGGAGGATAAGTTCTCTTTGTCGTGGTGTCGTGGCTGTTTGTCGCTCTTGTTTTTTAGATTAATGAGGTACACGCAAGTGGTGAACAACGCAGGGGCGCCAGCAGATTCTTCTGGAAGCCCATGTGCATTGAGGATTGGCACGCGGCGGGGTCTACCCTGGCCCTGGCTTTCATTTGCACTTCTGACCTCACCTGTCTGGGTTCAGAGTGGGCGTCAGGCCTTCAGAGGAGGTGGCGCCCCACTGTGGTCTGGGCACCCCCCAACCCCACACAAGGAGGCCGAGCACGGGCACTCCAGCTCGAGGCCCCCTCAGCACTGCGAGAGCCCGGCGGGGGCTGGGAGGGCTCCGAGCACACCCGCCGCGTCTCGGGGCCCGTCTGTAAGACAAGAGGCCTCCAAGGTGGAGTGAGCCCCGTGGGAAAGCCCTGGGCACAGGTCAACAGTTGCAGAGGAGGGGCTAAACATGCTCCCGCCTCCCTGGCCCCCACCCTGCTGCCGGGCACCTCTGCTCACGCCTGCGGGCCCTGGGGTCTCACACAAGTTCCAGGCTGTGTGAAACTTATGTGTTTTATTTCAGGAGCGGAAGTAGCATGTGAACAACAGTCAAGTGGTATGTGCAGCTTTCATGAGATGGTTTAATATGCCTGAGAAAGGCTGTTAAGAGCCATCATGAAAAATACCTCCACAAACCTCAGACCACAGAACCCGGAACACACACACGCGGCCCTGGAGTCAGAGACAGCGGGTCTGCTTCTGGATCACGTGCTGACCCTGTGATACTTACAGAGACGTTCTTCAGGCACTCTTCACAGGTTCTGTTTGTGTTCTGAGAACAACCTGCAGGGGAAAGAACAAACATCCCTGAGAATCCTGCGGCATCGACGCGGGGAGGGGCAGGCAAGTGACGCTCAGAACCCCGAAGGGACGGCCCCTCCCGCACCAAGCCTTCAAGGCACATGACTGAGCCTCTCCTGGCAGGGCCCTGGGAGGACACACAGGCAGCACACGTGTGGCCCTGACCCCAGGGCTCTCCTGGGAGAGAAGACGGTGCCGCCCAGCAAGGCCGGCCGCCTATGTCTCACCTGCGTGGTCGCACACCACTGACCGGCTCGTCAGCAGACACCCTGGAGCCAGAGGCCTCAGCGATGCCAGGCCAGACTCAAGCCAGGCCGTGGCCCCCTCGCCGGTCCCAACCCTGCGGACACCCCCTGCACCCCCGGGCACTCTTCACTGTACAGGTGCTATGGGAAGGGCTCAAACCCCGAGCAGCTGAGAGCTCCGGAAGGCAAGCTAAGCACAAGTGAAGAGCTGGTGTACGAATAAAGGATTCCAATCCACCACCAAGCAGCCGCGCTTCACCCCACGCCGCCCCTTAAGACACGCACACACTTGGAAGAGGCCTGAGCACATCCCATCAGTCACCAGGGAAGAATCGCAGTCAGGCCCCACTTCACACCCACCAGAACGGCTGCATTACAAAGACTGACGATGCTCATGGTGGTGAGGACGGGGCTCAGCGGCTCGACAACAAACACGTGCTCCTCCGAGACCTGGCAATTCCACTCTCAGTCTCGTACCCACGACAAACCAGAACACACGTGCACAGGGACACCTGCACAGGGACACGTGCGCGGGGGGCTGATGGCAACTTCACGTATAGGAACAGCCGAGAGCTGAAAATGGCCCAGATGTCCAGGCGCCCCGCACGCCCCTCGGCCTCCCCACTGGTCCTGAGAGCTGCCAGGTGGCTCCCTGGCCAGGGCCTCTGTGCAGCCTGCTCCTCCTGCCTGGATGGAGGACCCGACCCTCCCCGGGACCACCTCCTCCTAACACGCTGCACCCAAGGGGCAAGGGGACAGAGGTCGTTGGAGGATGGACAGGGAAACCGGTCCAGTCCTACAGTGGGACGCTCTTCAGCCCTGAAAAGAAGTGCGCCGTCTACGTCACACACAATGACTCTACAAATGACGTGGGTTGGGGGGAGCCTCCCGCAAAGGCCCGCAGCGCAGGGCTCGGGGATGGGTGAGACTCATCTTCAGGGGCGGAGCGGGGGAAGGATGGGCTGGGTGGGGTCCCAACCTCCTGGAGAGGCCTGTTCTGAGGCTTGTAGGAGGTCAGGGTCTCACGGGTGTAACTCACTGGATGGCACACGTAGGATTCCTGCATTTCACTGTATGTAAACTTGATCTCAAAAGAAGGAGACGAACATTGAGCTCTTAGTGATGAGGTGCACGGCGGCGGGGGGGGGGGGGGTGCGTGCGCGGCTGTAACTTCAAAATGCGACAGACCTGGTGGTGGGCAGAGGGCTGCTCACTGCCCAGCTCTCCCAACTTCCCTCTACCTTCCAAGATTCTCCTAATAAAATGCAGGGGGAAAGAGCTTTAGCTTTAAGTTACAATTGTATTCATGTTTGCTAAGCAGGACTCATACAGTAAACTGCTACTTTGAAATAGCTAGAGAGTTCTTCTATTCAACAGTCTTCTACGTTCCATTTTTAAAAACCAAAATCCGGGCTTCCCTGGTGGCGCAGTGGTTGAGAATCTGCCTGCTGATGCAGGGGACACAGGTTCAAGCCCTGGTCTGGGAAGATCCCACATGCCGCGGAGCAACTAGGCCCGTGAGCCACAACTGCTGAGCCTGTGCGTCTGGAGCCTGTGCTCCGCAACGGGAGAGGCCACGATAGTGAGAGGCCCGCGCACCGCGATGAAGAGTGGCCCCCGCTCGCCGCAACTAGAGAAAAGCCCTCGCCGCACAGAAATGAAGACCCAACACAGCCCCAAATAAATAAATAAATAAATTTAAAAACCAAAATCCTATTTTATTTGAAATGAAAGCTCATCTGTCACAACGCACCATTCTACGGCAGTCGTTATTGAGTAGTACCGTCCTCAGAGCCTCTAGGCGTGCTGCCTGGTTTGTGTTCAAGCCGATCCTAAACTGCTTTACTCCCTCAGCCCCAGGAAGGTAGAGCCAGTTGGCGGCCCCCGAAACACCTCCACTTCTCAGAGCACTGCCGAGAGGGGCCCCGGGGCCCTGTGGACCGGCAGGAGGGAACAGCCCCGAGGACGGTTTCACTCACGAGCCGGATTCCCAGTTCTGTGCACCAAGGGGCTGAGAGAGGACGGAACACATGTTGCCAGGTCTGTGGTCTCCAGCCACTGTCCCCACTGAAAGGAAACGGGCGGAACAACAATGCCAGAACCGGGGCAGAGAAAGGACACCCCGGCCTTGGACAGCTTGCTGAGCCAGAAAGTGGCACAAGGACCCAGAGGCCGGCGTGGCTCCACGTAACATCAGAGTGAATGACAGTAACGGACTCCCAGCTCCTGAACGCCCATGATTCCACACGGATACGGAACAAACACAGGGAAGGACAAGTAGCCAAGAGTCCCCGTCACAGTCAACAGGGACACCAAGACCACTGCGCCGTCTGCGGAGGGTCGAGATGCTGTGTACGGTCTCAGAGCACCCCCCGCCCCGGTCTATTTATACTTGTGAATAGAAAATGGCACCTGAAAAGTGATCGGAGATATCACCAAGACCACCTGTGACAAGACAACGGCACAAAGTGACAGCAGGTGCCTCTGAGGGGTGCAGGAAAGGGACAGTCACCCAGTGGCTGAATCCTCCCCAAATGCACCCGAATCAAATCAGAGGAAACCAGACAGGACCACAAAGGGGCCTCTGAGCACAAGGACAGGCTGAGGAGCTCTTCCAGGGGAACAGAGGTTGAGAGACATGACACCTAAAAGCAACACGCCAGCCGGGGTCAGAGGACCGAGGACGCTATTGAGGTAAGTGGTGATCTGTGTGTACAGGCGTGTGTTACATCAAGGGTCCGGGATCGTACCAATGGTCTCTGTGCAGACTTGACCGTCACGTTCTGGCTAGGGCCTTCTTAGGAGGTGCACCCTGGCGCATTCAGGGTAAATGGCCACATTACAACGTGCTCTCCAACGGTCTGGTGACAACAGTGATTGGCAGCGGCCTCCCCGGGGACCCACTGGTTAAGACTCAGCGCTTTCACTGCGGTGGCCCGGGTTCAATCCCTGCTCGGGGAAGGAAGATCCCACAAGCTGCCAGGCACGGCCAAAAGAAACAGAAACAAGCAGACACAGACAAGGAGCAGCAAAGCAAATATGGCAAAGGCTGTAAGAACAGAAAGGGACTCAGGAGTTCACTGTACCATTTACTCCTTCAACTTTTTCTGCTAAAGCGATGGGCAGGGAGGTATGGTGGGGACCTGCACGACGCCTGCCACACCCACTCTGAGGCCTTCTGAAGCACTGTATGAGAGGCCCCAGGCAGCAGGTGACGAAGCATGGGAATTTTTTTCTCAGGCCTCTCCAATTTAAAAGTCTGTGTGATAACTGGCCTTGCGTGAACTAACAGACCTCGGCTCCAAGATACACACCATAAACCCGTCCACCCTGGGGTCTCTGGGTCACGGGCCAGATGAGTCAACAGAGAGGCCTGGGAGGGGAAGGGCCAAGGAGCCGGCCTCGCCCTTCTCCTGCTCCCAGCACGGCCGGGAACCAGGCAGGTCCTCAACCCGGAAACGCCCACGTTCAACAGCCCTCCCAAAGCCGGTTCAGAAAAAAGGTGGTTCCCTCCTCGCCCTTGAAAACACCAGGGTGTTTTGCGTAGTAAGACAGGGAAATACGTTAACCATTTGCAGCTGCTTCAGACTGGGCATCAGCAGTCACTCACTGCATCTTATCTCATCCCGGAAACAGAAAACTTTGTGCCGAAAGCCAGAGACGTGTAAACATGTGGCCTGAGTTTCCGAGGTCTAACGCTGAATGTCACTGTTCTGACTTCGGAAGGCCCGTGGCCGGGACTCTTCAGCTTGGACTCCCCTTACCAGTGACTAGAGACCCTTAAGTCTCATGCTCTTGGGAAACTAAGTTAAAAAAAAAAAGGTTCTCAGGACACACTAACCCATGATACATTTGAGTTCCTTCCTAAAGTTTCGGGTGAGTCACTGCTTAAGCACAAAAGGGCACACACTAGTGTGTGTAAAGAGGTATGGTTTTAAAAAACAAGGAAGTGAGTAAATATATTTACCGTGGAACACGACAGGCCAGAGGGCTGCATTCGGCAGTGCCCTCGGCAGTGGAAAAGCCCCAGAACCGGGCACTACGGCCGTGCCGCACGGTGACAGGGCACAGAGTGCCTGCGCTGTCCGTTTCACGTGAGAAACGAGGCAGAAAGCTCACCTCGACAAACAGTCCTGGCTGTCCCACCGCCTCAGCAGAAAAGGGGGAGTGAGGAGGGCAGAGGGCAAAGGCTCGGACCCGTGCACACACCCAATACCCCGCAACCTGCTTGGAAGCCCCAGTTCTCCGCAGCAGGACCGCTGTAAGGAGCCCCCGCCCCCAGCTACCCTGGCCACCACCAGCTCCTCCGGACCCCTCTGTGTAGGACAAGACTGAGGTCCCTTTAGGGGCTGCCTTCCCTCTAGATGTAAAGGTGAAACTCTGGGGTGGAGTCTGACCCCACACACAATTAAAGCGGGGTCCGAAGCCCCTGAAACTTCCTTAATTCAATGAACTTCCCTCTGAAGATCTCCAACACCTTGTTGGTTCCTAACGTCTCCCCCCCACCCAAGTGCACAGTAGAGAAGACAGACGTTAGACACGGCTGGGTTTGGACTGGTATGATGGTCTCTGAATTCACATACCTGTGATGGTTAATTTCATCTGTCAACTTGACTGGGCTAAGGGATGCCCAGAGAGCTGGTGAAACACTTTGTTTCTTTCTTTCTTTTTTTAAGGTTTTTTTCTTTTTTCTTTTTTCTTTTTTTTTTCTGTGGCCTTGCTGTGCAGCTTGCAGGATCTTAGTTCCCCAACCAGGGATGGAACCCGAGCCCCCGGCAATGGAAGCGCAGAGTCCTAACCACGGGACTGCCAGGGAATTCCCCAAACACTGTTTCTGGTAGTGTCCGTGAGGGTGTTTCCAGAAGAGACGAGCATGAGTTGGTGGATGGATGAAAGCACCTGGCCCTCTCCAAGGTGGGTGGGCATCACCTAACCAACTGAGGGCCCGAACAGAACAGAAAGGCAAGGAAGGAGGAGTCTGCTCTTTGTGTGAGAACCGAGACGTCCACCTCCCCCTGCCCTTGAGCCTTCAGGCGTAGACTGGGCCGTATCCCCCGGGCTCCCCGCTGCCTGGCCTTGAGGTGTGGCCTGGACTACACGCCAGCTCTCCGGGAAAGCAGAAGGCAGCTTGTGGGCTCCTCGGCCCCTCAGTCACGTGATCCAGTCCCTCAGAATAACTCTTTCTCTATAGCTACGTATATCCTGTTGGTTCTGTTTCTCTAGAGTGATTTTTCCTAATACACACAGCATCCTTGCGAGGAAAACAAAGTCTCTTAAACAGTGTAGTCACATTCCTATGTCACATTCGCATGACAAGCGGTAAAATCTCACAGCAAGCCCAGGCTCAGTGTGGCCAGAAGAAGAGCCACTTTTCTCCTGAAATACTAGGGTTCGAGTCCAGTTTCACTCCCAAACTGTCACAGGACATGCCCACTCAACCCACAGGGGTCTCTGCCCTTAAGTCCAGGGCTAGGGCGCGGTGAAAAGCTGGCAGTCAAACACACCTGGGGCATTTCCTGACACACCCACTTTAACAATATACAGCCGGTGGCCACCAAGGAGAGGTTCTCGGGTGACTGAGGACTCCTGGCTCTCAGCCACCCAGTTTGGTAAAAAAGCACTCACCACATTTGTGCTGAACAATCCATCTGGACCGAAAGTTCCCTATTCTGTGTCACTCGACTGCTGCATTAACGAATAATATCACAAACGTACACACAAGTATGCTTAGAAGGCGATGAGAAAAAACTCAAGCAGTCCTGCCCTGGAACCGACACCCCAAGAGGTCACAAAGAGGAAAGGTGCTTTGCTGTGATAAACAAAAGGTAACGAAGCCGCAGCTAACTGGCGCTGAGAAAACCCCCGGCCCCTCAGGCTGACCCAGGTCGGTTAGGCCACCGGCCCGAGGCTCGATTCCCCAAACTAGCGACCACGCGGGGATGCCACACACAGCAGCCAGATCAAACGCTCCCAAGATTCCCAGCAGCCTGCAGACCACCGACAGGAAGCCACCCTCCAGCACCAGCGCTTCTGGAACTGCTGGGCCCTTAGGTCATGCACTCCCCTCACCACACCCCCCGACTCTTAACTGCCGTTTCCTGGTCAGGCCCCCCAGGAACTCGTCGCCTCCACTTGCCGGTCACCACCGTGGGCCCGGCACCTGGCACAGCTATTTAGTTACGGAGAACAGGGGGGATCGCCTAGCAAGGGCGCCCACCTGCCCACGGAGCGCGGGCCCGCAGAACCCAGGAACCAGCGGCAGGGCGGGCTCAGCCCAAGCACCGGCCGCTATCCTTGGAGCTCCTCGGAGGGGCCTACTCCGCACGGTGGCGGGTGTAGGGGCCGCATACAGGCCCCCTCGAAGCAAGCAGGGCCCCCAACACACCAGTCGCGCCCGCACAAGGGCCCGGCCCCTGGACTCCGGCCGCCGACCCGCTGTGGGACAAGCGAGCTCCCCAGCTCTGCTTTCGACCCCGAGTCCACACCCGAGACGGCTCTTTCCGAGGGTCGTGGCGCCGCTGCGTTCGGCCAGGCCGACGCCGTGGTCCTAGACCACCCCGCATGCTGAGCCAGGACAAAGGGCCGGCCCACCGCCGTCCCCGAGCCCCGCCGCCCCAGGCTGGCCCCCCGGCCGCAGGCCGCGCGGGCCCGGAGCAGCGACCCAGAGCGGCTGTGACCCCCGGCCCTCCGCCCCCCTTGAGCCCGACACCGCGCCCCCCGCGCCCTCCCCCTCCGCCGCGACCCTGCCTCGCACCCCCTGGCCCCCCCGCCCCCGAGCCCGCCGGCTGCCCTCACCCTGCGCGGCGGCCGCCGGGAGGAGCACCAGGAACAGCGCGGTGCCGCCGAGGGCCAGTCCCCAGCGCGGAGTCGGCCCGCGGACCCTGCCAGACGCCATGGCGGCTGCAGCCCCGCCGATCGGTCGTCGTCCTCGTCTGCCGGACGCGCAGCACCTCGGACCCCGGCCAGGCGCCTCCGCCCGGAAGGGCCGCGCGCCGGAGGTGGGGGGGGCGGCGGACGGGCCAGTGCGGAACAGGGGCCCGCCCCTCGCCGCTCGCGGTCCCGCCTCCCGGCGCGCGGATCGGTGCGCCTGCGCGGCGGGAAGGCCGCGGGCTGCGGAGGGCCGCTGAGGCTCAGTGCGCTTGCGCGGCTGGGAGGGGCGCTACGCAACCTTGACCGTAAAGGGGTGGAGGATCGCTCAGGGAGTGGAGGGGAGCCGTTGCTTTCTGGGCTGGTCCCGCGGGCCTCGCAGAGCCAGCACGCTGGGCCCTGACCCCCACCCGGAAGACCTTCGTCCCAGAGGTCACCTCCCCCGAGTCGGGGCTCGGGCTGCGGGGAGGGAGCGGGCAGGCGGCGGCCGGCTCCTGGGAGGTCTGCTGGATCCCGGCCCCGGACGGCGTCATGGAATGATAACAACATATACTGCCAGAGTCCAGTTGCTTTCTTTTTAAGATTGTGTTTCCACAGCCAAAGTACAGTGGGGCTTTGGGTATTGTATAGGGAAGCCAGGGATACTTCTCCTAAACTTCCTGGGGTCACTGGCTTGTGGCTTCCTGGACCAGCCTGGTAAGACCACCTTCCCAGTAGCAGCAGTGCTGGGATCAGGGGTGGGCCGTCCGTCACGGGGGAGGTGTCTGCCATCTTTGACCTAATTCAGGGCCCCAACGTCACTTACTGGGTCGTGTTCCACTGCTGTCCCACACCTACCTCAACTCTGAGGGCTGTGGTGAAATCCGGGCAGTGGGCTTTGCAGTCCAATACGGAATCTAGCTGACCCCGGCGAGGTAGGTGTGGTGCAGACTGATCAGAGCATCCCTCCCTCTCAGTGTGCTGGGATTCAGCGGTGTGGCCTTTAAAATCTTCCATACTTGCTCTCCCTGAGACGGCCCCAACTGGTTGGAATGTAACTGGCCCTCAACCCCCAGGGTCAGTGTGGAAAGACTTCTCGGCCACGAGGACACAGTTGGTTGCAGTGTATTTGTGCCTCTACCATGTGCAGGGACCAAAGGCAAGGTGACCTCATCCTGCCCCGCTGCCAGATGTGGAAAACTGGGCCCAGCAGGGTGCCTGCAGAAGGTCATAGGGCCAGGAAAACAGCGCATCAGGACTGTGAGGCTGGCATCCCAACCCTGCCAGTTCCTACCTCCCTGACCTCAGCTTCCGTGCGCTTTAGTGGCACAGCTCAGCTCACAGCACTGCTGACCATCACAAGGTCACGGGGTCTCGCACAGAAAGGACCCGAGGGCCACAGGTTGGGGCCCAGTGTTAGCGTCCCTGTGCCTGGCGCTCCTGCACACGGTGACTGCACATCGGTGACGTCACACCAGTGTGGATGTCCAATGTTTTAACAAGCATGCCTTCAACTTGGCTCTGGCTCTTTGTAGAGGGACAAAGTTCCTTCCTGTTAGCGCCCTTGACTGCAGTAAGCTGTGTCTGCCCCACATCCTCCAGTTCAAACACTTCTTATCTCCCTTTGGTTTGGATCTTCTGTTATAGAAAAAGATGTTTAAAGACTCATTTGCCATTGGAACTGGAGTAAACACCAGCCCGAGATAAACAACAAGGTCCTACTGTACAGCACAGGGAACTATATTGAATATCCTGTGATAAACCATAATGGAAAATAATATAAAAAAAGAATGTCTTTAAGTGTGTAACTGAGTCACTTGGCTGTACAGCAGAGATTGGTACAACACTGTAAATCAACTAGACTTCAATTTAAAAAAAATTTTTTTAAAAAGAAAGTTTTGGAATTAAAAACAAAAACACCATCCTGGGCTTAGAACTATGGCCCCAGAAAGCAACATTTTTTCATCCTAACAACCACACAACCACCATGTACTGGCATTTGAAGGACATTGGACATTTGTAAACATTAACCAAGACGCAGTGAACGCTACTGCATCTCAAACAGTGCCATCAGCGATGGCATTTTAAAATACAACTGAGCTGTGGGACAATTCTACAATGAGGAAGTTCAAAAAAAAACTCAGTAACTGGAGCCCAAGTCCCTGTTTGAAAAGGGGGAGGATGGGACAGCATTATTTAACTTGACACATTCGATTGTCAAAGAGCTTCAAGCTGATAGGAAAGACCCAAAACCACACAGGATGAGAAATACGAAATACAGTGACTTTTCAGAGAAACAGAATGATGATTCTGTTTGCCATCTGGAATTTAAAAAGAATGTATGGTTTTTCCAGAACAGTGGTTAAGGGATGAGGTTTGATACAGTTCGTGGTGTTAACTTAGGAGGAGTGTCCAACAGCAGCACCATGGACAGGGCTGACCGGGGGTGGACCGGCCACGGTGGGCTGAGGCCTGAGCCCCGCTGGTTCTGGAATTCCAGGGCCCCCGCCCCTGGACTGTGCCTATGGGAATCACACAATTTGGGCCTTTTCACCTGAGTTGTTTTTATTTGGTGGTTGAGTGTGCCGTCTGATTTTTTTCATCACTGTTAGTACATTCTTTAGTAAGTTAAAGAATTACTTCCAGGAAGGCTGTGTAAAAAGATCGAAGCTTCTACCTGGGCCGGTCACACTTTAACCACCGTAATCTTTATTTAACACTGCAGAGAGCTCATTTGCGGCTCAGCTGAGGACAAAGGGTGCACTTGAGGGCCTCAGACTTTGGAGGTGCCTCGGAGGGATCTGGAAAGGTCTGTGGGTACTCTCAGCTCTGGGGGGCAGCGGGGCTCTGGGGCAGCGGGAGGGATGGACAGAAGCAGAGGACTGTGCCGACAGGCCAGAGCCCCTTTTCTGTGGCTGGGTTAAGAGATGGGACGGACCGTGCATGCGCCCAGGGTATGAGGATGGCTCCAAGGGGGGCTGCAATTGGGAAGGGCTCCCTGGTCCCTGCCAGGGTGGACCTCTTGGAGCCCAGGGATTTGCCCTGGACTGAGACACAGAAAACTCTGCCACCTGCCCCCTCCCACGTGGGCAGTCATGATCCTCAGCGCACTTCCTCTCAGGGACAGGGAAGGGGGCTCTTGTGACCCCTTCACCTGCACTTTGACAAGGCAGAAAACTTAATTCTTTCAAGGTCATGCAGCCAGTGAGAGGCAGGGTGGGCAGGTAGGGGGGTAGGGGGGCGGGAGGGGAGCGCCCTCTGAGCCTCCTCCTGAGGGGGCATCACCCCCTGCACCCACAGCACCTGCAGCCCCCTTCCACAGAGGCACCCTTATGTACAGAATTAGATCTCCATCTGCTTGCTTTGCCTGACTATACACAAACTATGGAGTGTATCAGAATCACCTGCAGGACTTGGCAAAACTCGACTGTGGAACTCAAGCCTGTCCCAGAGCCTCTCATTCAACAGGTGGGGGGGGCAGGCCCAGCATCTGCATCTAACAAATGTCCTGGTGAAGCTGAGCCTGCTGTCTGAACCAGCCTTTGAGAAGCATGGTTCTGGGCCAGCAGGGTCTCAACCTCAGCTGACATCACCTGAAGTCCATTTAAAAGTGGCAATGCCAGCTCTCTCAGACAGACAGACAGACACACACACACACACACACACACACACACACACACACACACACCAGCAAGGAAGTCAGAACTTGGTGGGCGAGGTGTTGTCTAAAGCTCCCCAGGCACAGGCTGCTGAGACCCTCGGCTGGGAAGTGCTGCTCTGGAAGGGCAATGATAAGGCACCCGCTATTCTAGTTCCTCAGCTGCCCAGGTGGAGAGTCCCGGGTCCCATACAGTCCAAGGCCCTCAGCAGTTAGAATTTAAAATAAAAGTAGCGGACTCCAAGCCAGATGCCCTCCAGATGTGCCCATTCGCAGGTCTGCTGGGGGCCCAGAGGGTGGTGTGATACTGTGATAGAATAAGAAATATCTATTTGGTCTTCATCTGTTCAAGGCACAGAGTTCCTAAAACCCTTGGAATTTCCCAAGAGTGATACAGGAGTGTCTTTGTTATTCATAACAATCCCCTTTCAAGCATATCTGAGTTTGTTCATGTGGTGGCCTTTGGAAAGCAACTGTGGAACGCGTCTGGTTGCCTGGGAAACTTTCAGTCCCCTCTGCATCCCCTGCCTTCAGGGAGGGGAGAGGGGCTGGAGTGATTTGATCAACCATGCCTACGCCTATATAATGGAACTTCCTAGAAACCCAGAAGCACGGTGTTCAGGGAGCTTCTAGTTGTGGTGGGGAGTGGGCTCAGAGGGCTTGGGGGCCCTGAGTACCTCTTCATCTGGCTGTTCATTTATTACAAAAATAAACTGGTAATCTAGTGAGTAAACTGTTTTCCAGTTCTGTGAATCCCTCTTGCAAATGAACCGAATCTCTGATCTATAGCTGGTTCGTCAGAAGGACAGGTGACAACCTGGGATGGGCAAGGGAAGGGGGGTGGTCTTGTGGGACTGAGCCCTTAATCTGTGAGATCTCCAGGTAGATGGTGTCAGAATGGAGTTAAATTTGTGGGACTCTGGTCAGTGTCCTTAGAGAACTGAGTTAATTGCTTGGCTGTGTGGGAAAAACACACATACCACAGATGGCCCACCGTCCAGACTTGCCCAGACTTCAGGGTTTCCCGGGGTAAGGGACTTTGAGGGTTAAAACCATGACATCCCTTGGGAATTCCCTGGTGGTCCAGTGATTAGGACTCCGCCCTTCCACAGGCTCATCCCTGGTTAGGGAACTAAGATCCTGCAAGCCACAGTCATGGTCCCCCCCAAGAAAAGGGACATTCCAGGCCACCCCGGATAGCTGGTCACTGGCACCTGGCTGTAAACGATGCTCCCACGTCATTCCGATACCACCGCCTGCCTCCCCCACCCCCAGTCTGGTGTGTGCCACCTGCCGCAGGTCACAACCTGCCCGTGTGGGAGCTCAGAGTTGTTCACAGCACAAACACCCCGGGGAGGAAGGGCTGGGGGAGGGGGAGGGCCCAGCTGACCCGGGGCCTTAGCAGCGTCCAGGTTCCCACATAGGTGCTGTGGGCACTGGGATGGATCTGGCTAAGGAGGAGACACTGCTGAAGCACAGGATGGTGCACGATGGAGGTTGCATTAAAAAAGGGTAAAACAAACCCACGAAATGGGTTTTGTTTTATCCTGCTGAAATGCACCCCCAGTCTAGAAACAAACGCCCATCAGGTGACGGGCCCATGATGAGTGACATAGGGTTGTGACCCTAATTGAGTCTCTAAGCCTGTGTTTAAAACAGAAGGTGAGGGTTTCCCTGGTGGTGCAGTGGTTGAGAGTCTGCCTGTTGATGCAGGGGACACGGGTTCGTGCCCCGGTCCGGGAGGATCCCACATGCCGCGGAGCGGCTGGGCCCGTGAGCCATGGCCGCTGAGCCTGCGCGTCCGGAGCCTGTGCTCCGCAACAGGAGAGGCCACAACTGTGAGAGGCCCGCATTCCACAAAAAAAACAAAAAACAAAAAAACAAAAGGTGAATGAGGACACCGCCGAAGCTGGAGGGTGCAGCTTGGGACGTTTTTTCTGGTCCACTGGCTTGTGCTGCCGGAGGAAGAAGGGCACTCGTCTAGCTGGAGTTTTGGGGACCAAGGGGCATCAGGAGGGAACTGCACCCCAGTTGTAACAGAGGGAATATGATCATTGTCTGTGGATGCGGATGCACAGGAAGGGCACGGGGACTGCATACAGGGGACCCCAGAGGAAGGAGCCGTTTGAGAGAGGGTACCAGACTTCCTTGGACATGCCTGTGTGACATGGTGGTGGGCGGGGTGTCTGCAAGGGCTTGGGACCAGAGTGAGGACCTTTGGCTTGCAGACCACGTGGGAGGAGGGGCTCGCCTTCCGGGGGTTATGGAGGGAAGGGTCAAGGCTGGGAACGTGCACAGCCATCCACATTTACCAGGTGGGGAGACTGGATGACCTGCAGCCCAACGTTGTCTGCAAGTGATTCCATTTTGTTCAGTTGGGTTTTAACATTTTGGAAAAATAAAGCCCGATTCTTCGCCTAGGTGTGGAAGGGTGCAGCACCACTAAGGTGGTAGAAGATTAACCTTTGGTTTTTCTGTTTTAAACCCGCTTGTTTATGGACAGGGCAGGAAGGAGGGATGCCAGGGGCACTAGAGTGATGGGCAACAGGCAGGAGCACCCGTGGGCCTTAGCCACACTCCTCGCTTGGTGCGTGGATGGAGAGGCGTAAGAGGCCTTAGGTGGGATGAGGCGACACAGGACGAGACAGGACGGGGTGCTGACATCCAAGCAGCTGTGAGTGGGCTCGAGCAGGGAAGGCAGAGCTTCCCCCCTGCAGGGGAACAAGCAGCAGTGAAAGTTATCAGCTGCGGGAGTGTAGTGGGTGAGATGGTCACTTTTATTTCTTTAAACCTTGCTCTCAATCCTGGACCACGTGCTTTTCCGTCTCAGCGGGCATCGTTTATCATTTTACACTGGCTGTGAGGCTACCCTCTGTGTACCTCCAGGAGGGCAGTGAGGGTCTCTGCTTTTGCCCACTGTTCTCTGCACAGAGATGGGCATGAGCAGTACTCTGTAAGTGCCAGGGCAGACTCTTAACCACTGAACCGCCAGGGAAGTCCCTGAACTGATGTTTTTTTAATAAAGAGTTATGCTGGGGTTTTAATAAAATATTATACATTTTACGGAAAAAAATAAGGGAAAATATCATCTGAAGCTATGTCTATGCATGTGAATCTATATTCCCAAATACGCACCCCGTACTCACATCTGTCTGCTTCCCTCAGGTCTGTGTAACACGAGCACAGAGCCAGCGTTGGCAGGGCTGCGGAGGATGTTAACACACCGGAATAGAACCCTCTCCTTGGGGACCCAGGACTGCCCCACCCTGACGGGCCCTCACGGGCCACACCCGGACCCTGACCCACACGGACCCTGCAGAGGTTGGCGGACACGCACACGGCTAGGTGATCACGCTGGGACCTGCCACCTACTACCATCACACCGGATCACCTTGACCTCCAGGTCACCCCAGGAAACAGCCTGTGAGAAACACACTTATTTAAACTCTCTTCCACTCATTATCCAAGAGCGGGTGTAGACAGCCAAGAGCGTGACAGACGCCCGCTTTCCCATCTTGCCTCGGCCCCGTTCAAGCTCTGCAGGGGGACCCCCTTTGCTGGGGCTGTCCCCTGTCTTCTGAAAGCTGCCTAGGAGGTGGCGCCGGGACAGGGACAGAGAGGGGCTTGCATGGCCAACAGGTGAGGAAGGAGAAAAAGAGAACCCTGAGCCGCGGCCCAAAGTCTACACGGACCCTTGGAGTGTGTGAAGAGCAGTGGAGGTGGGGCACAGAGCCCGGCTCCCAGGGAAGCCCCCGCGGAAGGGTTATTAATTTTTTCTGTACACGTGATTGGGGGCAGCATGATCAATGGGATGTAATTTTACACCCTGAGAAGTTCACATATAAATAAATCTGTACCACCTTTCACCAGACTGCTGTGCTAATTTTTACAAAGGACAACACGTGTCTAACCTTACAGGACGCGAGCAATTCCTTCTTCAGGTTGCTATCAAAAGTCACTCATATTAGAAGGGGGAGGCTGGCCCTTCCGATGAGTCCCTAGAATTATCTGGCCGCCATCTGTCATTCTGGGGGCAGGAAAAACGGTGGATTTTCAGTTAGTGGTGAAGCTGTCAAGTGTCGTCACCCAAGTCCACCGGGCGACGGGGTCACAGTCAGCCTGCTGGAGCGGACGTGGCGTGGGGTGCTCCCACCTGGGCGGTGCAGGAGGCCCTGTCTTCACCAAGCAGTCCTAACTCTCAGCAAACTTAGGGTTCATGACTGTCGTGGTGGCGCTCTTGAAAAGGGGGTTATCCTGGTGAGAAAAGCAAGCGTGACTTGTCAGCGCAGGGAGGAAGGCGCTGGGCTCTGGGGACGAGCTGCGAGGGTGGGGTGAGGCAGGCTCGCACTCCCGTGGGCATGCCCTCGGTGGAGAGGGTGGGAGGTGCGCCTTTGCGGGGGCCCGGAGCCACTCACGTTATTCCACTGGGACTTGAGCTTCTCCTTCTCGAAGCGCTTGTACTCCCTGAGGTCACTCAGGTGGGTCAGGACCTTCCAGATGCCCAGCAGCAGGATGCCGACGAGCACGACTCCGGCCACGGTGCTCCCCACAATGGCGGCGATGTTGGGGCCCTTCACGCACTCTAAGGCAAGGAGGCACACACACGGGGGCGTCAGGCCCGCCCCGTCCCTGCACGGTGTCGGGGCCCCACTGCTGGCTCTCAGCGACAGGTAGTGAGCAAACTGGCCCTGGCCCCGGCCCCAGCCCCAGCCCCCAGCCAGGGAGGGTGCAGAGCTGGGCACAAGGCCAGGCCCTGTGGTTCCAAATGAACTTGAGAGGCCCTTTGTTCATGGAGAAGGAAGGGGGGCCGTGGTGGCCAGTAAGTAACCAGGGCCGGACACTGGCCTCCCACTTGGACAGCCAATGACCCAATCACTGGAACCTAACCTAACCCACGCTGGATCAGAGTTTAGGGATGGGTGCTCTCCTCATAAAGGCTTCCCCAGGAGAACCAATGGCAGCAGCCTTGGGAATGAGGGGGGTGGGGTCCCAGTGCCCGAGGGGCTGCACCCAGCCTCCTGCTGAGCTTGGGGGAGGGGGAGGCTCTAGGATGCAGCACGCCTACGCGGCCCCTGACCAAGGCAGTGTTCAGTGTGAGCCCGTTTGCCTGGCTCGTGGGCACTGGGGTTTGCGGGCACTCCCCCCGCACCATCCTGGCCTCTCCAGGGAGCCTCCATGTCCTCACAAAAGTGGAACAACTTAGCCAGCGCGCACAAAACCAGACCTGACCCCACACGTGCCTGTTAAAACGCCCGCCCAGGGAGAGCTGCCTGCACCAGCAGGCTGGGCTCTGCCGCCCCGGTAACAAAGGGCTTGGGCCCTACCTGCCTTCCTGGGGGTCCTGTCGTGGGGAGGGGAGCTGGGAGCAGGTCTCAGTCCTGCAATGACCCCGGGGTGGACTGCTGTCCCACGTCTGCTGCGGTCACCCGAGAGGCCGGCCTTGCAGCCTGTGCCCCATCCCCGCAGCCTCTCTGAGCAGTCAAGGGGCGGGGGTACCGAGAGCTGGTATGTCCACACGGCTCCGCGTGCTGCTGATGTAACCCTCAAGCCCATCCCCTCGTGGGTGTGGTACTCTAAGTCCCCACGTTCCACACACACTTTGTCATTGTCCACTCAACCTACCTCCTCGACACTGACCTACCCTCCGTCCCCACTTGTTGCCCTCCCTCCCGATCCCGCCCAGAGCTCCATCCAAGGGTAGGCTCTGTCCACGTCGCCCCCAGGACCCCAACCCAGCCCTGCTCAGTGCCCGGACTGGGCAGTGGCCTTTCCCAGGTCTGCACCCGGCCTGTGAGAGCACAGCTCACTCCTCTGAAAGCCGGCTGGCAGCCCTCCGGTGTGTCTGGGAAGAGACATAAGCCCAACCCCTCCCACCCCACCCCCGCCCCCGGACTCACAGGGGCCCAGTAAGAGCCCAGCCCAGCACCTCTGGCCCTCTCATCCCCTGATCTCAGCTGCAAGTGTCCTCCTCAGAGAGACCTTCTGATCTCTGAGACACGCCCCGCCGGTGTCTTTGCCCCTGGGAACAGGTTCATGTGTCCCCACCCCGTGTCCCGGGAACCTATGAAGACAGAGTCAGCCTCTGGGTCCCCGGCGAGCAGGGCGGCGGGCGGGCCGCAGCACCTGGGGAAGCCGGCTCCGGCTCCGCGGGCCCCTCCAGGGCCAGGGCCGGATGTGGGTCCGGCGGCCCCCATGGTCCCCCGGGCCGGCTCTCGGGGCTTGCGTTCCAGGCCGCGCTCAGCGCCAGCGCTCCAGACAGCGCCCCTGCGGGACAGCCGGCCGCCCCAGAGCAGAGCGCACGGCGCGCGGGCTGAGCGGCGCGAGGACCCGGTCCTGACTCCACCCGCCCGGGCTCACCGCGCGTGTCGTTCACGTGCACGTCGTATCTGTCTCGCCCCTCGCGCTGCAACAGGGTGTAGGTCATCCAGCAGCCCTCGGAGTCGCGCTCCTTGCACGTGCGGCCGGGCAGTGGCTTGGGCAGCAGCTTCGTCTCCCCGCACGCTGCGCTGCAGTTCTTGGCGAAGGGGCCCTGCTCGAACTTCAGGCACTCGGCGCAGTTGCTGTGGGCGAGGCGCGGCGTGACCGCGGGGTCCCGGGTGTCCGCGCGGCGCGGGGCTCGGGCCACCCGGAGCTTCGGGGCCGTGCAGGGCAGTCGGGGGAGGGCCGTCCCCAGCGTCCCGCGCCCCGGGTCCGGCCGGACGGCGGTTCTCCCGGGCGCGGAGGCGCGAGGCGGGCGGGGCGGCGGGACACTCACGCGTAGCGAGCGCAGGGCGCGGGGCAGCCCGGGCACTCGAGGCACAGGGGCGGCTGGTAGCCGGGGTCGCACTGGCACACGTTGCAGCGGCACCGGCCGCGGCCGCTGCACTCGACGCCATCCAGGCTGAGGCAGCCCTTCGTAGACTTGAGGCACTGGCACGCCGAACCCTCGTAGCCGTGCTGGCACCTGCAGGTGCCGCAGAAGCAGAGCCCTCGCTCTGGAAGACAGGGGCCCCCCCGCAGACTGAGCCCCGTCCGAACCCGCCCCCCACCCCGTCCCAGGGGCGGCGGAGGCTCCGCCAGTTGGTTTGTCCCCCGCGCTCACTCTCGGCCCCCCGCAGACTCAGCCCCGCCCGAACCCCAGCCCGAGCCCCGCCCCCCTCCCCAGGGGCGGCGGAGGCTCCGCCAGTTGGCTTGTCCCCCGCGCTCACTCTCGCCCCCGCACACTTGGCCGTCGTAGCGCTCGCAGTTGATGTTGTCACACTCGCAGAACTGGCCGTAGATCTTCTTGTTGGGCACATCGCTCGTGTGGCACACGCACTGCCCGCAGATGCAGTCCCCCAGCCCCGAGCAGATGATGGAGCTGTTGTCCTTCCGGCAGCTTCCCTCCAGCTCCTGGCTGCTCCGGCCCTGCGTCTGGCACTCGCAGTGCTTCCCCATGTAGCCGGCGTCGCACCTGCAGAGGGATGTGAGGTCAGGGCCCTCCCAAACGGGCTCTGCCGCAGCGCGCCTGCACGGGGGGCGGGGCCGCGGCCTCACCTGCAGACTCCGCACTCCATGGAGCCCCTGCCGCCGCAGAGGCTGTGGTCCTGGCCCGCGTCCCGGCACCGGCACTGGCACTGGGGGAGGACCCGCACAGTCACCATGTCCGTGAAGCCCAGCGCCCGGATGACGAATGACTGCTCCTGGATGCACTCTGTGGCTGTGACCTTCACCTGGAAGGTGATCTGTAGTGGGAAAGCAGGGCTCAGGTGAACATTGGACGCCGGGCACACAACCCTGCTCCCATTTCCTCCCTGGGCAGCGTGGACAAGGGCACGGCCTAGCAGGGTGAGGGTCAGCGTCCTGGGCTCCCAAGCATGGAGGGGACCGCCTCTGCTGGACCCCCAGGGGAGTGCATGTCGGTGGGGGGAGGGAAGGACATGGACACTCCAGGTGGCTCCAGGACTTGGGAGGGGAGATGAGGGAAGAGAGGATAAGAGTTGGAAACTCAGAGTCAGAGATGCTGGAACATGCCCCCCAGCCCTCCCGCAGCTCCCCCACCCACCATCCTCTGGTGGCCTGGACTTGGGCAGGGATGTCTTTAGAATACTTTTAAAGAATTTTAGAGTGACTTTGTAAATGATGTATATTTTCTCCATGTATTTTGTCCTGAAGCCTGGAGGCTAAGATGCCAAAATCACACAGGAAGTCCTAAGTTCTGCAAGTGGGGTTGTATTCTGACCCTGAATGCCCAAGGGGAACCGAGCGGGCCGGGCGAAGTCCCTGCCACTCACACAGCACTGCTGCTCAGCCAGCACTGAGCTTCAGGGAGCACCGGCTTGTCCACGGCAAGCCTCACTGCAAATCAATGTAAGTGAATCTCCAAGCCATATGTTAAGACAGAGCAGAAACATCAGGGAAGTAATCAATCAGTCACAAGACTGAATAAATTCCTATATGGATCACCCAGTATGAGGGGGATACATTTCACTAAAAGGTCACACACATTTAGTAAGTCACATAGTTGAAAGAATTCCGATGTCGTTTAGAAGTAAAAGCAAGTATTTTGCTGAATATTAATTCACAGCTGGAGAAAGGAAAAGTTTAATTGTTCTGGTCACGACAAATTTAAAATATCAGGGAAATAACTCAGTGCCTGTTTATGATCATTTGTGTGGCCTCTACTTTAATGTGTTTGTCAAAAAACAAAAACACAAAAATCAAGAAAATCAAATCAAAGCAGATGGCCCCGTGTAGAAGGAACGCCCTTCTTAGGCGGGTGGCGCTGTACCCGGCATCTGCCCCCCCGGGGGCGCTGCTGTCCTCGCGGCGGTCGGTGTACACCAGGCCGCGAACAGTGTGTGTGGATTTTCAAGGGAAGGAACTGGACCCGCGGTGGACTGGACCCCACCTCTTGCTGGTCCCTGTGAAGCCGTGTGCCGGGGTGCACCCGCCCTCGCTGTCCCTGGGGGAGCCCCTTCCAGAGGCCGGGAGGGAGCCTCACCGGCACGTTGATCTGGACGCCGTCGCAGTCCCCTCTGGGCTGGTCCACCTTCAATACCCCGTTACTGCAGAAGGAGTCGTAGGTGACTTTCAGGGTGTCAGGGAGGGTGTTGTGATCCAGAAACACTCTGGAGGACAGTTTCTGTGGGCAAAGAGCATCATGATCAGGCTCATCCCGCTGTCCCCGACCCTTCCCGCCCCTTCCCAGCCGATGGCTGGCACGCCTCTCATCCCCCTCCCTCCACCCGTGTGTCCACTGAGAGCTCCATGGGTGCCGGGTCCTGCACCCCATGCCGCTGGTTACGGGTGGGTTACCCATGCCACGCCCCCCGAGACAGGCCAGTGGAAGGGACAGACGTCGAGACAGGTCATAGCCCTGCAAGAACGGGAGCTTGACCGTCCACCCACCACTGAAACCCCAGTGCCTGGCACAGGGTGGGAGCTGGAAAAACTGTCTAAGTGAATGAGAGAGAGCGAGACAGACCGTCAGACAGGAAGAGAGACAGAGAAACAGAGACAGAGAGAGACAGAGAGAGAGAGACACACAGAGAGGTGAATGAGCCACTCACTGAAGGTGGCATCATCGGTGCAAAGACAGAGCCCCCCACAGGCAGCATGTGGAGTTTGGCAGGGCCTGCTCGGGGTGGGGGGCGGCTAGGGCTCCAAGAGGGTACGAGCAGCAAACGGAGCTGCCTCAGTGGGGCTCTGACTCAATGCAGCGTCATCAGCGCTTACTGGGTGCTCCCAGCGAGCTATGCTCGCGAGGCCAGCAGACCCTTTGGCTGGAAGAGGGCCTGATGCTTGTGTCCCAGGGAAGGCACGGAGGGCCTGGGGAAGTGCCTGAGGATGGCCCCCAGAACGCAGGGGCTCTCCTCTCCAGACCATCCTCCCGTTGGCCTGCAGCGGGGCGGCGTCTTGGCTGACTACCCAGGGGGCACTTACGTTGTAGGCGTTCTTAATAAGCTGGACTACGTTGCTGGAATCGTCTGACAGCTCCCCGACTGCAGACTTGGGGATGATCTCCGTGAGCTTCTGTCAGGGAAGAAGACAGGTGGGCGTGGCCGGAACCCTGGTACCAGGACACCTCAGCATCCACCCAGTTTTGTAATAACACCCCAGAGGGTTTCCTTCCTGCTTGTGAGATGGCTCAGACAACCCTGCCCCCGATTTCTTACTGTACTTAGTTAAGACAGCACGTAGTCAAGTGTTGTGCAGGCAAACGTTTAACCACTGGCTCTCAGGAAGGAAAACACCGTGAATTGCAGCGTTTGCCGATTTCCTCGGTAGAAATACTCCACCCTGGTTGATTTCCCAGCATTGAAGGCAGAGCTGGGAAGATGTGCCTCGCCATGGTTAGATGCCACCCCAGGGACTTCCCCGGTGGTCCAGGGGTTAAGAATCTGCCTCCCAATGCAGGGGACACGGGTTCACTCCCTGGTCGGGGAACTAAGATCCCACACGCCACGGGGCAACTAAGCCCGCGCGCCACAACTAGAGAGCCCACGCTGCAACGAAAGATCCCACGTGCCTCAAGGTCTGACGCAGCCAAATAAAATAAATAAATAAATAAAGTCTATTAAAAAAAAAGATGCCACCGCATCACGCAGATGTGATGGGCACAAACAACCCAAGGGCACAGGTAATCATGAAATGTGGCAAAAGATCAGGAAGCGATGTGTTCTGAGCGTGTGCGTTGACATAATTGAACTTTCATAATGGCTGTGTTAAATAACATTGTGACAGATGGCTCTGGCAGGCGGGGCCAGCTGGTCCAGCGGCACCTCTGGGGTGGGCAGGCCGGAGCCCGGGGTCATGCAGACAAGCCTGGGGCAGCCTCCAGGGAACATCTGTGTCCCCTGCCACCGTTAGCTTAGCCCATCTTTCACGGGAAATTGCACCATCACTTTATCTTGCAGAACCAAGGGTGGGTCACGTCCCTGCCACAAAGCCCTGCTGTGACGCCCCAGAATGGAGTCCAGTCTCCTCCACAAACCTCACGAGGACACACAGCCTGGCCACCCCACCTCTGCCCTCTGCCACCCTCTCCCCTCCTCCTCTGCCTCGGGACCCCGCCAGGGCTCGGAGAGCCCTCCTGGCCACCCGCTCTCCATTCGGTGCAGAAACACGTACTGAAGAGGGTCCAGCGTAAGCTGCCCATACACACTCGGGCCTCCTCGACGCCCCCTCCCTAGGAGCCCCGGGAATGGGGTCAGGAAGCTAAGGCTCAGAAGGGCCTGTGACCTGCCCAGGGCCTTGTCCCTGCTGTCGGGGAGCAGGGTCTGGGGTCCGAGGCTCCCGTCTCCAGCTTCTACCCCATCACCGCACTGCCTTCTGGGACACGACTCCTGCACCTAATAGCAAATTACTGGGACCTGCCACCACCTGGTGAGGAGGAGACTGTTACATCCCGTAATACGGTCGGGGACACGGCAGCTGTGAGGCCCTGACTTGCCAGCGCTCGGGCAACTCGTGTGGGCGGCTGGTCTCTCAGCGGCCCCCGGCCACCAGCCTTGCTGTCCTTGTGGCTTGGCCAGCTCCCACTGCCAGCCCCCGGGGGGTCTTCCGGACACCTGCCCCTCCTCCCTCGGCATCCCCTGCAACCTGTCCCCAGTCTGGGGTCTGGGAACGCTCATGGCAGGCGCGGCTGGCCCCACTGGCCAACGCCCCACACAGGCACAGCACGCCACAGGCCTCAGCAGGAAGGGGACCAGGACTTAGGGAAGGGGAGGGGCCAGGAGGCGCTCCCAGCCCATCGCAGCCAGAGGCCACCGCGCTGAGCCCGGCAGATGAAAGCACAGCAAGTAAAACAGCCCCACCGTGACTGGGAGAAGGGAGGACGGATGAAAAACGCTCTAAGACAAAAGAAAATTCCCCACGAGAATTCCACGGCACAGAAAACTTTAGTAAGAACAGCAATTCAGAAAAGTCAGGACAGACCCAGGTCTCCTGAGCCGGGAAGGAAGAGCTGTCACAGCTGCTGGGGGGCCCGCGCGCCTGCTGGTTCTGAGGGTGTTTTCCTCGCGACACTGAGCTGTGCGCTGGGGGTTCCAGAGCCTCCTGTGTACACCTTACACTGCACGCACAGTGTTGACGTGCAAACGTATGTGGACACAAGACAAGGAACTCTCCCTGACGTGAAGAATGGGGTCTGCAGACCCAAAGGGTTTCGTTGAGGCAAAACCATGATCACTGAAGTACAAGGACTTCTCACTGTCATGTGGCCTAAAGAAGCCTCAGCTCCTCAGCAGCAGCGGTCACTCCCCGAAACTCGGGGCCACCCGCGTGGCCACAGCCCACGCACCCAGCACGGAAGCAGAACTCAGGCTGTGGTCACCCTGGATTTTGTCACCATTCAGTTGCGACACCTTGTCCTGCCAGATTGCTCAAGCCCACCTACCTCGTACGTTTCCACCATTCTCTTGGTCACAGCAAAGATGGGCTGGATGTTGCTTTCTGCCAGTTTGTGCGCCAGCTGGCCCACTGATGGGTAGTCCTAGAGAGGGGACCCCCGGTCAGATGGCTCCCAAGGCTGGGGACAAGCCATCCAGGCTGCCTGTCCGCTCCTGTTGGCAGAAGTGACGGCCCAGGGCGCAGAGGCTCCGCCTGCCTCCTGCTGTGATGGGGCCGTTCCCAATGATGTTCGCAAACGCGTGAGATAATGGGATTAGGAGGAAAACTGACAATATTGAAATACGCTCAAGAAAATATTAAAAGCTGAGAAGTGCTTCCTGATCAATGCGCTAAAAAAGAAATCCAGTGGCGAATAACCGCTCCCAGACACTCAAAGTGGAGAAGAGTGAGCAGCATTTTGCGGTGTCCGCACTGTGGGGCACTGGGGAGACGCCTCTGACTTCTCCTGGGGGTGGCATCTCAGACGCTGCTCCCAGCACTGTGGCACCTATTTTCACAACCTCATGACATGCGCAATTTCAGGCAGAGGCTCAGTGGAGCCTCAGATGTCACATCTGTCCTGTCCCAGTAGGTGGGCCCGAGAGCTGCCACCAACACCCACCTCGAGTCTGGAGGCTGCAGGTGGAGGACCCCAAGGGTCACATCTCTAAAGTCCTCTGCAGTGCCGGGGGTTTATGATTCCAGGGTGCTGAGCATCATTGCACAGCAGCCCTGGACCAGAGAATTCTGATCTCTTGGTGCCATTAAAGTGCTGCCCCCAGAGCGAGGGCCCCTCCCCACCCCTCTGGACCCGGGGCTGGGAGTGAGCCTACCTCCCCACTCCGCCCCCCAAGACACCGCACTCACGAATTCATTGCTGCTTTTGTACACGTTGTCCTCCAGGTGGCAGCGGCCGTCGTTGGGAGTCAGGATGGCGCCCAGCTTCCCGTCTCCCGCAAAGTGGAAGCCATCATCCGTGGCAAACACCAGCAGCCTGGTGACGTTGCGCCAGCCGATTTCCTCCTGACAAGGAGAGGGCAGGGTGACCTGCCTCAGCTTCCGCAGCGGGGACCCACAGACTGGGGGAGCCAAGGCAGAGCTTGCTGTGTTGGCCTCAGGGCTGTGTGCCCCCCACTCCTGGGTTTTCTTGGGAGCAGGAGGACCAGAGACAGGACCCAGCGCCCAGGGGAGCTCGAGAAGTGTCTGTGGGACGACAACCTCCCAGATGCCCAGGTGAATGTGTGGGACACCGAAGGGACAGGAATGCACGTTTACATTTGCACACTCTGTGGCCCAGTCAGCTCAGACCTGGGACCACCTCCTAAGGGGATACTCCCAAAGAAGAAAAAATACTTGGAAATGTTTATCTCAGGGAAAAGCACTGCAAACACAGAGGGAGGAACCCACGGACACCGTGATGAGGGGGTTGCCAGAGCCAGGGCACAGGCGCATCATGAACCGTGACATCACACAGAAATGAAAGTGTGTGTCTGCGATGCGGGATGCTGCACCCAGGGACCAGAGAGGCTGGAGGACCGGGGTCCGGTCTGTGAAGGTGGCAGGACTGCGTGGCTAAACACGGGTCGATGTGTTGCAACACATCACAATACAGCAGCGGGACAGGACCACGTGGCAAGGGGTCAGCAGCGGGCAGGGGATGGCCGGCACCAACACTTAAGCCACATAACTGTCGGGGAGCCTGGCCAGGACACCCTCTGTTCCTTGAGGGGCACTGGAAGTAGGGGTGATTCTACTGCAGGAACCGCCAGGGTTAGGTAGCTCAGGGGTCTTGCTTAATGGGATCATTTCCTTGTATTTAGGCTTCAAAAGATTTGCACAGGGTCGCAAGCTAATAGTGGAATCTGTGGGTGTCGTGACGGAGGCCCCCAGGTCTGGAGAAATCAGGGCAGGCAGGGGCCTCACCGGGCATGCAGCGACCTGCATCATGGCGTCCAGCCCGCCCTCGGGGGCGTCCAGGTTTCCCGAGATCAGCTGCTTCCCGACCTCTGTCTGGAACTGGTTCGAGTTGTTGGTGAGCCTCAGCACGTGCCTAAAGGCGAACGGGGCCTGGCACTCCTTCTCCTTGTTGGGGCACGGGTTCCGCAGCTTCTCGGGGTGCGTGTTGACGAAGGGGAGCACCGTCTTGTCCACGAAGGATCCGAAGCCTAGGGGTCGGGCGGGCTGTGAGCCCCGGCTTCCCCACCTCATGCCAGAGGGCGGTGGGGGGGGGGGAGGAAGCAAGGTGGCACTTGGGGGGTTGCACCCAGGGACACTAGGTCTGGAGCCCTGGTGCCCTGCCCTCGGGACGTGGGGGCACAGAGGTGCCCAGGGTGGGGGCCTGGGGGGTGTGCAGGCAGCAGGCTGGCCGGGGCTCAGGGGAGGAGGGAGCGGGCAGCTCACCGATGCGGCCGGACTCAGTGATCTCGTTGAGGGCCCGGAGTAGGTCGCCCCCCAGCTTCTTGACGTTGATGAGGTCGTCCAGCATGGAGTAGGAGAGGTCCATCAGGTAGTACAGGTCGATGGGGTAGCCCTTGGCCCGCTGGAAGGTCACGTTGAACACAGCCGCCTGACCTGCGGGATGTGGGGATTGCGGGAGAGTGAAGGCACGCCACCGCATCTAGCGGGGCTCGGGGGCACTGGTGCCCCCTGCAGGCCTCAGGACCCTCATGACTTCCCCACTCTCTGAGGCCTGCAGGTAAGATGCAGGGCGCCTACTCAGATTCGAATTTCAGATAAAGAGCACATTCCCAAATAGAAGACTATTTGGGCACAGAGATACTGAAAAGTGTTCGTTGTTTATCTGGCATTGTTGAAATTCAGATCCACCTGGATCTCCCTCAATCTCCCCGGCAAGGCCTTCTCTACCACCAGCCAGCAAGCAGATCCGTCCCGTCCCAGCACGGGCTCCCTGGCCACCCTGGGGATACCCCCCCTCCTCAGTCACATCCCGCTGGCCTCCGCTCTTCCTCATCTTAATCACCACCTGTGCCTGTAATTACTTGTCTATCTGTCAATACGAATAGCCTGTGTCCCCAGCTCCCAGGACGGTGCCTAGCACACAGCTGGTGCTGGACACAGACGTGAGGAACCGAGCTCCAAATCGAGTCCCCTCTGCCTGGCCCACCTTCCAGCACCAGCTCCCACGTGTGGCCGCCCCAGCCCTGCCCAGGCCCGCCCGCCACGTCCCCCCACTGCTCCACCGCGCCGCCTTCCTGAAGGGCCTTTCTCGGAGCGCTAACAGGGAGCTATGTCCTGAACCTGGGTCCGTGGTCAAGTCAGGTGGGCAACACTGATTTAAATGGTTACTGGGGTTCCTTGGCTGCAGGACTTGTCAGAGCCTTTACTTTGCCAAGAGTACCTGGCCTTCTGAGAGTGGGACAAATGAGTGCTTTCCAGATGGTTTGTTCTCCCTTTTAAAAAGGACACAGAACTCAGGGTTAAAAGAGACACTAGGGTGCTTCCCTGGTGGCGCAGTGGTTGAGAGTCTGCCTGCCGATGCAGGGGACACGGGTTCGTGCCCTGGTCCGGGAAGATCCCACATGCCACGGAGCGGCTGGGTCCATGAGCCATGGCCGCTGAGCCTGCGCGTCCGGAGCCTGTGCTCCGCAACGGGAGAGGCCACAACACTGAGAGGCCAGCATACCGCAAAAAAAAAAAAAAAAAAAAAAGAGAGAGAGAGACTAGACACGAGCCGCAGATGGGGTTCTTGGGGGCATCCTCCCCTGGGCAGAGAGAAGAGCTCAGACTGGTTCCCAGCAGTCCCAGGGCCTCGCCCAGCCCACCTGGCTGTCTGACCTGGACACATGGATATGCGGCCATCAGGGGCTGGCTCACCCCCAGCCGAGGCCAAACCTACCTGGTCTCAGGTAGAGCGTCACTTTCTGTGGGGACAGCTGCTTCTGGCCCCCCACCTGGTCCTCCTGGGTCGTGGCGTGGCTCCTGGGGTCCGTGATGTCATCCGTCACACAGCCCTTTGACAGCAGGTGCTCCCACGTGTCACAGCGAGCGGAGTCAGGCTCCCCTTGCCCCGTGAAGTTCTGGGGGAGCCAGGGGTCAGGGATCAGGGGCAGAGAAAAGATGGGAGCCCACACTGTGGGTGCTGTGCGAAGCTGACCCCCTCATCTGCACCGGATTCAGGTCAGGAGTCCCCGTGGCAGCGGGACGAGGCAGGGGCTGGGCGGCCTCCAGAGGGCCTCTTCCCGAGGCTCCGCAGCCCAGGAGAGCCCGCGAGCGGGCAGAGGCGACTCAGGATCCTACGGCTCCTGCCCCAGGTGGAGCCACGGGGACTCTCCGCGGCCCACGGAGCATCTGGCCCCGGTTTTTCAGGCCCTTGGGCAACGTCAGCAGCACCCGACGAAGGAGGGAGTGGTTCCCTCCCAAGGGGACGCGAGCGCCCCCTCTTGGCCCACGTGTTAGCCCCCAGGCACCACGCGGACTCGGAATACAGGCCAGGGCTCTGGGCCAGGCAGCTCAGAAGGAAACAGGCCGAAGGGGAGCGTGGGGGTCCTGGGTCTTCCCTCGTGACCACTGTGCCCCCACGAAGGCCCCCTGGATGTGGACACGGCAGGGAGAGAGAAGCGGCCGCATTCGGAGGGTCCTGCTCTCGGCTTCCTCGAGCAACCGCAGGCAGGAGACCAGGCAGGTGCAGGGGGCGTGCCCAGTGCCTGGGCGGGGCCAGCAGGGGGGCGGTGCTTCCTGAGCTGCCTCTGAACTGTCCTCGCTTTTGGAACCCTATTAATGCTTTAAGTACTCGAGAAAGAAAATTAACAGGAATGGAGAGGGAAGAAACCCCTAAAATGGAATCCACTCGGAAACAATTGAACCTGACTGCATTTCAAATGCATATGATAAACTCAGGAAGGGGAAGGGAGGAATTCAACCTGAGGAGGGACTTTTTAAACCGGGACTATGACCGCACCCCAACAAGAGGAGACAATACAGACCACACCCGATCTGCCCCCTGCAGTGGTGTGGGTAGCAACTCTGTAACCACTTTCTGTGAATCGTAGGATTAAGAAAATGGGGAAATGTATTGCGGATGTTGGGAACCTGGCTTCTCATGAAGGGGAACCAGGAACCCTCAGAGAAATGTCTGAGTCCCCAGTGGGGGCGAGGCAAGTGCAGACGGGCCTGGAACTCTGCCCATCCCAGAGAGTAAGAGAGCTCAGGAAGTGATGCTGGGGCGTGCTAACAGGACACAGGGCCGGCCTGGGGGCTCCCAAAGGCCAAACGGGGAACAATTCGAGCTTCAAAATGACAAAATGAAAGTGATAGCTTATAAGCTACTGAATAAAATAAACATCTACAGGTTCACACCGATGAGAGAGACAGAGAGAGGGAGATTGGGGGAAGGAAACATTCCTCCTTACATTAGAAGCCATTAGAAGGAGTAATGAACAGGAATGTCACCATTTTGCAACCATTCCAGTGAGAACTGATTCAGGCACCCAACACCAACAGATGCTCAAGTTAGTGGGTGTAAGCCTGATGGGAAGCAGAGTATTTCCTGGCCTCGGAGTATCTCCCCACAAATTACTTACTATTGCAAAAGGGAAATGGTGGAGAGCCTGGCAGATGCCACCTCAGCTAAGTGGTCCAGGCTGCACCCCCAATATCAGGACGAAGTGACAACAGGAGCCTTGCATGGTGCTCCTGCCAAAGCACACACCCTGGGCTGAATCAGAGGGAAGGCCAGACAAACCCATATGAGGGGCATTCTGCAAAACTGCTGTCGTGAACTCCTCAGAAATGTCAAGGATGTGAAAGACAAAGAAAGCTGATGAATGTTCCAGATTCCAGGAGATAAAGAGACATTTGAATGCAATGTGTGGTCCTAGATTATAATATTGACCAGTGGGGCGGGTGCGGAGTAGGGGGAGAAGGGGGGGATGATATCAAAGACATTATGGGAACAATTGGCAAAATGTGCACAAGGTGTGTAAATTTGATCAGAGTAAAGTACCGTGTTAAATTTCCAATCTTTGATAAATGCATTGTGGTTTTGTAACTGAGTACCTTGTTCTCGGCAAAGTCCCTGGAAATATTAAGGGACAAAGGGGTTTGTGTCTGCAACCTACCCTCAAACGACTGAGAAAGAAAATAATATGTGTGCATGTGTGTGTTTCCAAACAGACCTGTGGCGTCAGAAACTCAGGGACCCCCATGAGGAGGGCGTGGTCAGGATCTGGGGGTCCCTAGGGAAGGGGTCCTCCCCAGGAGGAGGTGGCGCTACCCCCCCGGCCTGGCCGTCTTGGGCCTTTGCCTTTCTTCCCAGAGGGTCTCACAAGTAAAATGTGAAGTAACTAAGGACAGCAGAGTTAGGTTTCCAGCAGGGAACTGCCCCAGTCCTCCGTGTGCTGGGAGTGGAGAGCGGGGCACACGGGCGGGTGGTAGCAGCTGCCTTCCTGCTGCAAGCATCTCTGCCTTGTCTCTGGCCAGGGCTCCTGCCTCTGGGGCTCGGGCTGCACCTGTCCAGACCCAGCGGCTTCACTCTCCGATCTGCCTCTGCCAGGCTGCCTGGGGACATGCTGTGTCTGCCTGTCTGTCTCTCTGACAGCACTGTGTCCCTGGGCTGCTCCTGCCCCACTAGAAAGCAGAGTGGTGAAGCTCCTGGAGGCCAGCAGTTTCAGAGGCAGAGAAGGGGGTCCAGCCCAGGAGGAGGGAAGGGGGGAAGGGCAGGCCAGGCGTGAGGACCCTCAGGGTGGCTGACAGCATTCAGTGAGGCTCTTACCAGCTTCTGGCACCAGGCGCAGCCAGGCCCTGACTTGATGCAGTCCCGGCAGGTGCTGACCTTGTAGTTGGTGCACTCCTGGGAGAGGACTGGGGGAGAGGAGACAGGCTGGTGGGCGTAGCCTGTGGCAGGCACTGGCCGACCCCCCCAGAGAGAGCAGGCCCTCCAGGGACAGCGGTAATGGACCGGGGGTGTGAACGGGGTGGTGGAGAACAAGGGGCAGCGGGAGGACCAGAAGGGAGGGGGGAGACCAGGGCCCCAGGGGAAGCGGCCTCCAGCAGGCTGGGCCCCACAGTGGGTGGGGGAATGGAGGAGGGCGGCAGAGCAGGGCCCTTCCTAAGCCTCCACCAGGGGACCTCGGGGCAGGAGGGTGCCAGGGCGGGTCCCATTCCTCCCATGAGGAGCTACCCCCGCGGGACTCACCGGACCGGAGGGCAAGCAGGCCCCCCAGGAGCAGCAGCTGGGGGCGCTGGCGCAGCATGTCCTGTGGAGGGGAGGGGGCGGTGACAGGGCCTGGGACCCCAGACCCTGGGCCTAGAGACGCAGCGCTGGGCGGGCCGTCCCTGCTGCCAAGGGGTGCTCAGCGCTGGGGCGTAGCCAGCACGGGTCAGTCTCCCTGACACCCCCCCCAACGGGGCCGTGCGGACCAGCGGGAGAGGAGGGCTGCGTAGGGCCGCGTGCGCTCCGTGCAGCCGAGCCCCCAGCCCCCGAGGACCAGCAGGGGGTGGGCCTCCTGACAGTGACCCACGCACACATGCTCACACGCACACGTACACACTCACCACGCATGTGCGCACACACGCGTGCCCAAGGTGCCGTGCGCTCCGGGTCAGGGCCCCGCGTGGCCTTCGTGGCCCCGAGTCCTCAGTGAATTGAGCTGAGCTTGGAGCAGAGACTCGGCTGGCCCAGGTCTCCTGGGAGGAGGCTGAACCAGGACTTGGAAGAGAAGCCAACTCTGAGCACCTACCGGCGCCAGGACTGTGCCAGCTGCCCGCTGGGCGAGGATGTGTAATCAGGCAGGACATCTGGGTCCTGCCTGGGACAGGCCCCTCCCCCCCATGTCCTCTGCCTGCCTCTTGTCCGTAGAAAAGCTTAGTCTCCCAGGCCTCCCGAGTCACAAAAGCCTGGCTGGAGAATTAACAATTGAAAGGATGTGAACACGTCGTGACAAAAGTAGCAGTTGGGAAAAAAAAAAAAAAAAAAAGTAGCAGTTGGGCTAGGAGAACTGGTAAGAATTTAAACAGTAAATCAGCCGTACGGCAGTCACAGAATCTTTAGTTCCTCCTTGAAGTACCTAGCTAAGGGTATCTGATGCACATATCCTAAGCTGTTTTACAGATGCTAAACCCCCTACCAAATGGAAGAAGTTAATTGCACGATGACCATGAACATGCAGCCCCCACACCTACTGGAGCCTAAGGATTGATAACGTGAGCCTCTGTGACCCTGCCTGGTTACCCGGCCATCAGCCAATCAAAGAACTGTGCACGAACTGATCGCACACCCTGCGACCCCCCTCCCTCACCTGGCCTTTACCGAAACCCTTTGGGGAACTCGGGGTTTTCTGGGCCTGAGCCACCCGTCTCCCTGCTCGGCCCTGCAGTAAACCTTTCTCTGCTCCAGACTCCGCTGTTTCGGTTTGTTTGGCCTCACTGTGCATCAGGCACTCGAACTTGGGCTGTCTGACAACAGAAGGGCCCGCAGAGCCATCACTTGCTGTGCCCAAGGCCACGAGCTCTAGGCGACCATTATTTAGCTCTTCTTCGTCCACACCTGCTGGGCCTGGGGTAAGGCGTGGACAGGATATTGGGCCATCACCGGCTGGTCCTGATGCTCCCAGAGGCAAGAGCATGGGGGCGGGCTGGAGGCCTGGCGCTGGGGCTCCAGGTCTTGGAGGTGGAAGCAGCACCTTCAAACCCGCTGCGCAGGGGCCAGGAGGGCAGCTCCACCCTCCCCCGGAAGTGCCTCGAGGGACCCAGGCTGGGCCCAAAGCAGCAAACCTCCTCCAGGCCAGCTTCCGGGACGGGTGGCAGCGCTTCGTCGGCCCGCAAGCCCCCACGTGTGAGAACCTGGAGGGCTGCTGCCTTTTAATCTGACGCCAAGAGAGCGGGGAGGGTGCTGAGCCGCCAGCAAACCAGAGGCAGCAGGCAGGAAGGGGGGTGTTTTATCCGAAACCAGGGTCAGCAGGCTCACCCTGAACACCCGCAAACGCCAGCTCCTCTCCCCAGCACACTGCTCGGCAGTGCTGGGCCAGCACGGTGGGCTCAGGGTCCCAAATCTGTGCCGGCAGATGCTCCAACCCAAGGCCCGCTTGTGTTGAAGACGATGTGGCCCCTGCCGTGGTGGCCTCTGCCATGGCCTGTGGGCTCTGGGTGCACCTGGAGGTGGGTCCTGCCCTCGCCTCTGCCCTCGCATAACCCCTGCATGTGTACCAGGGGCTCTGGGGTGGAGGAGGATCCCAGGGGGTCTCACGGGGGGACCCAGTGCTTAGAGGTCCCGCCCAGCCCCACTCTCCGGTCGTTTTGGGGGTGACCCCGCACCCCGGTCCCCACCAAGCTTGTAACCAGGAGCTAGAAGTGTCAAAACAGAACAGACCCCTTCCCTTTTCTTTCCTGTTCAGGTCAAAAGCAGAACTCACGCCCTGCTCTGGCTTCCGGGGTCACAGAGCGGGAGCTGGGAAGATGCTTTCGGTTTACAACATGCGCACCCACTTCTGAAAGCCCCGTGTTGCCCCAGAGCCCCCAGGGTCCCTAACGTTCCGCAGCCGGACGCCCCGCGAGGTCCGCGCGTGCTCACTGACCCCCCGGCTGACCTGGGCGCCGCCGGGTCCAGTCGGCCTCAGGATAGCATCCCACTTCGGAGTCAGAGGCTGCTCCCAGTAGAGGTCGCGGAGCCCCCGCCCCAGGCGCCCCAGCTGTGCACGTAGCCGGCGGCGGGGGGCAGTTCCGCCAGGGGTGGGGAAGGCCCTCCAAAAGCAGCTCGACGCCCGTCCCTGTGGCCACGGACCCCAAGCAGTCACAGCAACCAGCAGGCAAACCCCGGTCCGGTCCCCACCTGTGGAAGCCGAGGCCCTGGCAGCAGCAGGATGCGGACCCGGGGCCGCTCACAGCTGGAGCATCCTCCCAGGCGGTGGGGGGAGCACCTCGGTTATGGCAAGAAGACCCACAGGCCACGGGAGGGGTGGGGCCGCTCTCTCTTCCCCCTTAAGCACTGGGACTCCTGCTGCGACCGGCTCCGTCCCAGCCCCAGTGCCCACGGCCCCTCGGGGGCAGGGCGCCCGCACACGCAGCGGCTCTGGGAGCTCGGAGCAAAGAGCCTGCAGCCAGCCCTCCTCTCGGCCCCGGGCAGGGGTGCCAGCGGACATGCCCGGCAGCCAGGACTGCCCATCAGAGGCCCCGATGCCGCAACCAGCATGGCGGGGCCTCACAGACCAAGGCCTCCTCTGGGTGTCGTCCTGGGGCCCGGCCCCCTGGACGGCACAGAGCAGTGCCCGTGCCCGGGTCCCTGGCTGCCCCAGCGGCATACTCTGCCTTGGCTCCCTCTGCGTGCCTGGAAGGGCTTGCGGGCCCGGGCCCGCTCTGGGGGAGGGCAGGCTCGGACCGCCCTCGTGAGTGTGAGGCCCTGACTCAGACTCGGCTGGGACAGCTGGTCCGAGAGCAGGGAGGAGGGCGTGGGCTCCAGCTGGGCCACCCGAGCCCAGACCGGCGGCACCCTCCCTGCCACTCCGACGGCCCCGAGGCTGCACTCTCCCCAGATCTAAGGGCAGCCCCGCCCCAGGACTCAAGGTGCAAAACCCCAAGTCGAGGCGGCTTGAGAAACCCAAGGCCCCGCGGGCCTGTGAGGACTTTGCGTCAGAGCCACCCCTGAGCTTGACCCTGCCCGGCAGAGGGTTGCTGGCGCGACCGAGCACAACTGCAGGAAGTGGCGCATCCCCGCGGGCCCCGGGCACCTTGAAGATCACCCTTCACGATGAATAAAACTCTGAGTGTCGGGGTCCGTCAGGGAACACCAGAAGAAAACTAGGATCTATTCCTTCCAAATCCCACGCACTCCACAAAAGCCCATAGTCCCTATTTCGTAAAAGACAGAAGAGAAAGAGGAAACATCAAAAAAGAAAAGTTTAAGAGGCAGAGGAGGGTCCGAGGCGGGGTACTCTGTTGTCAGATCAGGCTTGCTGTCAAAAACACGAAAGCTTTGCCAAAGTGCAGACCCTCAGACAAGGCCCTGCGGGGCCCCAGGACTCACCCACCGTCAGGACTTCGCGTCAGAGCCTGCCCTTGACTGTTCAAGGTCAGACCATAAACCACCTGGTGCTGGTTTCCAAGAGGCACGGCCAGCGTGTGACAAGGAACAGAGATGCTGTCAGGAAAAGGTTACAAGAGGGGAAGGCAGGGGTGCGGTATTCATCCCAGGAGCTGAGGGTGCAAAGCTGTTTCACGTAGAAAAAGGCCAGTGCTGACAATGGATCTAAAATAGGCATCAACCTTTTTAAACCAAAAGACAAAGTTAGGATGTGGTCGTTTCTGCTTTATGTAAAGACGAAAAAGAATTGGACAGAAGCGGATTCCAGTGGGGGCTGGAACCCCTCCCCGCCCCGCCCCAGGTCACGGAGTTTCCAGACAGATCAGAAGACAAGGGCAGAGGGGATTGAGGAGGAGGCCACCCACGTATTCTCTGAACCCACACATTCTCGGCCCCAGGAGAATCCACTGCACATGTTCACTGCTGCTCCGTTCACCACCCGTGAAGGCTGATGGTGGAAATTTTAAGGGCCACAGTTTCTGACCAAATGGAATAAAATGAGATGCCCCCCAACATACACATATTAATTAGAACCTTTAAAACACTCTGCTCAATATCCCTTAAGTCCAAGAGGAAATCAAATTTATATGTACAGACACTTCAGAAAAGAGACCACACAACTTTCTCTGTTCAACGGGTCCCCGATGGAGAGAGAAGCCCGAGGCCCTAAATGTTTTTCTGCCTGACGGAAGGGAATGATAAACGTGCAGG
This sequence comes from Mesoplodon densirostris, assembly GCF_025265405.1. Taxonomy (NCBI): domain Eukaryota; kingdom Metazoa; phylum Chordata; class Mammalia; order Artiodactyla; family Ziphiidae; genus Mesoplodon; species Mesoplodon densirostris. The sequence continues at coordinate 1,656,597 of NC_082665.1, read as the reverse complement.
ACGGAAAGTTCAGACGTGAGAGAAAGAGCCACAAAGCTCAGGAAATAAGGGAAGGGAGGTGGGAAATACACAGACAACAGAAAAAGTCGATGAATCCGAAAACAAACAAAAAAGCTAAAATTGATAAATACATCAAAAATCGTTTCTTTGGAAAAAGCAATAAAATGGGTCATCTGGAAGAGACCATGTATGGCAGTCGCCAGGGAGCTTAGGAAAGGAAGAGGCAAGGCAGCAGTGAGCTGTGCACTGGCCTGTAAAATGCATCCAGAAGCTTTGGGGACAGAGTCGGTGTGACCCTGGCCCTCGGGCCCGTGGCCGGGGGGAGGGAAGTAAGCAGCGGCACTCCGGCCTCAAAGGCACCAGGCAGAGCACGTTCCCGGGAAGGCACGCGCCCTGCAGTGCCCCCTCACACCATGGGACCCGTGAACCCAGGTTTAGGAAATAAAATGATAAAAGGAATAGAAGAATGTGTATCTCAGACTAAGGACATTGTACGTAAAAACTAAGGGAGAAAATACCAAGAAGATAGACTCAGACTTCCCTGGTGGTCTAGTGGTTAAGACTCTGCGCTCCCAATAGAGGGGGCCTGGGTTCGATCCCTGGTCAGGGAACTAGATCCTGCATGCATGCCGCAACTAAGACCCAGTGCAGCCAAATAAATAAATATCAAAAAAAAGAAGATAGACTCTAAGATAAAAACTCTAATTCGAAAAGATACATGCACCCCAGTGTTCATAGCAGCAGTATTCACAATAGCCAAGACATGGAAGCAGCCTAAGTGTCCATCAACAGAGGAATGCATAAGGAAGACGTGGTACATATATACAATGGAACACTACTCAGCCATAAAAAAAGAATGAAATAATGCCATTTGCAGCAACATGGATGGACCTAGAAATTATTATACTAACTGAAGTAAGTCAGACAAAGAAAGACAAATAGCATATGATATCACTTACATGTGGAATCTAAAAATTGATACAAATGAACTAATTTACAAAACAGAAACAGACTCACAGACATAGAAAACAAATTTATGGTTTAAAAGGGGAAAAGGGGGAGGGATAAATTAGGAGTTTGGGATTAACATATACACACTATTCTGTATAAAATAGATAAACAACAGGGATAGCACAGGGAACTATATTCGATATCTGTAATAACCTATAATGGAAAAGAAACTGAAAAAGAATATATACATACGGAACGGAATCATTTTGCTGTACACCTGAAACATGGTAAATCAACTACACTTGAATAAATTAAATAAATAAAAAGAAGACAGGCTCTAAAAACAAATTTTGTACATAAAAAATTGAATAGGGGCTTCCCTGGTAGCGCAGTGGTTGAGAGTCCGCCTGCCGATGCAGGGGACACGGGTTCGTGCCCCGGTCCGGGAAGATCCCACATGCTGCGGAGCAGCTAGGCCCATGGGCCATGGCCATTGAGCCTGCGCGTCCAGAGCCTGTGCTCTGCAATGGGAGAGGCCACAACAGTGAGAGGCCCGCGTACCACAAAAAAAAAAAAAAAAAAAAAAAAAAAAAAAATTGAATAGATGAAAATATTTAGTATCTGTCTCATGCAGAAGGTGAATGATAATCTTTGTGTCCAAGGAGATTTTAGAAATAATAACAAAAAGGCAAATACCCCATAGAAAAGGATCTTGTGAACAGATAATTCACAAAAGAAGAAATGCAGCTTGTTACCAAACATTTGGAAAGGTTGCTCTGGCTGATAATTGGGTATTGTAATCAAAATATCTAGATTCCTGGTCTAGCTGTCAAACTGGACACTGTTTTTAACACCCATGAGGCCCACCCAGTGGAACCTACATGGCATGAAAATCTGTGAATGGCTGCTCGCAACTCAATTTCTACAGTCAAAAGTCGCTGAGTGGGAAAACAATAAATGTAAATAACCAAAATAGGCCATGTTTCTTCTGTGTGGTGGCATTATGAGTATTTTCAATTGTCTTCATTATTCTGGTTTGTATTTTCCAAACCTTCTACAATAAACATATATAATGATTTTTTTTTAATTCATACATTTAAGAAAATCTGAATATCGTGGTGGTTGAGGAATTGCTTGGAAATGTCTCTAGATTCCTAAAGTGGTCAGTTTCTCTGTTCCCACTGCTGACACTTCTGAGGACAGTGACTCCCTGCTGGGACATCTGCTCATAGCTCGTTTGCTCACTCATTCATTCACTGAACAAGTGCTGCCTGTCTGGCCCCTGGGCACTGCTCTCCCGGATTCTAGGATTCTGACCTCTGCCAAGACCTTAGGGCATCTCCACACCCCACACCTCCCCCGGATTCGCATCACACCCGAAAGCCCCACTGCTGCAGACACCAACACATGGCCACACCTATACTATTTAAAAATGAACTGGTGGGTTTTCATCACTAGGTGTTCAGCAAGGGCCTCCAGACCACCGTTGGATGCTTCCAACTTGCAACAAATTATAAAGCATTTGTTTTGTCTTTTGTAACCATATACAAATAAAAATATGTTTACAAAAAAAATAAATTGGTGGCAGTACGGCTCCCGAGGGGCTGCCTTTCTGTGTGCCCCCAGCCCCTGGAGCACTGTGAGAGAACGCGCGCCCCCGGGGCCCACGGAGTTCCGTCAGGCAGGAGCCCTGGCTCGCGGAGGTCTCGTCCGTCAAGGAGGCTGACCTCAGCCCCTGACCTTAGCTCCTCAGCCAGCAGAGAACCCTTCCAACTACTTCTGGCTGCAGCCCAGGGTGTGACACACCCAGATGACCTTCCCTCCAGAAGCTTCCAGAGCAGCGGAATCAAGCCACATGGGTGTGGAGGCCTCTGCATCTCAGACTGGCCAGATCTGAGCATCCGAGGGGCCTGACCCCACATCTGCCAATGGGAAAGGGGCTGTGACTTGCTCTGTGACGACTCCTGGGCAGGGGGCAGTGGCTGTGCAAGGCTGGGCCACAGCACTGGGGACCACGGCAGACATGGTCAGTCCTCAAGGGAGCCTCAGCTAGTGGGCGGCGGTCCCTGCCTGGACAGCCACTCAGGACCCCAGATACCAGATGGATCCCTGTCCATGGCAGCCACCCTGCTGGCCTGGCTACACTCTGCACTCACAGCCTCAATTCGCCTGCAGCTGCCCTGGGGGTGGACCAAACCTGCTCCCTGTTCCTAGGGAGGGCTCTGAGAGGGTCAGCCCCTCAGCCACACAGCCAGGACAGATGCCAGGACGGGGGCCCACGTCAGCCTGACCCCAGGGCTGACACGCTCAAGTCTACACCCAGCTGCCAAGTGAGTATGGACAAGTGACTTCCCCTTCTGGACCTCAGTTTCCTCCTTTGTCACAGAGAGCCAAGGGTGCTGTGATGGTGAATTTCACATGCCAACTCCGCTGGGCCGTGGTACCCAGAGGTTTGCTCAAACCCCAGTCTGGATGTTTGCTGAAAAGGTGTTTCTTAGATGAGCTCAACGTTACAGAAGTGGACTCCGAGTAAAGCACATGGCCCTCCATGATGCGGGCAGGCCTCATCCAACCAGTCGAAGGCCTTAAAGAAAAGACTGATGTCCCCCAAGAAGGGGAGACCTCTGCCTCCAGGCGGCCTTTGGGCTCGAGCTGCAATGTCACCTCTCCTCTGGGTCTCTAGCCCGCCCTGCAGATTTGGGGTTTGCAAGCCTCCACAATCGTACAAGCCCCGAAATAAATCTCTGCCTCTGTACACACACACACACACACACACACACACACACGCACACGCGCACACATCCTATTGGTTCTGTCTCTCTGGGGAGCCCACACTACTACAGACCCCGACACGAGCACCCCAAGTTCAGGGGAAGCTGCTGGAGGGGTTTTTCAGCACCACTTCGAGGTGAGCGGGCAGAACTGTGCTTTCCTGCTCCGTGGGTTTCAGAGGCAGTGAGGGTACCAGGCTCCTGTTTCTCTCCACCCCCACCAGAGCCCTGCGGAGGTGGCACCCCACCCCTGGCCCTGCTGCTCGACTGCTGGGAGGGTGAGCCGCCCGGACACCCCTGGCTTTTGGTGGGGGGGACCTTGGACCAGGCAGGGCAGGTCTCTCCCATCCCCTGGACAGTGGTGCTCCCTCTGCTGAGCTTCTTCAGGGCCCCTGGCTGTCTGGGGTGTCTTCCCTCGTGAAAACTCCAGTAAGTGACCGTGACCCGCCCAGGGTCTTTGCTCCAGCACAGTGCAAGCTGACAGCCGCAGGCAGACAAATCCATGCGATTTCAGCTGAGAAACCCGAGGCCAGTGGAGCGGTGTCTGGCTGCTGGGCCGAGCCCCTCAAGAAACGTCTCGATTCACTCCCGTCGGGACAAAGCCCTGGGGCAGCCATGAGTCCCCTCTCCTGGCGCTTGTCCGGGTCCTCGGGCCCCAGCCCCCCCACTCCTAAGGGGACAGGCCTCCAGGGGCCTGGTTGTGGGAGGTTTAGGTCACACACCCAATGCCTCACCCCCTAAAGCTTAACCCAGCGTGTTCACATCGTTAGGCCAGAGCTGGTGAACCTTTGGGAGTCCGAGAGAAGCAGCAGACCCACCTCCGAGACAATGTACCGTGCACACACACACACACACACAGACACAGACACAGACACACACACACAAACATACACAGAGACACACACAGAACACACACACACAGAGACACACACACAGACATACACAAATACATACACACAGACACACACAGACATACACACATACACACACACACAGACACACACACATACATACACAGAGACACACACAGACACACACAGACACATACACATACAAACACACAGACACACACAAACATACACACAGACACACACAGACACACGTACACACACATACACACACATACACACAGAGACACAAAGACACAGACACACACATACATGCGCACACACACACACACACACTGCTGGAGGACAGAACCACCCCGGCAACCACAGAGCTGTGAAGACAGAACGGGACCTGCTCAAGCAGGAAGTGGAAGGCGCAGCTGGGGAGGCCCAGGGACCCTCCTGCACAGCCTGGCCATGCCGGCCCCGTACCCACCAGACGGGGGTTTTGCCTGTCCCCCAGCCTCCTCCTGGCTCTGCCCGGCCTCGCAGCCCCCGCGTCGGGGGCTCAGCAAGTGCCTGGGGCTTGTTGAGGGACCCTCACCAGGGGAGCCGAGGCTGGGGTCCGAGTGCATCCTCCCACCAGGCCGGTCACATCGCCTTGGTCACATCCCTCCCATCACCCCGCCACTAGCTCTGCCCACGGTGGGCTCAGCACTTCCCCTTGCCGGATCTCAGCTCAGGGGGCCTAGAGTGGACGATCCCGGGGTGTGTGACATGGACCAGGGCCACCAGGGCCTCTGCAGGCTGGGCCCCTTGGAGCTGCTTGTCTTGGGAAAGGCAGCAGCCACGGCCAGGGGAAGAGCCTCAGGGCTGAGCTGTTCCCCTTCAGAGAAACCAGTCCGGACACAGAGGGGCCTCTGTCCACTGACCTGCTCGATGCCCTGGAGGTCTCAGCAGGGGTGGTCCTGGCTGGGCTGGCAGGGGCTTCGGCTCCGCTCTTCACCAGGCTGGTGCTGCAGCGGGTGTGGGAAGACACCGGCCCGCGCAAGACTGGTGAAGGCACGATGCTTCCTGTTCTAAGTCAGGAACTGGAGGAAGTAGTTACATGTGGCTGATTGCACTACATGTGTCCCTTCCAACCTCAGCCCCTCTGCCTACAGGGCCCCTGACAGAGGGCTGTCAGAGGAGCAACACACAATGGGAACACACCATCCAACACACACGTTCACAGCTGGAAGTAGAACAGCGTGTGGGGAGGATGGGGTGGGAGCAGGGCCTCTGGCGGCACCAGGCGATGCCCCCACGGGCCGAGGGGGTGGCCGTGCCCCGCAGGGGACAGAAAACCCTGGAGGGCAGTGCCCAGGAATTTTCACCCCAGGAAGGGACCCGGCCTGCAGACTGTGCACACGGGAGGGGAGCATGCACCCACCAAAGAAGAAGCAGACAGGCACCGGGGATTCAAACTTGGGTCACGGAAATAAAAAGGCATCACACGGACCAAAGGGCAGAACAAGAAGCTGGACAGCAAATCAGCTGGAGAGCAGGATGAGGGCGTCAGCTTGGGAGGACAATGGGATGGGGAAGAGGCCAGTCCATGTGCCCGGCCCTGCCCACAGGAATTCCAGGAGAGAGCAGTAAACAGAGAGGGGAGAGACTCAGACAACAGAAGAGAAGTTCCGAGAGAGGGGACCCAGATGAAGAAGCTGCTGCGTGGCTTGGGAGGAAGAACAAAGGTCCCGAAACTGGTTAAATTGTGACGCTATCACAGAACGTTAGTGATAGAAAGAAAACAGGACAGATTCAGAGAGAGACAGAGACAGACAGAGAGAGAGAAGAGGGAAGGGGAGGGTTAGGATGGGGAGGAGGGGAAGCAGAAGAGGAGACACTGGTTACGTCCACAAAGAAACAGAAAGCGGAGTCTTCAGATGAACCAGGGCTCGGATACATAACTACCCTAAAATCTATTTGGAAGATGCCCTCCCGAAATAAAGACAGACAGATGAAGGAATCCAAGAGGAATCCAAGGGTCCCTGAGGGAAAGGTGACCAAACAAATAAGGAAAAATCGTTAAGCGTAAGTAATTGTTGATTTTAAAATAGAGGTAAAAATATTAACAATTTGAAACAAAAATCCTAGAGGAGCAGGACAGATGAGTAGGGGGGCATGCTGCAGTTTCTGATACTCATCAATGGACGCTTTGCTAGGAAATATTTAATTTTATATGTGACAACAATTAAAACTCTCCTAAAGAATAGAAATAGGGGGCTTCCCTGGTGGTGCAGTGGTTGAGAGTCTGCCTGCCGATGCAGGGGACACGGGTTCGTGCCCCGGTCCGGGAAGATCCCACGTGCCGCAGAGCGGCTGGGCCCGTGAGCCATGGCCGCTGAGCCTGCACATCCGGAGCCTGTGCTCCGCAACAGGAGAGGCCACAACAGTGAGAGGCCCACGTACCACAAAAAAAAAAAAAAAAAAAAAAGAATAGAAATAGCAAGTATACATCTGAAAAAGAAGAAAATATGACAAATCCTTTTTTTAATGCAAGGGAAACAGAACAAACAAGAAAGGACTGTGAATTAAGAACACACAGTAAGGTATCAGGAATGATCTCAGAAGTTCCGGAGAATCCAGAGTTCCAGAGTCACAGCACCTGTGAAGGGGTCACCTTCCTCAAATACAGTCTTGATGAGTTTTAAAAATAGAACAAACTCCAGTGATATGTTCTCTATCAAGGGAACTTCCTCTTTATGGAACTATTCCGGAAAATACAACAAAAAAGAAAGGAGAGATTGAGAATGTCCCCGAATCACGCCCCCTGGTGACTGACCAGATGGAGCACTGACTGTCGCTGGCTGTGACACCACGAGGACACACTCCACTCACAGACACAAGTTGCTTGCTGTCCTAGGCCTTGGAGAAAACAGCAATAGAAAGTAAGTTAATCATAAAGTAAATCACATAAAAATCACAACTTTTACTCTTGAACCCGAATCAGGTCAACCCTTCACCTCCCGGTACATGGGAGCAATGGGGACGGAGGGCTGGGTTAATGGTCTGGCAGGGATGCACTGAGCAAAATCCAGGCTGGAGAGAAGCCCCCAAGATGAAGAGCAGGTTGCAAGAGAGGAGAAGAGGTGTGGGAACCCGAGATAAGAAATGGGAGAGAATATCAACCAGTCACACAGTGCACGGACCACAGGACACTAACAAATTACTGTTAGACTTCTGGACGTGTTAAAGGTTTCCTGATTATGTTAAAGAATCGTCACCTTTTAGAGTCTCATGTTAAGATATTTGCACAGGACATGACAGGATGTTTCAGATTTGCTTCCAAATAATCAGGGGTGGGGTGGGTAGGGGAGACTGGGTAGGGATATAAATAAAACAAGATTGGCCACAAATTGATAATTGTTGAAGCAGATGTCGAGGACACATGGGTTCATTAAACTGTTCCGTCTACTTTGCATAGGTGTGAGATTTTCTGTAGTAAAAAAATTTTTTTTTCTAACTTTAAACAGAAGTGTACATTTGTTTAATGGGGATAAAGTTTCAGTTTTGCAAGATGAAAAAGTTCCAGAGGTTAGTTGCACAACAGTGTGAATATACTTAATAATACTGAACTTTACACTTAAAAATGGTAAAGATGTTTAAATGGTTAAATTTATGTTATATGTATTTTACCACAGTTAAAAAGAAAAAAATGCCGCCTATCAGATAAACTGTTAAAAGTGACACTGAAGGCCGAAAATAAAGTATTGGAAAACTTACATATCACATGCTAGAAAATACTAAAAATATAATATAGAGATAATATTAAAAGATATAATTCAAGGCAAAAAGCATTAAACGAATAAAGAAAGATGTATGTAATGAAAGCTCCAATCCACAAAGAAAGTTTAGCAGTCATGAATTTTTATATACTGAACAAAATCACCACAATATATAAAAACCAAAAACTGACGAATACATAAGCAAACGGACACAGCCACAAACGTAGCAAACATCTTTAATATACTTCTCTCAGAAATGAACAGATCAAATAGAAAACCAGGCCTATGGAGAATTTGAGGAATATAACGCTTTCTCTTTACCTTGTACGCAGTAAAGTTAAAACATGAGGGACAATGACAACAGATCACTTATTAAGCCACAAAGGAAATCTCAACATCTTCTAAAGCACAGAAATCATAAGGAGGCCAAATTCACAGACACAATGTAATAACAGTAGGTGCTGACCAAAGAATAGCATTAAAGAAAAACCCAGCACCCCAAGAAACTGGAAACAAACCCAACATGGCATAAATAGATACCTTGTGGCCTTCATGCACAAGGAGCAGCAATTAAAATATGGATCTGGAGCTCTATGTGCCCACACGACACGCCCAAAACCGTTAACACTGAGGTTATTTTTAAAGGCAAGTTGCAACAGGGGGCTTCCTATTATACCACCCGTGATTACAGGAGAAACACCCCTGTACTCACCAACCCGCGTTCAGGGTAGTGATACCTCTGAAGATGGAGAAAGTAGTGGTCCTGGCAGAGGTATGTAGAGGGCTTCAATTTTATGTTTTTAAGTTTTATGAGGAAGAAAGAAGAAACAATTCTTGGCAAAGTAAAGCAAAATATTAAGATTTGATGAAGTTGGATGGTGGGTACAAGGGTATTGGTGATGCTGATCTCCACCCTTTCCTGTAGTCTTGAGATTAATCTCTTTTCTTTTTTGAAAAGGAACTAATGGGTTGGGAGATTGGGAACTGACATATATACACTAATATGTATAAAATGGGTAACTAATAAGAACCTGCTGTATAGAAAAGAAAATTCAAAAAAAAAAAAAAAAAAAGGAACTAACGGGGAGTGACTGCAAATGAGCATGAGGATCTTTTGGGGGTAATGGAAATGCTCTAAAAATAGATTGTGGTGATGATTGCACAAATCTTTAAATTCAGCTAAAAATCATTATCATTAAATTGTACACTTAATATGAGTGGATATTGGCATTCAAATTTTATCTTAATGAAGCTGTAAAACATGAATTGAAATTAAGAATAAGAGAAAAAAGCACCAACATCTTCCAGTCCCAGCTAAGACAGAGTAAGCACTCCACCTTTACACTGACCAGAGCTAAAAATATCACACAGAATAAAATAAAGCAACTTTCTAGACAGACTGGGGTGAGAAATCAAAACCTGATGAAAGGCTGATATGGTAGCAAATGTCTTGTCCCCCTACATCCCCTGCGTTAGATTCAAGGTAGCCTGCACCCCAGGACAGCACGGTGAGCACAGCCAAGAGAACCCCTCCTTTCTGGTCAGTGGGCTGGGAGGAGCAATGCCCTGAAAGACAGAGAGAGTGAGAGAAATGCCCTATTTCATTTTCTTTTTCCTGGTCTTGCCCCAGAGACAAATTTCTGTCCCAAAGCCACACTCCCAAGATGGTGGTAGCAGCAGCTATAGCGGCAGAAGCTATTGTAATCGTCACTTTGACCCAGAGGTGGATCTAGGCACAGGAAGCATGTGACAGTGCAGGAGGCTAAAATTCCTGCTTTATAGCCAGAGGACCTGGAAAGGAAGACTCGGGAAGCCAGAGAGCATCACAGAACTTAATAAGAAGGAGATTAAGAAAGAGACCCTATAGAGCCTTTTTAAAAATATTTATTTATTTATTTTGGTTGCTCCAGGTCTTAGTTGTGGCAGGCCTGCTCCTTAGTTGCAGCTCTCGGGCTCGCTAGTTGCGGCATGCAAAATCTTAGTTGGGGCATGCATTTGGGATCTAGTTCCCTGACCAGGGATCGAACCTGCATCCCCTGCATTGGAAGGCAGATTCTTAACCACTGAGCCACCAGGGAAGTCCCCTATAAAGCTTTATATGAAGTCCCAAACTCACCCCTGAGCTGGACATACGTGGAAATGACCCAAATACCATGTCAAAGGCTTTGAGAATTGAATCGTGGTGTAGACCACTGCCAAAGTTGAAAACTGGACCAGGGGGATGCAAGTGCAAGATGGATCCGAGTAGCACAGCAGATACTTTGAAAACTAAACTCACATTGGAACCACAGCCCACAGGAGGCAGGTCTGAAAACTAAACTCACATTGGAACCACAGCCCACAGGAGGCAGGTCTGAACTTGTGGTCTGACCCAACCAGGCTGATGGCCAGAAAAAGAGAGAGAGAGAGAGAGAGAGAGAGAGAGAGAAATGTTGGAGAACATTGGAGAAGATTTTGATAGGCTCCAGAGCCTCATTAAATAATATCTAAAATGTCCGAGACACAATCGAAAAGTACTCAAACAACAATAACAACGAAGAAAATCTCAAGAATTTGTAAGAGAAAAAAACAATTAATAGATGCCAACTCTGAGATGATCCAAATGTTGAAATTATCACATAAAGCATTTAAATCAATTATTTAAAATGTGCTCTATTAAGTGAGGAAAACACCCTTGAAACAAATGCAAAGGTAAAAATTTTCAGCAGAGATATAAAAGCTATACAAAAGAACCAAATGGGTATTAAAATTAAAAGTATGATTACAGAAATAAAAAATTCACTGAGTGGGCTTAATAGGAGAGTGGTGAAGACAGAAGAAAGAGCAAGTGAACTTGAGGACCGATAGAAATTATCCAATATTAAAGACAAAGAAAAAAAGATTGACAAAAAATGAACAGAGCCTGGGGACCTGTGGAATAACATCAAGAGATCTAACATTTGTTGCTGTTGGAGCCCCAGGATAAGAGGCATAACGGGTTGACCCAGAAAAAGTATTTGAAAAAATAATGGCTGAAAACTTCCCAAATTTGAGGAAAAATATAAATTTACAGATTAAAGAATCTCAGTGAATCTCAAGTAGGATAAACTTGAAGAAAATCAAGCCTATACACACCATACTTAGACTGCTGAAAACCAAAGATAAAGAAAAATGTCCTGAAGGCATCCAGATAAAAATGACACATCACATATACAGGAAGAACCATTTGAAAAACATCTAATTTCCCGTCAGAATCCACAGAGGTCAGAAGACAATGGAACAACTTGTATAAAGTGCTCAAAGGAAAGAACTGCCAGCTCTCAATTCTGTTCCCACAAAATTATTTCCACCAATGAAGGGGAAATAAAAACATTCTCGGGACTTCCCTTACAGTCCAGTGGTTAAGACTCTGAGCTTCCACTGCAGGAGGCGAGGCTTCAACCCCTGGTTGGGGAACTAAGATCCCGCATGCCATGCAGTGTGGTCAAAAAAAAAAAAAAAAAAAAAAAAAAAGACACTCGCAGATGACGGGACAGTAAGAAAACGAGTCCCCAGCAGACAAACTCTAAGAGAAATCGTAAGAGTTCAGGAGGGAAATGCTACCAGAGGAAACGTGGGAAACTCAGAAAGGAAGAAAAAACAACAGAAATGGAAAATAGCGGGTAACGACGCTATTGTCCCTCTTAAGGTCTTTGCAATATGTTGATGGTAAAAATGACAACATTGGGGCTTCCCTGGTGGCGCAGTGGTTGAGAGTCCGCCTGCCGATGCAGGGGACACGGGTTTGTGCCCCAGTCGGGGAAGATCCCACATGCCACGGAGCGGCTGGGCCCATGAGCCATGGATGCTGAGCCTGCACGTCTGGTGACTGTGCTCTGCAACGGGAGAGGCCACAACAGTGAGAGGCCCACATACCGCAAAAAAAAAAAAAAAAAGAAAAAAAAAAAAAGAAAAAGACAACATTGTCTGGTGGAGTTTTCAATGTATGTAGATGTAAAATACACGGCAGCTCCAACATAAAAGGAGAACAGTGGAGGAATATACACAGCTTTAAAGTTCCGCTTCATTTCACTTGAAGTGGTAAAATATTCATTTTAAATAGACAATGAGGTGTTTAGTATATATATTGCAATTCCTCCAGCAACCATTGAAAAGCCTATATAAAATGATACAGTTTAAAAACCAACCGATAAATTAAAATATAATACTAAAAACACTGATACAATCCAAAAGAAAGCAGAAAATGGAAATAGAAAAGTGAAAACCAAAGGGAGCAAACAGAAAACAAAAATTTGAACAACAGACCTAAATCCAACAATTTCAATAATTACATTGTGTAAATGATCTAAATACACCCACTGTAAAACAGATACTAGCAGGTGGAATTTCTAAAAATATGACTCAACTATATGCTGCCTATAAGAAACACACTTTAAATATGATAATATAGGTAGGTAAAAAGAAGGCGGATGGGAAAGATATACCATACAAGCACTAATAAAAAGAAAAATAGAATGACTGGGCTAGTGTCAAGCAAAGTAGACTTCACAACAGTGCAAATTACCAGGTGTATGGTGGGGCTTGACTTAATGATGAAAAGGTCTATTCAATAAGACAATACAACAATTGTAAATGTGCATACATCTAATGACAGAACATCAAAATACATGAAGCAAAATCTGAAAGAACTAATAGGAGAAATAGACAATGACAGCTGGAGCCTTCAATACTCCTTTCCCAGTGATCAATTTTTAAAAAATTAGACACAAGATCAGCAAGTACACAGAAGACCTAAAAAGTACCCCTGACCAACTGGACCTGAAAGACATTCCACCCAGCAGCAGCAGAAGGTGCCCACAACACAGTCACTAAGGAAGACTGTGTCCTGGGCCATAAAATAAACCAGAACACATTTAAGAGAATTGAAATCATGCACGGTATGTTCTGTAACCATAATGGAATTATTAAATGGAATTAAACCAGAAAATAAGCAACAGAAAGACAGAAGAAATCTCCTAAGAAACAACGTACTTCTAAATAATCCATGGATCAAACAGAGCCTCAAGGGAAATTAGAAAATATTTTGGATGGAATGAAATAAAACACAACATACCGTATTTGTAGGATGTAGCTAAAGCAAGGTATAGAGGGAAATTTATAGCATTAAATGCAAACATTAGAGACCCAACAACATGAATGATTCTCAGGCATTGTGCTGAGAAGACCAGCAAAACAGAGACTCCAGCCTATGGGGAGATTACCATCAGAACTGCCATGAGAATCCTTCTCCCAGCCATCACAGGGACAAAATCTACAAGGCGAATTAAAGAGTGGGGGGAAATGGGGGGGTGGCATCCTGTATTTAGGTGCACAGTGTGCACCCCATTCGGCTCAGCAGCACCCACCAGGAACGATACCCACCAGGGCTTCTGAAGTGTCTGTGTCTTTATGGGGCAGTATTTGTATGAAATGTCATTAAATCTCATCTAGTACCAGGGAAATGGCCTCGGCAAACCCTGGTGCATCCATTCCTGGGAATTCACTAAGTAGTTGAAACGCCGGCGGCAAGAAGGCAGACAGGGACTTCTGGGAATTAAAACGTGAAACACAGGACATCACAGGCCTTTGTGGGGAGTGACCGAGAGGGACAGGGCTTTGCATCTCGAAGAAAACTGAAGCCAGGGATGAGTGAGCTTTCAGAGCAGGATTCTGGGAATAATCTTCTCCCCTAAGTCAGCCGAGAAATTCCACTTCCAGTCACTTTCACCTCCACCTTCCAGAAAATTGACTCTATTTCACCAGGTGTTCACTGAGGGCTCCAGTGCCTGGGCGGGACACTGAGCTGGACTCCCAGAGGGTGCACGACCATGCCCTCCGGAACATCATGGCCTGGCTCGGGAGGCAAGCATGTCACGGTGATATAAAGCAGGGTGGGGAGGGATACCCCAAAGTGTGCCAGGCCTGGGGGCTGGGGTGGGCAGGAGGCAGCCAGGTGAGTGTAGGAAAGAGGAAGAGATGCCATCCCCTTGCCGTCGTGGACATTGACCTGGGCTCCGCCAGCCCCCTTCCCGCCCAGCCATGTCCCCACAACCCACAGCCCCGAGAGCACAAGAAGGGGGCTCCTTTGCAACAGTGTGAAGATTAAGAAATATTTAATGATGGAGAACATGCGAAGGGGTTCCAGGCTCACCATACAGAGGTTCCCGGGTGGGTGCAGTTTTGTTGCTGACACTGGGGGGAGGCTGCAATCAGACACTGAAGCCCACGATGCTGTGTCTGTGGGACAGATGAGGCACGAGAGCCGGAGAAAGACCAACCCAACACCCAGCACCCAAAAGGCAGACGCAGTCCCTTGAGGACACGCCCCACGTGACGTGCGGGCGTTCATGGGAGCAGCAAGGCTGCCGGCAGCTCCTTCCCAGCCCCCAGCTCCTGGCCGGCACGCCTCCACCATCTCACCTCCCTCTGCCAACCGCCCTCCCACCTGGCCGGCAAATTCCCCCTCCAACCCAGCCCTTATCTTCTCCAGACCCTTCCCGCATCTTTGCTTTTCTCTTTTAAATTTCTTCCTGCCAGTAGCTTCCTTCTGCAATGTTGATTCAGCTGTTGCTCTTTTGTGGGGAGGCGGGGGTGGGAGGTGGGGGGGGGTGGCGGCGGGGTGGGGAGGCGGGGGTGGGAGACAGGGGTGGGGGGTGGGGGGGCGACGGGGGAAGGGGGAGGTGCTGGCAGAGGCAGCTGCAGAGGGGGTGGCAAGCACACTCCAGGGGGGCTGGGAGAGCGGAGCAGGAAGTAATGCTCGCCAGGGCAAGGGCTCTAAGCAGCTCTGGCTCATTCGGCCCCCCACAAACCGACACCAACAGGCAGCAAGCCACCCAGCCAGGGCAGTGGAGAGCCTTGCGCTAATCCAGGCCACGGTACGTGCAGGAGGGTAGCCAAGTGAGCATGGAAAGGAGAGAAGAGATGTGAGAGGCTGGGGGCTGTTTCTAGCTACCTGCTGTCCTGAACACTGGCCACAGCACACCCAGCCCCACTTCTCATTGTCAAGCAGAGGGCCTTTACTGCCTAGCCTTCCTCCTTGTGGCTTTCTCTGTTTGTGGGGGGAAGCTGAAGAGGTGGCATTCCTACTTCCCTGACATACCTGGAAAGAAGGTGTCTGAGCACACCAGGGAGGCTGGGGTGGGGGCTGGGACCTGAGCAGGGGTTGCCCAACTCTCATCAAAGCATAGAGATGAACTGATAGGCTTGAGAGTGTGGACGGTCACACTGAGCACAGTCCCTGTCAGAGGGAGGAAGACTGGGCTCTAAGTTTAAAGGAGACTGAGCCAGCAAAAATGTTAAGCAATTACCAACTCTGGAGGAAAGCCAGAAAGTTGTACCAAGAAGAAAATGTAATTACAGCGTGTCCACTTGGCTCAGCAGAACACATTTACACAGTTAGAATAAGGAATGCACTGAACCGTGATTCAAAATAAAACTGTGGTAACAGCTCTACGGAGAGGTGAGGGACGGGGCGGGGGTGTGAGGAGCTAACACCTCCCTCTACTGGAACAGGAAGATCTAACGCCTTCCCAGACCCCTCCCTTCACCACAAAGTCCAGGCTGATCTGTGCGGCACCCGTGGCAGGGTGGGGTGGAGGGGTTGGGGGCACGGGGGGTGGGGTGGGGTGGACATCTAATTCTAACACAGTCCCCAGGGTCATTCCTCTCCTTCCTGGTACTTGTCATATTGCCATTTCCTGTTCAATATGTGTTTTCCACCAATGCCACTAGAGGATGCACGTGCACAGGAAGTCTGGGCTGCCTTTGTCAAAGCACGTTGGCACCTTCCAACCCCGGATTGAGTGGCCCAGTTCCCAGAGGCTCTGTCTAAGCTCCTCTTACCCCAGGGGCCTGGCTGGGGGGAGTGGAGTCTGAGGCTAGACACGGCACTTGCACTTGGGGTCTAACAGCTGGGCCCACTAGTAATGGTGGCAACTCAGGGCCCTTGGCCTTGATTTTCCTCTGGGCCTTAGTTTCCCACAATCTGCTCCCCTGCCCAGTTGGGAGGATAAATGAGGACACGTGAAAGGATCCTGCAATGGGCCTGGCACACAGCAGGTGCCAATATGTGCAAAGATGTAAATCATACAAAGGAAAATGAGATGCGGTCCCAGCGCTCATGGAGCTTTGGATAAAATTACAGACTTTTTTTTTTTTTTTTTTTTTTTTTTTTAGGGAAGGGTCTGTATCTGGATTTACAGAGAAATTTCTTCCCTTTAAGTTTTCTGCTTCTACCTTCTAACTTTTGAACCTGGGGGAACAATCTATCTTTTCTGCATTGGTCTCTTTCCATGTAACAGGAATTGGATTCTCTCCCCGTTCCCTCCCAGCAATGAGGTGCAAATTCGAGCCTGGCTTCTGCGGGTTGAGAGGATGCAGTAAGAACGATGCAGAGGAAAGTGTGGCATCTGAGCCCTTCCTAGGGGGTGGGGGGTGGGAGCACTTGTTCCTGCCCACCCCCAGGAGATGGTGGGTTTTAGGCAGGGTGAGATTTCAGAGGAATGTCTGAGAAACTCCCTGGGAAGGTCCACAAAAGCCCCCGTGCTTTTGTGATCCTCCCCCACCGGGGACCCCAGGCTTTAGCTAAACCTAATTACCAGCCTCATCCCCGAGTTCGCCTGTGTTGTCCTACCCGCATGCTTGGCCCTGAAGCCCTCCTTGCCCACCCACACATTCCCCACCCTGAAGGGTCCCACCTAAACGCTGTTGGCCGTGGACCCCTCATCCCTGCTGTGTCCCTAACTGGTAAGGAGCTGTCCCTTCCTCTGGCCCCAGGGTGGCACTTTACACGCAGTGTGGCACATCGGTCGTGTAGAGGTGGAGGGCACAGGCCTGTGTGTGTGGCCTCAGACTTGCAGCCAGCCCCCTCGCCCACCAGTGAGAATGAAGACCACGGCGCTCTGTCACCAGGTGTGGGGTCATGAGCCCCACGGACACAGAACAGTGCCTGGCACACAGGAAGTGCGCCGGGTCTGCTGGGGACGGGGAGAGGCACGCTTTCCTGGGAAGAGCAGGTAGCACCTGTCTGCAGCTTGGCTGGCTGTGTGACCTGCGCCGTGACAGCCACAGCCCATCCTGCCTTCCATAAGCAATTGCATTTAAACACAGACAGAGGGCCAGCCTGTGGACTGGGTTCTCCGGGATCCGGGGAGTGAGGACAGTGGCGATGGGGGCGGGAGGAGGGAGCACCTGGGCGCTTCTTGGGAACGCAGATCCACTGGTCCACGTCCAACCCACTGGATCGGAGCTCGGGGTGGGTCCTGGTGTCTGTTTAACACACTCCGGTGGCAGGTCATCAGTGGGGGACAAGCCCAGATGGGACCCTTTTCCTGGCATTTCAAGACTCCTCCTCCTCCGCTGAAGCACCTCACTGGCTCCCCAGTCCCCACTGAACCCCCGAAGGTGGGTGTTGCAGTGCCTGACCCACCTGGGCCCCCGGCACTCTTGCAGGCATCCCGGCTGGGGCCAGGGGCCCCCTCTGCACACCTGCTCTCCTCCTCCTTCTCGCTCCCTCCTGTCTGGTTCTGGGTCCCAGCCCAGAGGCAGCCTCTCAGCCCGGAGGGGCCTCTCCAGAAAGGTCTCGCCCTCCTTCACCGGGGAAGCCCTTGTGGTTGGGGGGATGGTCTTCTGTCCTCCTTCTCCCACTTAGGTTGTGTTGTTTTTCTCCAAGAACTAGCAGCTCGTCTCCGCGCGGGCCCCACGGGTCAGCCTTGCTGCTGGCACACAAAGGAGGAGGGCGGGTAGGCAGTGGCTGAGCTCGGGAGAGCTGGGGTGCAGGCCAGGCACAAGCCGGGCAGGTGGCTGCAAGGCCTTAGGCCGGTTCCTGGAAGGCGCCTTTTTCTACCTGTAAAATGAGGGTGGGGGTCCGCCTCTCAGGGTGCTGAGATGAAGTACAGGAAGCTCTCAGCAAAACCTGGGAACACGGAGGTGGGGCAGGGGTCAGGGCCAAGTGCCAGGCCAGCCCAGCAAGGCTGCCGAAGCGGGCAGGGCAGGGGGTCAGGAGCAGAGGGCAGGGCACCCAGAGGCTGGCTAAGCTTGGGGTGAAGCCGAGGTGGAGCTGGGGAGGAACATGTGCCCTAATCTGGGTGTGGCACCGTCCAGCAGGGAGTGACCCACTGAAGGTCACAAGGGTAGGAGGTGGGGCCGGGCTGGCTGACCCTGGACTGTGTGCTGAGTGGGTGTCAGGGAGACCTAATCCTTTCCACACTTTAGCAACGATCAAACTTCCTAGTTACAAAGGCTGCACCACCCAGGGAGGGAAAAAAGAGAGGCTGGAGGGGTGTGGACACTGTGCACTGTGGGGACGTCTCTGGGCAACGGGATTAAAGGGATTTTAACTTCAGAACTAGATTTCTGTATTTTCCAAATTGTCTATGATAACCACGTATTAATTTTGTAATCAGAAAAGGGTGTTACTATAAATCAAGTTAATGAGACCACAAACCAAAAACCTGGGGACCCACCCCCATCCGCGGGCTCTCTCTCTAGATGGGGGAGGGCTAAAAGGAGTGGAAGGAGGGCGCCAGGCTGCGCGGCTCCCCGGAGTGCCACGGGCCAGGGCCACCGCGCGTCTCAGCCCGCGGAGCCAAGTGGAAATCGCGACCCGGGTAACCGCCTGCCCGGCCTCATCCTCCCGCCCCTCCCTCACCACTTCCTCCCCATCAACCCCCCCCTCCCCCGCGACCACACTGAGGACGCATTATTTTACCCCAAGAGTTTCCCAGTGCAGCAACTGCACAACCCCAAATAGTTTGCAACCAGACCTTCCTGTCGCATTGCTGGGCGCAGACGGGCGGGACCCGCTAACCCCGTGGTCGCCGCGCGCAGAGGCGCCCAGGTTGGGCCCGGGCCGCGCCGTCCCAGAGCCAAGCGGGAGGCACGCGTGCCCGATCCCCAGAAATTCCCCGTTTGGGGGATGCTCAGACGACAAACGGCCCCGCAGAGACCCAAACCGATCAATTTTAACCCCAACGCCGGCCTCAGTCTCCCAATCCGTAGCCGGTGGACGGAGCCCACTCGATCGCGAGGCTGGGGCAGGTCCCAGCCGCACGCCCTGGAGTCTGGCGAGGGCGTCCTTCCCGGAGCCGCTTCCTTAGGGGTCCTCGGGGCGCGCCCGCAGAATTGCAGAGGGAGGGGAGCCGCCTCCCCACCCATCGCCCCGGGGCAGCAGGGCGGGGCAGGAAGGTCCTCACATTGAGGACTTTTCTTTGCCCCTGCCCGGCTCAGACGCCCCAAGGCCCGCGCGCCGAACCTCCACCTGCCAGGGGGCACCCTGCCTGGTGCTGACGCTGACACCCCGACGGCCCGCCCCGGAGCCGCCAGACTGCCGGCTTTGCTTCCCTACCGACTTGCTGCCACTGGAATCTGAGCACCGGCTGCCCGCAGGGGCTTCCTGGTGCTTACCTGTCAGTCCTCAAAGAACCACTGCGGCAACCCAGTGTAGAGATGGGGAAACTGAGGCTCCTACCTTGCCCAAGTCACCTCCAAGCCTGGCCACCTCGCCGGGGGCGCGTGAACCGGGCCTCCTCTCCGGGGAGAGGCCCGGGGGCTCCCAAGACCTAGACTCAGGCCCGGCAGGGGCCGAGGGGAGAGGAGTGTGGCCAGGGAGGGGGGCTGATAGGACGCCTTCCTGGGGCTGAGGAGGGCTAAGGAAGGCTTATCCAGGGCCGGGTTCACCGGGCCGGGCGCTGTACGCGGGAGGCTGGTGCAGCCCCAGGACCACCCCAGGAAGGAAGTCCTGACAGTGAGCACATGGAGAGCGTGGGGTCAGGGCTTGGCCCAGGGTTAGTCAGGGCTGGGATGCAGTGGGCCCTGGGGCTCCACGTCCCAGCCCAGTCACTGGCCAGGGCGGCGCCCACGCCGCAAGGAGCCGCGGGCGCTGGGAGCAGCAGCGGCTCAGAGCCGGGGGTCTGCAGCCCCGCTGTTCGCAGGTTGCCGTCCGCTCTAACGCGCAGCCTTGTGGGGTTTGGGAGAGCAGAGAGCGGGGGCGTCCTCCGGAAGTCCTTGCGAAGGGCCCCGAGGGACCGGGTGGACTGGGATGGGCGGCGGGGTGTTTGCCCCGAGGCTTTCCAGGAAGCCATCCTTCCACGACTTCCTGGGGCCCCCGGAACCGCGAGGAGATCCGCGCCCTGCGGAGGCTGAAGGCGCTCGGGGTCCGGGGAAGGGCCCGCGCTGGGATCCCCAGCACGCCCGCGCCTGCGCCCCAGCTCCTCCAGAGAAACTCACGCGGGCCGCGGGCGCCCTCGCGCGACGGAAGAATTAACTCGCGCCTCCAGCGCGGGGGGCGTGGCCTGTCCAGAGACCACGAAGGCCGCGAGGTCCCGCAGGGAGGCGGGCGGCACATGGGACAGAGGCGACACGGCTGAGCAGACATGGCTGAGCGCTGGGAAGGACAGACCCGCTGAGGGAGGACTCCTCCCCTGGAGGCCAAAGCCAGGGGTAGCCTTTCCAGGGCGATCATGGCCGTGGCCCCTCTGGGGAGGTAAGGGCCTCCAGTGAGGAGGCCAGTGCAGGAGCCCAGGTGGGGGTGGAATTTGGAGGGAGTGATAAGGTGGCTCTTGGGTTGGATGTGACAGGGAGAGGGGACGCTAGCCAAGGTGGCACCTCGGTTTGGGGCTTGGGCGGCTGTGTGAGTGCCCATGCCATTTCTTCTGAAGGGGAATATACTGCCCGGGTAGTTGGGGCAGGTTGGGATGGGAACCAAGAATTCCACTTTAAGGTTCTCTCAATTTCACGTGGAGACCCAGAGAGAGGTCGGGGCTGCAGATGAAAGTGTCAGCGTAGCAGGGTGTGGCCTGGTCACGCAGAGGGATGAAGGGAAAGAGAGGGAACGGGCCCCAGGATTTAAAAAACTCATAACAGATCCATTTTGCAGCAGTTGGAGGTTCTTTTCCTTCTATTGAGATAGCATGGGCTGTACAGAAAATGCAAAAAGCAAACCCTGAAATGGAGGCTGCCCTGCAGGCCTTTGGAGCTGGCCAGGGGCCCAGCTCACTGGGGGTCAGGCAAGGGAGCAGGCCCCCAGGGCAGGAGGCAAGCCCAGGTCTACCTACCGCAGACGGCTCAGGAAGTGAGGCTAGCTGGATGCAGAGTATCCAAGTGTGTGGAAGATCAGGCCCAGTGATGCTGGGGCCGACAGAAGAGAGCTGCTTCTGGAATGCTGCCGAGTGCCTCTGCGCCTGCTTCCAGGAGGTCATTCCTGGATGCCAGCTGAGTTAGTGCTGTGTCTGCATGCACCCTGGCAGCACGTGTACCCAGCAGTCATTACCTCTGTGTTCTCCTTAGGTCTGGTGGAACCAGAGAATGACTCGTGACACCCCTTAAAGAAGTTGTAGGTGCCACCAGATGAGTGGGGACACGAGTGGGTGGTGGGCTTGGCCTTCTCCATGCTCCAGAAAGCCTTCCCAGAAGTTCCACTAGTCTGGGTCACAGCCAGGAAACAGGTTCTAGCCAAAGGAAGCTGGTCTGGCAGGCGCTGGTCAGACACCCAACCTGGCCCTGGGCAGGCGGTGGTGATAGCAGGGCCACTGACAGAGTCGGGGTGCCGAGCCTGAGAGCTGGCTTCTGGGGTTTCTTCCAGGGACATTTCTCTCTGGCCCCAGCCCAGATCCGTTCTGTGAAATCGCCCCTATAAATCCTGGCCTGATGCCTCTGAGGTGTTTTAATAAGTATGGGGTTTCCTTTAGGGGTTCCCAGTCCTCCGATTCTCTTACTCCCCGCAGGGCGTTTTTGACAGGCACAAGCAAACACACTCGTGTATTTCAACAAACTTGATCCCCTCCAGCGACGTAACCGTCGTTCTCCAGATCACAGGGAGAATTGCGTGATTCCAGCAATTAGCCACACCTGCCCCAGGAGGCGGGGCGGAGCCAAAGGCGGGACGAGGAGCTCGACCCCGCCCCCACACCGCAGCCCCGCCCCTCTTCGGCCCCGCCCCACTCCTCTCTGGCGCCTCGCGGCCGGCGCGGGCAGGATCGCGGACTCCAGCCACAGCGGCTCTTGTTTCCGCCGGGCCGCCAGAGCGAAGGACCAGCTTCCGGCAGCCTGTGCCGCGTGTGCTGTTCGGCTTCCGGCCGGTTGTGGGTCTCCGCCGCTGACATGGGGAAAGTGAGGGGCCTGCGGTCCCGGGTGCACAAGGCTGCCGTGAGGCCCACGGGGGAGGCCGCGCCCGGCCCCGCGCCCCCTGCCCGGGAGGCGGCCTCTCTGCAGGCCTCGGCTGGCGGAATCGGGGGGAAGGTAAGCTGGGGATACCGCGGGCCGTGGGAGTGGGGAAGA
This sequence comes from Mesoplodon densirostris, assembly GCF_025265405.1. Classification (NCBI taxonomy): domain Eukaryota; kingdom Metazoa; phylum Chordata; class Mammalia; order Artiodactyla; family Ziphiidae; genus Mesoplodon; species Mesoplodon densirostris. The sequence continues at coordinate 1,633,986 of NC_082665.1, read as the reverse complement.
GCTGCGGGTGGGGGAAGGGGGCCGCGGGCCGGGGTCGGGGCTCCACACTTTGCGGCCTCGGGGGTCCCGGGCCGGCTCCAGTCCCGCGTGCTTTGTGGGCGCCCCCCCGTCGCCCCCGAAGGGTCCCCGCGACCCCGGGACCGCCCTGGGACTCGGTTGAGTTTACCGCGCGGCCTGCGGGCCTTCCTGGTCCGCGAAGTGTCGTGGCCTCCGTGGACCCCGAGGCTCGGCTGCTCAAGTGCGCGACGGCCTGGGAGGCGTTGACTTGCTCCGCGTTTGGAGTTCTGCGAGTGAGGACCAGAAACCTCCCATCCCCACGTGTAGAAATGCTGCGCGAAAATGGCAAAAATTTCTATGCATCGTAGCTGTGCTCCGAGGAAAGGAAAGGGAATTCCCAGGATTAACGAAAAAAACGAAGAGCAAACTGAAGAGACCCTGTACCCTGTAGCAGCACCCCCCCGTCCCCCCATCTTACCTAGCCCTAAGCAACCACTGGTCTTTCTGCCTCTGTTCGGTACATTTCCTGTGGATGGAGCCGTGGCCTTTGCGTTTGGCTTCTTGGACTTAGCATAGCGTTTTCAGCGCTCATGCAGGTTGTATGATGTGTATCAATGCTTCATTCCTTTTTGTGGTGGGACAGTGTTCCACTGTTTGGTTAGACCATGTTTTGTTTATCCAGGTGCTGACCCTGGAGCTTCCTGGAAGCATTTACTGGTGTTTGTAACCCAGGGGCTAGCACCTGGACAGTGGACAAAATCTTGCTGGCTTGTGGGGACTGTGGCTTTGGATCGGTAATGCTAAAGAGAACAGCCATGTTTGTTAAGCACTTGCTGTGTGCCAGGCACTTTACTTTTTCATAACAGCCCCAACCCTCATTTTGCTGAAGTGAGGAAAAAACTGAGAGTTTAAATAAATTACCAAGGACATTCAGCTGCTGATGGAGGAGCTGATGTTTGAACCCAGGATCTGGCATCAGTGCCCTGGTTTTCATAAAAACTTTATTGGGGTAGAATTCATGTCATAAAATGCACCCATTTAAAGTGTACAATTTAATGGGATTTTTTTTAGTATATTCACAGATTTGCACAATCATCACTACAAATTTCAGAACATTTTCATCACCCTAAAAGGAAACCCCATACTTATTATCAGCCATTCAGTCATTCTGGCAACTGTGAATCTGCTTTCTGTATATATATGCCTCTTCTGGATGTTTCATACAAGTGGAATTACACGATATGTGGCCTTTTGTGTCAGGGTTCTTTCACTGGGCATGCTTTTGCAGTTCATCCTTATAGTACTGTTTTTGTAGCATTCGTTTCTTTGTTGTCTTTATTCTTTTTATGGCTGAAAAATATTCCATTGTATGGGTATACCAGACCATGTCACATTTTATTTATCCATTCATAAGTTGGATAGTTAGGTTGTTTCAGATTTTTGGCTATCGTGATAATACTGTTGTGTACAAATTTTTCTGTGGATGCATGGAGTGGAATTGCTAGGATGTATGGAACTCTATGTTGAACTTTTTGAGGAATTGCCAGATTACTTTCCACAATCGCTGCGCCATTTTAGAGTCCCACCAGCAATAAATGAGGGTTCCAATTTCTCCACATCCTCACCAACACTTGTTATTGTCTGTCTTTTTGATTATAGCCATCCTGCTGGATGTGAGGTGGTATTTCATTGTTTTGATTTGCATTTCCCTAAAGGCTAATGAATAATGTTGAGGATTTTTTTCATGGGCTTGTTGACTGTATATCTTTGGAGAAATGTCTATTCAAGTCCTTTGCCCATTTAAAAATTATGTTGATTGTCTTTTTGTTGAATTGTCAGAGTTCTTTATATATTCTGGATAGTAAACCCTTATCAGATATATATGGTTTGCAAATGTTTTTTTCACTTCTATGGGTTGTCTTTTTACTTTCTTGATATTGTCCTTGGAAGCACAAAGTTTTTAATTTTGATGAGGTCCAGTTTATCTTGTTTTCTCTTGTTGTTTGTGCTTTTGGTGTTGTGAAAGGTCAAGGTTTAGTTGAAAAGCTTAGGGGAGCCTGAGCAGAGTTTGGTCATGGAGAGACTTTTTGTCAGTGGATGTCCTTTGCTGGTTGACATAGGGCTCATGATGTACATCAGTATTTACATCTTAATTCAAGTGAAAGATGGAATCTTCACTACTGTTTAACTCCAGTCCCTCTTATTCCCTTGTTGTGCTGTTATTGTTATGTATGCAAGCTGGTATCATTTGCTTCCAGCCTAAAAAACTTTATTAGTATTTCTTATAAGGCAGGTCTACTAGCAACAGATTCTCTCAGCTTTAGTTGATCTGGGACTGTCTTTATTTTACCATCATCTTTGAAAGATAGTTTTGTTGGATATAAGATTCTTGGTTGACTATAGTCTTTCACCACTTTTATGTTATCCCACTGCCTTCTGGCCTCCATTGTTTCTCATGAGAAGTCAGCTGTTAATCTTATTGGGGTTCCCTTGTATGTGATGAGTCATTTTTTGCTGCTTTCAAGATTTTCTCTTTGCCTTTAAACATTTTGACTATGATGTGTCTTGGTGTAGATCTCTGTGCTTGTTCTGTTTGGAGTTTGTTTATCCTACTTGAAGTTCATTGAGTTTGGACATATAGGTTAGGGTTTTCCATCAACTTTGGCAAGTGTTCAGACATAATTTCTTCGAATACTTTTTCTGCCCTGTTCTGTCTCTCTTCTTCTGGTACTTCTGTTACATGTACATAGGTTGGCATGCTGAATGGTGCTCTGAGGCTCTGTTTGTTTTTCTCCAAGGTTGTTGTGTAAGGTTATTTCTATTCATTTTTTTCTGTGAAGCTCCATTCTTTTTCCATCTTTTCTTCATATGGTACAATTTCTGTTGATCCTTTTTCATATTCACTGATTTTTTTCCTCTGCCAGCTTAGATTTACTTTTGAATCTCTGTAGTGAAGTTCTTCGCTTTTTTTTTTTTTTAAAGAAGATGTTGGGGGTAGGAGTTTATTAATTAATTAATATATTTTTGCTGTGTTGGGTCTTCGTTTCTGTGCGAGGGCTTTCTCTAGTTGTGGCAAGCAGGGGTCACTCTTCATCGCGGTGCGCGGGCCTCTCACTATCGCGGCCTCTCTTGTTGCAGAGCACAGGCTTCAGATGCGCAGGCTCAGCAGTTGTGGCTCACGGGCCGGGTTGCTCCGCGGCATGTGGGATCCTCCCAGACCAGGGCTCGAACCTGTGTCCCCTGCATTAGCAGTCAGACACTCAACCACTGCGCCACCAGGGAAGCCCCAAATTCTTCATTTTGATTAATGTACTTTTTTACTCCAGAATTTTGTTTACTTATATATATTATAAAAAACATATATATATATTTTGTTATGGTATGCAGTAGGGGTTGAGAATCATTTTTTTCCCCATATAAATATTTTGTTTCCACGTAATTCATTGGAGTTCTCCATTAAATTATCTTGGAACTTTTGTCAAAAATCAATTGACCATATATGTGTGGGTCTATTTATGGACTCTAATATGTTCTGTTGATCTGTTTGTATATCCTTATGCCAATGCCACACTGAATTGATGGCTGTAATTTAATTTATTTTTTTCTGTTTTTAAAAAATTGAGATATAGTTGATGTACAATGTTATATAAGTTACAGGGGTACAACATAGTGATTCACAATTTTTAAAGGTTGTATTCCATTTATAGTTACTATAAAATATTGGCTGTATTCCCTGTGTTGTGCAGTGTATCCTTGTAGCATATTTAAGAATTCTAGTTTTGAATGACTTCTGTCTTTTTACTGATGTTCTCTGTTTGATGAGATGTTGTCATCATACTTCCCTGTAGTTCTTTAGACAGCGTCTCTTTTAGTCCTGAGCATATTTACAGTGGCCGCTATGAGGCTGTTGCCAAGTCCAACACGTGGGCCCCTCAGAAGCAGCTTCTGTTGCCTAGGTCTTGCTTCCCAGTTTCTTTGCACAGGTCCTGCTCTGTTGTTGTTGAAAACCGGATGTCTTAGGCAGTGCCTGGTGGCACTGTGGGGGCTTGATGCTGTTTACCTGGTCGTTTACTTGCTCACTGGCCTGGCTCCGGGCTACCGTGTGACTCAGGGTCCACTCTCCGCCAGTGCACGGCCTCCCATCTCCCTGCTCCTGTTTTTTCTTGTCTTTATCTTTCAGCCTGGCAGCCTGGGTCAGCACAAGCCTCTTACTGGTCAGACGGTGCTTAAGCCCCCATGGCCACAGAGATCTTTGCCCTTTACCGCTGGATACATGTGTGTGGCTGGGAGGCTGCTGTCGTAGTTCAGGGAGCTGACGCTTTGACCCGCCTTCACAGGGACTAGTGGCTTTGCCATTCTCTCTGGCCACTCCTGAGCCAGTGCGGCCTTGAGCTCACACCACCTCCAGCCTGCCATGGCGCCGCTTCCTGGAAGCCGCCCCCGGGCCAGGGCGGCTTGCTGCCCGGCCAGTGTCTGCTCAGAGGTTGTGCCTAAGCCCCCATGTTATTGACGCCCCTTCCAAGGCCCCTGTCTTGGAGCTTGGACCCGAATGAGCTGGCCAGGCCTGGGAGGCGGGGTCTGGGTTAGCACAGTGTGATGGGCCGTGTGACCTGGAGGATTTTGAAATCTTGATGTGGGATGAATGGGGGTGGGAAACAGTGAGATTGCTGAGGTGGAACAGTGGCTGTGAAACGGGAGGGACAGTAGGAAGGTGGGAGGTTTGGGGGGAAACCTGGTTCCTCTCACAAGGGCTCCTGAGTGTTGAGGGTGTCATTCGTAATCATTACTGATCCTGCATCTGGTCTCAGAGGGTCCCGCAGCCAGGACCCAGGCCTGGGTGGTGAACTGCGGCTGCAGAAAGGGTGTGGCTTGAGAGCTCTGGGGCCCGAGCTGGGGGGGCCTCGGGCTCCTCTCCAGCTCCCGCTCTGGAAAAGCCGGGGTCCGGCCCTCGCCGAGGGGTCTCTGAAGCCACAGAGCAGGTCTTAGGTCTCCTCTGTTTCCATTTCAGGAGTGGGCTTTCATGAATGCCAGTGTGTTTGCCGGGACCACGATAGACCCCAGCGCCTTGGTGCAGAAGCTGGACGTGGACGCAAGGAGCAGCGCCTCCGTCAGGAGAGGTGAGAGCCAGAAGGACAGACCTTAGGGGCGGGCGCCAGGCCCGCTTCCCCGTGCTCGCAGGCACGGCCCAGAGCAGATTGCAGGTGCGCCTGTACGCTTCGAAGAGGTTTGTTTTATTAGTGGAAAATTTTAAGGATGTACTAAGCAGAAGATGGTATAAAGACAGTCCGTCTGCCCATCCTCTGTTTTCAGCACACACAGTACTGGGTTATTTTGAAACAAACAGCATTTCCCTCAAGAATTCTTTAGTAAGTATTTTTAAGAGCTCTTAGAAAAAGAGACATAAACGCGCCTACAAGGCCATTATCACACCTAAACAGATCAGTGGTAATTCCGTATTTCAGATAAACGAAGTAAAAGAATCTGCCATCTTCGTGATAGCCTCAGTGAAAACCAGGTGGGAACAAGGGTGCGTTGCAGCCCCCGCTCCCCTTCTCCTTCACGTGCTTGTCATGTGGGGGGGTCTTTTTCCTACTGCACCTCCCCCACGTGGGGCTTTGTGGTGTTCCTAGCTCCGGCGTCCCGTCTGGGCTGCTCCTGGAGGTGAGGAGCGGCTCTCCTGCCCTGGGTGGCCACACTGCCACCAGTCTCTGGAGAGAAGCTTCATGCTGCATATGTGAGCTGCACGTTTACGGATGAGCCATTGAGAATAAAAGCGTCTGTAGCCCTGTGGGGAGCACTCTGGCCTCCAGGGCAGGGCTTCTAGGTTTTTGGCATAATTTTTCTGGGTTTCCATCTACAGTTTGTTATCAGCTGTTGCAGTGGTAAGCTGTAGTTATTTCACAGGTATGGCTTCCATCAAGCATCTCCCAGGAGGTCATGTTGTTTGCATCGTTGCTTTGGATTTTTTTTTATTTCACTGGGGAGATTATCGGAATCTCCTTGCCCTTCCTTGTATGTTGAAGCTGTAGGGAGGGAAGCCTTCTCCCCTCTACCCTCCTAGGTTCTTGGCTAGGACCCTGCAAGTTAGACTAACAAAGAGAGATTAACAAGAGAAAAACAAATTACTACTGTGTGCAGGTCACATCACATGGGAGAAACCTCAGTGATGAGTAACTCAAAGTGGTGGTGAGAACTTGGGCCTCTGTAGCATCTTAGCGAAGAGCAGTGATGCTGTGGGCTTTCGAGGGCAAACCGGGGGGCGGGGGGCGACTACATGGAGGAAGGTTCACGCAGGTACATGTGGTGCTGGCTCTGGTGTCCTCATGGCCATGAGACTTCCTCGGAAGAGGGGATGCATGGCAGTCCTCAATTCAGAATTTTCTGTTTTTAGTCAGATAGGGAAGTTCTGAATGGCTTCTTTCTGCACCTGCTGATTCTGTTTGCCTCCAGCCCAAAGTAATCCTGACACCCAAAGTGCTGTGTTTGCGGGCACCGTATTCTCGGCCCTCAGACTCTCCTGCTGTTTCTTGGGATGGATTCCGCAGAGCACGTCGCAGCTCTGGCTGCGTGACCTGCCTGAGTGCTTTCCCGTGGGGGGTGCCGCAGGAACTTGCCTTCGTTTGGGCGGGCAGGGTGTGCCTGCGGGGGGCCAGAGCCATGGCCACTCAGGTCCCTTTGGTGACCCACATGATCAAACAACTTTCTGTGTGTTCATTGGTCCTCTTACGGTTTGTGTACCGGGCAGTTTTGATGGCTTTTCTGGCCAGCACCAGCATCCCTGGGGTCCCATCCCAGACCTGTGGAACCTTGTTTCCACACCCCCTCCAGGGGTCTCCGATGCTGCCAGGTTCAGGACACTGGCCCAGGGCCTAGTGGGTCCTGCCTCGTGGCTGTAGGAGCACAGGAACCCCCATCTCCTCTCGGTCCTGAGCTGTGATGGGCTGTCATCCAGATCTCCTGATCCGCCCTTGCGGTCCTGATTTGCGGGACTGTCTCAGCGGGCGGCAGGCAGAACTCAGTTACCCCTGAGCCTTCGTACTCAATCTGAGGGGTTTTACAAAATTCCAGGCTGCCTCCGACAGCATTGGCTGCCCGGAGAGCACGGCCAACCAGAACGAGCAGATGTCACTTCCCAGCAGAGGGGGCGCTGAAAATCTGGGTGGTGTGGCCTGAAAACCACAGGGTGTGGAGGGGGGACAGGGAGAGGAGGAAGGAAGAAGGGTTTCTTTTCTTTTCTGAGGCGGCCTGTGGGCTGTGACCGTGCAGGAGAAAGAGCAGCTGAGAAAAAGGCTGGACACGCTCACAGGCCCCAGAGGCCAGGGCGCGGCGTACAGGGCCCCGCGGGAAAGCAGCAGGGTGGCCAGGAGAGAGAAGATGGGGACTGGCCAGCCCCCAGGAAGCAGTCTGTCTCCAGCCAGAAAGGTGTTTTGTTTTGTTTCTGTTAAGGATGTCGGGGTGCAATAATATACAGAAAATTAAAGAGAATTTGCAGAAGGAGAGGCCTGGGCTCTGGCGCGCAGAGCGCTGGCTGCTGGGAGCTCTGCGGCCTTGCGGCTGGCAGAGCTGTGAGAGCCTCAGGTCCCGGGGGGCTGGAGGAAGTGGGTGCGGCCCAGCGCTGGCGGTGGCTGTGGGGCATGCGCTCCGGAGCCTCGCAGCTGGGGGCTCGGGCGCGGCCCCTGGCTCGCTGGCCCTCGGCTGCTCCCCTGTAACCGGCTGATGCTGGTCCTTGCATCTTCGGTGCCGCCTGCTCTGGGGCTCAGATGAGTCAGGAAACGTGGAAAGTGGGGAACGGCACCTGGGCCCGGTGATGCTGGAGGAGCAATCGGCCACGGGTCCCGTTGAGCGAGGCCCTCTGCTGGCTGAGGTGTCCTGGCTCCCGGTGGCAGGTGTCCTTCACGCCTCCCTCTCCAGCTGCTCTTGTGTTTTGGGGTTCCTCACACCTGCCTCCTGGGCAGTGCCCTGGATCTCTTGGACTATGGGCCTCGTGGCTCCCCTGGGTTTGAGCTGGGACCGGTGGCCAGAGGCAGGTCATGTGGAAAGTGGCATCCGGTGACTCAGCTCTGCTCAGTGACCTGCTGGGCCGTGGCGGCGAGGGCGCGTGTCTGCCTGGATGAGCACGTCCTTGCCCTGGGCTGAGGCGCAAATAGCCCTGCTCCCCGCGTCCCTGGCCCCTGTGCCCGTGTGGTCCGTGTGGGCCCAGAGGAGCCCGGTTGTGGGTCCCCCCCGCTCCCCGCCCCGGGGTGGACACATGTCTGCTGGACTCCCCTCCCAGTGCAGACCTGCGCTCACACCCTCCCCTGCAGCCTGGATGCAGTGGGGGCTGGTCAACCCTGGCCGGGGCAGGGCTTGCTGGCGGCATCTCTTTAGCTTCCATGGGGAGCCTCTGGGAGGCCTGCTGGCCTAGGAGCCAGGTCTGCCCCCCAGTTTTCCTTCTGATTCCAGGCAGGGCCTCTGAGCTTCCTGTGGGGGGACCACTGGGCTCTGCAGTGATGGGCCTCCCCGCCCCCGACCAGCAGCAGAACTCGGCTTCGCCCTGAGGGTCAGGCCCGCGGCCCACGGATCCGCACCTGCACGGGAGCGGCCTCAGCTCCTCCGCATCCGGACTGGAGGGCGGGTGGAGGGCGGGGCCGCCCCCGGGCTCCAGCATCCTGCCCCCGCACAGGGCACCACCCTCCAGTTCTGTGTTCTTTGTGCTGTGGTGCTGCGGGAAACAAGCCCACTCCGTGCTCAGGTAAAGCACCTGCGCTGTTGCCAGTCCTCCGCCTGTACCCTGGGCTGGGCAGTGCGTGGTTGGAGGACGGGCTTGGTTAGGGACACGGGAGCAGAAGGACAGGAGGGAGGAGGTGGCGGTGGCAGCACGTCTGCAGGGGCTCTGGTGGAGGAGGTTGGGGAAGTGACCGTGGTGAGTGAACGAGCAGGCCTCGAGGCCCCAGTGGAGGGACTTGGCCTTGGCGTCACCCGCCTTCATGTCCCGTGGGCTGTGCTGCTGAGACGCCCCCTTCCCCCACCCAGGCAGAGAGCTCTGCCCTGACCTTCCCTTTCCCTGCGGCCTGAGCTCCCCGCCCCGCTGGCAGACCGCTGCGGTTTCCTCCGGAACTCGGTTTCCTCCGAGGCAGGTGCTCAGCAGAGGGCAGCAGAGCTGCGTCTCGTCTTCAGGCTGAGCCCAGACCTGGAGCGGGTCCTGCCTGGAGGAGGAGAGGAGGCTTGGGAGGGCTGACCTTGGGGCGCAGACGGACCCGAGCGCTTCCCAGAGGCTGTCTTTAGGGACTTCTGATGCAGCTCCCCATTGAGGGACTTGCCCCGCCTTTCAAGTCAGGTCTGTGACACCAGGGCTGTGACCCCAGGGCTGTGATGCCAGGGCTGTGATGCCAGGGCTTTGACAGAATAATCCACTTAGAGCTTTACTAAGCTTTACTCATCTCCACCCGGCCCGAGTGTAACAGGAACAGGAAGGGTCAGAGCCTGGAGGGAACTGCTGCTCCGTGGAGACCCACTTTGGACAGCGGTGGTTCATTCTCCCCTTGGCCTCCCTGGCCTCTTGAGGCCACTGAGGAGAGTCCTGGAGGTCTCTGGTGGGCAGCGGCATTTGTGGGTCTGGGAGCTGGAGGGTGCCTTCCTGGTCTTGGCCGTGGTGCGTGGCGCCCGCCGTCCTCTGTGGCCTCAGGCTCTGAGCACCCTGTGTGCTGCCCGGGCGCTTGCCTCCTGGCCGTGGGGGGAGGCCCTGGGAGGGGTGCCCACTGTCTCCAGGGCTACCTTGACTAGCGGGGCCTGAGCTCTGTGTGCTCGACCAGAGGATGGCAGGCATGGGCCCCTGGTCTGGGCCTGCTGGCAGCTGGGGGACAGGAAGGGCCCCACTGCTGGGCTCTTCTCACCTCGCTCTGCCTGCGTTGCGCCCGTTCTTTTGGACACACGGAAGCAGGGAAGGGCACGGAGGAGCCTGCCTGCAGGGTTTGGAGAGGGAAGGGTTGGGGCCCTTGGGCCGGCTCCTCCTCCTTGCAGGACGGGGTGTTTCCCAGCGCCTTCTTCCAGCTCTGGACAGGCTCTCGGCTGGTGGGAAGTGCAGGGGATTTGGCCGCAGCGTGGCCTTGTGAGGAGGCGTGTGTGGATGGGCCCAAGGTGCCGAGGAGCTGGGTGCACAGGGACCCCAGTGTCCCGCAGCGCACCCTGCACCCCAGTCCTTGTGCTGTTTTGTTGCAGGGCCCAGCAGGAAGGGCAGGTCAGAATCGCGGGGGTAGAGGTGGACAGACACTCGGCTTATGGCACACAGCACCGGACACAGGTAGTCAGAGAGGAGAGGTGCCGGACCACTGCCGGAGTCTTCGGGCAGGAGGTGGCGTCTTGGCCGGCAGCAGGTCCCCGGCGGCTGAGCGGGAGGGCCTCAGGCAGCGTCTCTGGAGCAGCTCTCGGCAGCATGGAGTCGGTTCCAGTCGCTGGGCTCGGGGGTCTCTCTAAGGAACAGCGTTTGTCCCGGGAAGGGGGCCTGGGCTTTATCGGTTGTTTCTTCTGTCTCAGTGACGTCCGCGCCCCGTCAAGCGCCTCATCTAGGGTAACGCTCTCAGCTCATCACTAAGACGCTCGCGGTCCTGCCGCGGAGGTTCTTGTTGGCCACCGTGGTACCATTTTGAACCACCTAACGTGTCTTCACAGCTCACGTGTGGGATGAGTAGGAATTATAGCACAGAAGAAATCGCATGATAACACTCGCCCTCCGCCCGCTGCCCCACTGCCCTGCGCTGGGCTGAGCAGTGACAGCCCCGTGCCCGTCCCACCAGTGCTGGTGCAGGGGTGGCTGAACTCCTGCGTCGGGGGAGGCCAGGTGGGCTTAGGAGGTGTCTTTGTGGGCAAAAGCGAAGTCCGTGTAGTGGGGTGAATGTTTGCTAAGTGCCCATGCCCTCCGATATATTGGGCTCAGGGTGGGCAATGGGAGTGGCCCAGCAGCCCCCTGTGTCCCCTGCCAGTGGCTGGAGCATCCCTACAGACAAGGGGTCTCCCTGCCCAGCCCCAGGACCTCTCTCGGTGCTTCCCTCTCAGAGCCTCAGCCTGGACCTCTGCTCCCAGCGTTACCATCCCCCTTCTGTGTGGCACCCCGGTGGCCCGGCTATAGAGTCGGGTGTGGTCCTCCTCCCGCTGACAGGTGGGACCTTGGGCCCTCAGTCCCACAGAGCAGCTACCTGGCCCCCCCTGGTGTTCCCCCTTCATTCTTCTGAGGGCAGACACGGGTGGACACTGACCCACCTGAGTCTACCCTGGGCACTGGCCAGTGACAGCATGACAGGTGGGGCCTGTACCCTGCTGTGGCTCACACTGACCCTTGGAGCTGTGACATGATAGGTGTGTTGTGTATCCCTGCCCCAGCTGTGCTGTGCTGCTGGCGTTCGGGTCATGGGTGCAGGAGGCCTCAGGTGGGCCGAGGCCCCAGATCTTGGTCTGGGCCAGGGTCCAGACCCTGGGAGCGCTTGCTTGCGGCGCTGGCAGGGCAGGCGCTCTGCTGGCCTGTGCTCCGCGATAGCTCTGGGCTCCTGTCCGAGCTCCTGGCTCCACGGCAGCTGAGCCAGCGCTTGGGTGGATGCCGAGTCGTCCACACTGAATGGCCACGGGGCCCCTCCTTGCAGCGCAGCGCACCCCTGGCAGAGACTTGAAAATTAGGGACCAGCCTCCTGCTAAAATTACTTTTGTAAAAAACATTTCATAGTTGAAAAGGCAGGATGTGCACATTGTAGAAAAGAGAGAAGTAACAATACAAGTAAAAGCTGTTCCTGTGTCCCCACATGGACTGTGTGTCTGTGACCCATCCCGGCGCGCAGATGCTCCCTGACCTGGGTGGGGCTGATGCCACCCGGGAAGGGGCCACAGGCTGCTCTTTGTCTAGACGGGGCCCCTCATGTGGGCAGCCCAGTGAAGCTGGGGCCCCGCTGGGGGGATGTTGGCCTGGTATTAGCCCTGGTTGTCTCTCACGAGGTGCATGGAGTGCCTCTGTCCTGTGCTCCACACACTGACCAGGACACCCTCCTGGCCACGAGGAGGGACAAGTGCTCCCCCCCGAGCCACCTGCGTGGGGGTGGCGATTTCTGGAATTGTGTTCTCAGGTCAGTGAAGCCAGTCCTGGTCACCGGCAGGTGCTCCTCCTCTGTTACCAGGTGGGGTGGCCTGAGTACCTTCTCTGTCCTCGCCTCTCCTGCCATTCCAGAACCTTCCTCTGAGGGGGGACACTGTGGTCTTTGGCCTGTCCAGGGCTGAGTCCGAGGGGGCTTGGTGCTGGGATGGAGAGAAGTGGTACACAGGCTTCAGGAGGGAGCGGACGGGACAGGCTCGACGTGGTACCGCTGCCTTCTTGGTGCTGGCCAGTGTCCCCCTGAGTGTGCCCCATCCAGCGTGGATGGCCCGTTCTCACGGGGTGTGTCTGTAACTGAGCGGGACCCCTTGGGGCCTTCGTGGGGGGGGCAGACCCCTTGTGCACAGCCTCTGCTGTAGCTCCTTTCTGAAGTGCCCAGATAATAGTATCTTGAGCATATTTCCTGAGTTTTTCAGATGCTAAAAACCACCACTAAGTGGAAGAAATTAACCACTTGATGATCCTGAGCACGTAGCCCCCAGCCCTCCTGGTGCCTGATGTTAACCACCCTGTTACCTCACCATCGGTCGGTTAGAGAACTGTGCACCAGCTGATCACATTCCCTGCCACCCGCCTCCGTCCCCTGGCCTTTAGAAATGCTTTGCTGAAGGCTTTCGGGCAGTTTGGGGTTTTTTGAGCACAAACCCCCCGTCTCCTTGCTTGGCCCTGCAACAAACTTTTCTCTGCTCCAGGCTCTGATGTTTCAGTTGCTTGGCCTCGCTGCGTGTCGTGCACTTGCACTTGGTGCTTGGCAGCAGGTCCGCAGGCGGGACCCTGTCACAGGGCTGTGGCCCAGACACCTGGGGCACCTACATGTGGCTGCTGTCCCAGAGCCGGAGGATGGGCACTGGCCCGTCTAGGGTTGGCTTGAAGTACCAGGGTCGGCTGGATGCCGTCAGGGACACTCAAGGGTCCTTCGCAGGGCCCTCTCTCCTGTGAGTTTGAAAACTTCCATTAAAGCCGCTATGGAGCCAGGCCCTCTTCCTTTGGCTGGACATACATGTCCGTCTACAGCCCTGGAGACGTCCAGAGACACGACAGAGCGCCGCCCTCACTCAGCCCTGACCGCAGCCCTGGGGACGTGGCGGCCCTGCCCAGGTACCGCCTTCTTCTTAAGGCTGGTCCACCTGGCCCGCTGGCCCCTCACTGTCCCATTGAAGGGCTTTGCCAGCCCTTGGGGGTTGGGCTTGTTGGGCTTTTGGAGCCTCCAGGTGCCCTCGGGGTCCCTGGTGGGATGCTGAGGTGAGCAGACCTGAGGCGCCCTGGCCCCGCAGTGCCTGTTCCCTCCCGTGCCCCTGGGGGCAGCGTCTGTTGGCCGCCCTGGGCCGGAGGCTCCCCCGTCCTCGGGCTTGCAGTCTCCGCGGGGCTGAAGCTTCCCCAATCCCCTGGGCCTCACAGGGTCGGCGTGCCGGGCCCCATTTCCTGGGCTGCTGGGCAGGGGTCCTGGGTGGCGCGGGGAGGGTCCCGCCCGCGTGCCAGCCTGCCCCTTGTTCACATGCCGCGTGCGCTTACGGTTCTGTCAGTCTCTGCGGGTCGTAGACTCTTTTTTCTTTTGGAATTATTTCAGAATCAGAAGTAAGGCAGAGAAGACTTCTCCCTGGACCTTTGAGGGTGGGTCCGGGGCTCCCGTGGGAGGCGCCTCTGCTGTCTCCTGCCGCTGCTGCCCTTGCTCAGGCTCCCGCCCCAGACGTGCCGCCCTCACCCCAGTGGCGGTTGGGCCCCGCGCCGGCCCGGGGACATCCCCTCCCTCACCCACAGCCCCACGGCGCTGACGCCTGCGGGGCGCCTGCCATGCAGCCCCTCCCTCCCGTCACCCTCCTGCACACCCGCCGGCATCCCGAGCAGCTCGCCCACCTGGCCCCGGGTGACTGGCGGCCCTGCGCCTCCCCTTCCTGCTGGGCTGGGAGGTCGGGGTGAGTGGGGAGGAAAGCAGGCCAGCTCCAGGCACGGCCGCAGCGTGTGGGATCTGACCCTTGGGAAAGGGATTAGATCCCCGTGGGAGTCACGGGGTACGGGCGTCTACAGGGGATCCTGAGCTGACGAGTCCAGCTGACCAGGAGCGCCGCCCTGGTGGAGCTGTCTCTGCGCTGCTTCTCCTTAGACGCCGTGGGTGTGTTGTACCAGCCCGGGAACCTGCGGGACAGTCGGATCCTGAACAGAATGCGCCCCGGGTGGAACGTGGCCTGGGCTTAAGCCGCGTTACCTCTGGAGAAACCAGCTAAGGCCCAGTGAGCGGGGCAGTCTGGAGTCGCTCTGCCTGGTGTGTTGCGGCCCTGCCTGGGGGGCCTGGTGTCCCGCAGCCGGGGCCAGGCGCGATGGTCGGGCACCCTGAATAGCTACACCTGTGTGCACACCTTGGGCTCCTGGCTTTGTCCTGCTCACCCCGTGTTCTCTGTCCGCAGGTGCCAAGGCCAAGGCTGTTTTGCCCAAGAAGGAGAAGCTGAAGCTGAGGCGCGAGAGGTGGCTGCAGAGTAAGCTCCCCTTGTCCCTGGTGGGGCTTTATCCCTGGTGGAGCCTTGTCCCTGGTGGGGCCCTGTCCCTGGTGGGGCCTTGTCCCGGGCTGGCTCGGAGCCCACTTTGGGTGGTCTGGGGCTCTGGAGGAGGGGGCCTGCGATGTGACAAGCAGGCGGCCCTGCGGGGAAGGGGCTGGCCCTGTCACCCGTGCAAGGGTCCGCAAGGCCTTGCCTCAACCCCGACATCCCCCACCGGGAACGTCGCAGGAAGATGCTTCTCCCGTGGAAAACATCGCAAAGGGAGTGCGTGCGGGTCGGGTGTTTTATGATACCTACGAAATTTCCCACTTTCTGGGTCTGCGTGTGTCCCTCCAGGCCCTCCTCCGGGTGTGTGACAGTACGGGGTCCCCAGCATAGGCGGCTCTTCACCCACCTGGTGGGCTCGGGGACCCCGGGCCTCCGCTCTGCGGGGGGTGGTGGCTCCCTCCTTTCTGAGCACCTGTCTGTGGGGTGGATTTCTTCTTATTAATTTTGCTTGGAAAAGATACCTACATTTCATGATGCTGAATATCTGCTGATTTTTTCTAAAGATTTTCTTGTGAAGATTGTTTTGAAATTTTTTTCTTACAGTTGTCTTTTTAGTGTTTTGCTGACTTTTAAAATTTATTTGAAATGGTTTTTTCTTTATGTTTTCACGCAGTTAGAACATGATCTGCGTTATTTTTTCCTTGAAGGTTTTAAAGAAACTGTATGCTTTTAATTTTTTAGAGAAATTTATCAGTTTCTTCCACAATTGTTAATTTTAAGTTTTCTTTCACTTTTTGGATGATTCTTAAGGAAATGATTCATTCATCCATCTTCTTTTTCACAGTCCCTAGCATGGAGTTGTGCAAAATATTCTTTGTAAAATGATTTGGAAAAGTTAATAGGCTGGGAGCACTGGGGCCCTGAACGTTCCTGGGCTACAATTTTTTGATGACGTTTAAGTTTTCTTCCATGACGGTTGGTCTTTTTTTAACTACTTGAGTTAATCTTGGTCACTCATTTTCCTATAAAAACATCTAATCTAATCAGATTTCAACATTTATTAGCAGAGTTGTTGGCTTCTCATTATTTAATATCCTGTTATCATTCTTTATTTGTATCCTCTTCTCTAATTTCTGGTTAATTTTGTTTCTTCCATGCCAAGAATTCTTGTATTTAGTTGTCACTTCTACTCTTCTTTTTTTTCCAAATTGTTAGTTTCTGTTTTTTTAGTACCCCATTCTTGGTTTCTTTAGGTTTGTTTTAGTGACGTATTTATTTTTGTTTGTTTTGTTTAGGAATGAAAGGCTGTATGTCAGCCTCTGAATATAGCTTTAGCTGCGTCTCCGAAGTTGATTTTACTTAGTATTTTATTACGAAAAGCTTTGTACGGATAAGTGGGAAGAATTTTACAGTGGTGTCCTTATGCCCACCATCCACATTTTACAGTGAGCACCTCACTTCTTTATCACATGCCTGTTCATCTGTCCATCCCATCTGTCTGTCCAAACACCAACCCATGTTTTAGCTACGTGTTCCAAAGTAAATTACAGACTTCAGCACACTTTCTCCCAAATAATTCCGCTGGAGTTCAGTATTTGTTTATGGTTCTTTTTAGTTTTTATTTTGAGGTAAAATTTACATGCAGTGAAATGCAAATCTTAAGTGTGCTGTTCAGTGATTTATGACAAATGCCTACACCTGTACAACCAGAATCCCTTTCAAGGTGCAGACCATCACCATCACCCAGAAGTGCCCCGTGCCCCTTCCCAGTCCCGACTCCCCCAGAGGTAGCCACCATCTGGTCTTCTTCAGGTCACAGTTTAGGTTTTACTGCTCTAGACATCGTATTAAAGGAGTCATGTAGGATGTGCTCTTTTTGTGTCTGGGTTCTTCTGCTCAGCTTGGCATTGGGCTCATCCGTGCTTCGTGTAGCCGTAGTCTGCACCCTTCTGTTGCTGAGAAGTGTTTCTTTATGTGGACGTACCGTTTGGTGTCCACTTTCCTATGGATGGACACCTGGTCTGTTTTCTCTTTTTAGTTGCTGTGTATAAGGCTGCTATGCACATTCTCTACAAGTCTTTTTGTGGACATATGTTTTCATTTCTCTTGGGTAAATACTTGGAATGGAATGCTGGGTCATAGGGCAGGTGTATGTTTAGTTTTATAAGCAACTGGCAGACGTTTCTCTACTGTGGTTGTACGTTCACGCCCCCCCCAGCAACGTGGGAGAGTTGTGGTTGCTCCACGGCTGTGCTGGCACGTCTGTCCCTGCAGTCCTAGCTGCTGAGCGTGAGGTGCCCGTTGTCATGGTGAATGGGCGTTTTCACGTGCTGCTGCCCATTGGGGCGCCCTCTGAGGCCCAGGGTCTGTTTCATGAGGCTCTTGCTGGGCTCTTTATTATTGAGCTCAAGGAGTTCCTCTGTCCTGGAGACCAGTCTTGTCAGGTGTGTTTTGCAAATAATTTTCTCACAGACTGTGACTTGCCTATTTAATTTCTTAACAGGTTTTTTTTTTTTTTTGATGAACAGAAGTTTAATTTTGAGGAGGCTGATTTGTCTTTTTTCCTTACGGGGTTAGTGTGCGTGTGTGTCTTGTTTAAAAAAATGGCCCAGTCCCAAGTCAGGCGGATAAATCCTACTCTTCTAAAAACTTTACGGTTTTGGCTTTTTCGTTTAGGTTTGTAATCCATCTTGAATTAATGTTTGTCTATGGTGTGAAGTCCTGGTTCAGGTTTTTCTTCTTCTTCTTCTTTTTTTTTTTTTTCCAGTTCCAGCACAATTTGTTGTAAAGACTTTTCTTTCCTCATCAGTTGTCTTCGTGTCTTTGTGAAAAGTCAGATAGCCTCTCAGTACCAGGCTGTCTCAATTGCTGCAGCTGTGAAGCAGGTCTTGGGGTCAGATAAGGGAAGTCCTGTGTCCCAGGTCCTCTGTTTCAAGACTGCTTTGGATGGTCCAGGTTCATACCATTTCCATATGAATTTTATCACAGGCTTGTCAATTTCTTGAACGTCACCACCACCAACAGAACCTATTACAGCAATGACGGGTTGCTTTGAGTCTGTAGATCAGTTCAGGAGAATTTTGCCGTTTTAACAATATTGGGTCTTCATCCATGAACGTGGTATCTCTCCCCTTTTATTTATATTTTCCTTAATTTCTGTCATCAGTGTTACGTGGTTTTTAGAGTAGAAGTCTTAGGGTTTTTTTTTGCATAAGCTTATTGCTGTTTTACAGTTTTACAAGCTGTTATAAATAAAATTCACAAAAGCTTCATTTTCCAGTTTTCTGCTATTTATTATATTATTATTAATTAATTATTTATGAATCATTATTAATTTTGTATCCTCTGGTCTTGCTAAAATTGTGTTAGTTCTGGTAGTCATCCTGTGGATTCCTTAGAATTTTCTGCATACATGATCATGCTACTAAAATAGAGACAGTTTTACCACTTTCTTTCCAAACTCTGTTTTATGTCGTCTTCTCATCCTCCTGCAGTGGCTGGAACCTTTGTGGCGTTACTAGAAGGGGTGAGAATTGGTCCCAGTCTCCACGGGCTGAGGACTGGGCCATGGTCACTGTCCCGTGAGCCTGCTTTGCTCAGAGTCAGTAACCCCAGGCCGTGATGGGGCATAAAGCTAGTGGTCCTCACGCGAGCTCTGTTTCAGGCCCTGTTTATAAGGAACTTCCCTTCAGTTGCTTACAGGTTAGCAAATGTGGGCAAGGAAGCAAGGAGAGAATGACCAGGATGGATGGGCCTGCAGGGATCTGGTGCTTCTGCCCTCCTGGGCACCACATAGAAACACAGGTTTCAGCCCATAAAAATTTCCCACGTTCAGCATCCCACACGCCAGTGAAATTGTCTTATTTGTAGTGTTCAGTTCTTGCACAGGTAATTTTTAGGAGTAGCGGGAGGGAGGGACCACCCCCCCTTTACCCAGGATGGCTGGTCGCAAAGCCTGCTCTTCGAGTTCCCACCTCCCTGACGCCTCCTTGTCGGAATTTCCCTCGTTTCATAATTTTCTCCATTATCCAGTAGGCCAGCTCTCTTGTTTCTTGTTCTTTTTCAAAAATGTTTTGGCTATTCTTACACATTTAGTGTTTTTAAAAAATAAGGTTTGGAATTAGATCCCAGGTTCAGTTACAGGCCCTGTTGGAGTTGGAGCTGCGTCAGACTTGAGGCCGGTGTGGGAGCCGCGCTCGGAGCCGCCTGGCCAGGTTGGCGGGGGTCTCTGCCATCCCTTCTGTGGCCTGCTTCATCAGTCTGTCTGATGTACACAAGATGAGGAATTTCTGGTAGATAATCTCTCTCAAATTAAGGAAGTTCCTTCTGTTCTTGGTTTCATTGTAATCTTCATCCTGAGCGGAGAGTGAATTCTGTCAGAGTCTTTGGGCACTTCTTGTGGTGACTGTAGTCTTTCCCTTTGAAGCAGCAACTGCAGTGACCATCTGGCACGTGTCCCTGTGTTGTGCTGTCCTTGCATGCTTCGATGCGTCCTAGGTGGGCCCCACGCGTCTTTAACCTAAAATGCTCTGGCTTTGATTTGCTGGCATTCACCTCCATTCTCCTGTGCGCTGGGCCTGCTTTGCTCGCCTGGTCCCCCAGCTTGGGCGCCGGGCCGGCCAGCCAGGGAGGGAGCCACCCTGTCCCTTCCCCTGCCTGAACCCCCCTGACCCCCCGCTTCTGCCTCAGCCCTCCTGGGAGCCAGGGCTCTCTGGGAAGTGTCACCCGGCTTGATGAGGTACTGAGTAGATTGTCTATCCTGTCAGCATGGAGGGTACTGAATTGTCACCCTATACATCCTGACATCCCTGGCATGGAGGAGTGGCCCGGGGCCCAGGGCAGGAGGACCCGGGAGGACGGGCGGTCTTCTTCCCCAGAGCTCAGCTCTTTGGGGTGAGTTGAGGGTCCCCTGGACTCTCCCAGTCTGGATGCAACTGGGGTGGGTGTGTCCCTGACTTGGCTTGTCCGGGTGGGCCTTTCCGAGCTTCTCTGGGCAGCGCGGGCCTTCGAGGCTGGACTGCGAACTTGGGGACGAGCTGCTCCTGCCAGGCCTCCCAAGCAGCTTCTGTTTCCAGAAAGTGTTCTCTTTTGGAAATGCCTGTTAAGGGTCACCACACCTCCCTCACTTCTCACATACACCTCCTGGGGCTTGGGTGGACCGGTCCAAGCCGAGTGCATGCACGTTCTTTGTACTGATAATCGGTGGGCTGTCCTGAGGGTCCTCACTCGTGGGCCCCCGTCCAGGGCCCTGTCCTCCTGACCTGCCCCATGCCTGGTGTCATCACCGCCCTTCTGGGTGCCGTGCCCACCGCCATCGCCTCCTGCACCTGCCCCGAGGGGTGGCCGGGCGGCCACAGTGCCTGAAGGGCCGGTTGCAGACTCACAGCCCATCAGGAGGGAGACGCCCCGCGTCGGGCCCGCCTGGGCCGCTGGCTGACGCTTCTCTGCTGGCATCTCCAGGCCTCTGTCGGCTGGGCTGTGAGTCTATCGGCTGCTTGTCAGGAAGGTGCTCTCAGTTCCCTTTTTAGATGTGATTCAGAGTCTGCAGCCTGGTTATTTATAGCCCAAGAAACCTCGTGCAGTTGGGAGGCAGGAGAGCCTCTCAGGCTCCAGTCTGACTGTCCCAAATCTATCACATCAGAGCCTATTTCCAAGTTTTTTAGTAGCAGAGCCGTTTTTTTTTTTTTTTTTTTTAAGGAATCTAATGCAGAACAATCAAATCAACAAATCAATTGTCACAGGTTCAGGCAGTTTCCCTGGAGCAAGGTCTGCACACAAGCTAGTGAGCTGGTGTTTTCCACGAGCCACACTGTGGAAATAATGCATTTGAGTACGTGTTTTATTAGCAATTTTTTTTTTTTTTTTTTTTTTTTTTTGCGGTACGCAGGCTTTTCACTGCTGTGGCCTCTCCCGTCGCGGAGCACAGGCTCCGGACGCACAGGCTCAGCGGCCATGGCTCACGGGCCCAGCTGCTCCGCGACATGTGGGATCTTCCCAGACTGGGGCACGAACCCGCGTCCCCTGCATCGGCAGGCGGACTCTCAACCACTGCGCCACCAGGGAAGCCCCAAATGAAAGCTTTGTTCTTGCTTTTTTTTTTTTTTTTTAAGCAATTTTGAAATACATATATTTTAAAATGAAAGTCAGATCCTGAGGCCACTTCCCTGTCCAGGCCCTGCCGAACCCCTTCTCTGTAGAGGCCGCAGCCCTGCCGGCCGGCACAGCCTCACCCCGGCAGCTCGTCCGTGCCCTGCCCTCTGCTTGGCACCCTGGACCCCCGGGCCCCACCGTCCCCTCCCGAGGGTCTGTCCCAGTGCCCATACCCCTCTTCCCAGGCCCCCCCACCAGTGCAGGAGCCCCCTTATGACCCTGCGGTGCATGTTTCCTCTTGCTTTGGACCTGGCCACTCTCACCCTGTTCCCTTGTTGGGGACCCTCCTGCCTGCTGACGTATCCCGTGGGGACCTCTTTCTCCTTCCTGGGCGTGTGTGTCCCTAGGAGGCACAAGGGAAGCAGAGTGGGAGGGGGCCGGCTCCTCTGACTGTGCGGCCCCTCCCTCCTCCCACCCCACTCCCGCGGCCGGCCCGGCCTTCTCAGGGGCAGCTCCCCCGCCTGCAGCCCGTCTCCTCATCAGCCTGTAATTCGACAGCTATCTCCGGGATTAAGGGGAGCAGACCGCTGGGAGTCAGCCCGCCCCGGGGTCCCGGCCGAGCTCGGGCTCTGCGGACTGGGAGTCGGGACCCTCTGTCGCTGAGGGTGGCGGCCGCGCGCTTGTCCTCCTGGGTCCCCTCTCGCTGACCCCTTATCCCTCTTCCTCAGAGATCGAAGCCACAAGGCTGGCGGAGCAGAATCGCAAGGCGGAGCGGAGGCGCAGGGCCACAGTGGTGGTAGGGGACCTGCAGCCTCTGAGGGACGCCCTGCCCGAGCTGCTGGAGCTGGAGACAGGTGGCCGGCGGTGAGTGTCCTGGCCACGGGGCCGCCGCCTTGTCCAGGGTGGGAGGACAAGCAGGTGGGTGGCCAGGCCGGGCACTGACCCCGCAGAGGCCCGTCTTGACTTGGACACCCTTGTCCCAGGCCCAGCCATGAGCCAGGGGCCCTGGGGCCTCCTCGGGGGCGGGTGCCCGGCGGCACGTGGGCAGCACTGTTGCTCTCCCGCCGTGTGGCCAGAGCGGCTCAGCCGGGCCGCCGCCGGGCTCCGTGCTCTCCTGCTTGTCTCCCGGGAGCCGCAGCTGCTGCCTTTGCCGCCTCCCTCCCCGGACTGGCCGTCCTCCTGGGGCCCTTCCTGCCTCCCCGAGTCCTGTGTGCTTTAGGAGAGCGCGTCCCTCTGCTGTGCCCGGGCTGCCGTTTCCGAGCAAGGGTGAGGCCGCCTGGCATGGCCGGGAGGCGCCAGCGCAGGTGTGAACACGACCTCGGCTTTAGGACGAACAGGCAGCAATTGGAGGGCCTTTCTGTTCTGTGACAGTTGCCGGACCGCCATCATTTACTGTGTTGTCTCTCATTTTGCCTTTTTGAAATAATTCTTTCTCCTACTGAATTCCCCTCTGAGGAGGAAAGATCCAGGGTTGGCAGGGGACACGCTCAGGGCCTCTTGGCTGCAGAGCCAGATGGTCGGTCCAGGCCGGTTCCGGGATGGAAGCGCCCAGAACATCAGGTCCAGATGAGGAGTGGCCAGCAGAGCTGAGATTTGGCGATGGAACCAGAACCCAAAATGCACATTCCATTCCTGGTTCTTGAACAAAAATGTGACCCGGTCAAGCATCCTCTCCCTGCTTTTAGTTTTCTCATCTGAAAAATGTGCTCGGGGCTCCCCGAGGGGAGAGAGCCACGTACACACGGCGGCCAGCAGCCCGAGGAGGACCGTGTGGGGCTGCGGGGGCTCAGCTGCTCTCCCAGCCCCAGCCTCCGGGCGACCGGGGTCACCGATTCCCCCTCTAGTGCCTCTTGGCACTGGGGAGCTGTTCGTTTAAGTAAACATTATTTTAGAACAGTGTTTGAATATAAATAGAAAACTGACGGAGATAATACCAACAGTCCCAGTGTAACTCACATGCGGCTTCCTCTCTGTGACGTCTTACGTCAGCGTGTGCGTTTGTCACAACTAAGGAACCAACACTGATTTGTAAGTAATAAGCTTAAAATAATAATCGACTAAAAGCTCACAGTTTATTCAGACTTGCTCAGTTTTCCTTAGTGTCCTTCTGCTGTCCCAGGACCCCATCCAGGTCCCCTCAGTCATCATGTCCCCTCAGAGCTCCTCTGGGCTGTGACAGTCTCTCAGACCTCTTGTCTTTAATGACCTTGACCGTTTTGAGGACCAGTCAGGCATTTTTCAGGACGTCCCTCAGTGAAGACCACAGAGGGGAAGGGCCCTTCTCATCACGTCCCCTCCGGGGTGCGTGCTGTCACGTAACCTGCACCGTGGACGCTGACCTTGGTCACCTGGCGCAGGTGTGTCTGTCAGGTCTCTCCGCTGTGCAGCTGCTCCCCCTTCCCCCCTGTCCTCTGGAAGGAGGTCGCCGTGCACACCCCGCACCCAAGGAGGGGGGACGCTCCCCGAGGATGGAGTGCCTGCAGAACCACGTGGATTCTCCCGCAGAGCAGATTCCCTCTTCCCCCGTTTCTGTATCAATCACTCATTTACGTCCATTTGGACCCGTGGGTATTTATTTTATACTTCGGACCATGATCCAGTACGACTTTGCTCTGTTGCTGAACCGGCTCCAGCTCTGGCCCCTGGCAGCTCCCTCAGTTGGCTCCGCTGTCCCCCCGACACACCCATCTGTGGAGGCTGTTGTGTTTTGTTTCCGAGCACCTTCCTTCCTCTCTGGCACAAGGTGCTCCAGGCTCATCCCGGGCATTTCCTGCTCCTGTCCGAGAGTTGGCGTTTCTCCAGGGAGCCCGGGTCCCTTCTGTTGGAAGTGGTGTAAGAAACCAAGATCTGGGCACTCACTGGTGTGCTGACCGCGGCTGGGGTGTGGTTGCTTCTAGGTCCTCTCAGCTGACAGCAGGGACATAGGTGTGTGTCCTGACCCAGGTGTGTTCCTGTGAAATTCGGGGAACAGTCTGCAAGTCCATCCTCACTTTTCATGCCGACCGACAAGTCTGGGGTCCCCAAGACCACTCTTAGGTTTGATGATTCTCACAGAAGGCCATTACCCTCAGTTACAGTTCATTACGGAGAAGAATACAACTTAAAATCAGCCAGGGGAGGGCTTCCCTGGTGGCGCAGTGGTTGAGAGTCCGCCTGCCGATGCAGGGGACACGGGTTCATGCCCCGGTCCGGGAAGATCCCACATGCCGCGGAGCGGCTGGGCCCGTGGGCCATGGCCGCTGAGCCTGCGCATCCGGAGCCTGTGCTCCGCAACGGGAGAGGCCACAACAGTGAGAGGCCCGCATACTGCAGAAAAAAAAAAATCAGCCAGGGGAGGAGACCATGGGGAGGGCCTGGGAGTGTTCCAGTCTTCCCTCCCTGTAGGGGCAGCACAGAGGTCTTGCCCAGGATGTGCAGGGACCCCTACCAGTCTCCACCCCTGGGGGGCATGGGCGAGCAGGCCGGCAAGCTTTGCCTGTGGTCCCTTCACTCGATTCCTGTGGCCTTCTAGCCAAGTGACGCCTGGCTGGGAGCCCCCAGCCCCATTCACAAGGTTGGGGTCCCCATGTCATCAACCCTCAGTCTTTCAGCTCCTAGAGCAGACCCAGCCCTGGGATGTTTGCTCCACAAGGTGTTTGGCCTCTTCTGTGCCTTCACAAGGGCAGGGTTTCCTGGAGCTGGGAGAAGGCGGTGCCCTTCAGGGCACCTCACGCCAGGGGTGCCTGTTAAAAGCAGTAGGTTGCACGAATGGCCCAGCTGATAGGTGACTTCAGGACATGCCCCCAGGCATCCGAGTTGGGTGGAATGTGTTGGGGGGCAGCCTTGTGCCTGGGAACCCAGATCCCGAGTGCAAGGCCTCCGTCCCCAGTCGCCATCTGGGACACCCTGACTGAGGCCTTGGGCTGCTCCCAGCCTGTCCCAAACCTGGGTGGCCTGGCAGGGCAGTGCGGGGAGAGCCCGAGGCTCTGAGTGGGCCCAGCGGGTCCAGGTGTTCCCCACACTCCGGGTGGGCGCCGCCCAGCACTGACCGGGCACCAAGGCCCCCTGGAGAGCCTGCGGGGCCCCTGAGGCCAGAGCCAGTGAGTGGGCAGTGCCGCTGCCAATGGGCCGCGCTCATCAGGGAAGATTAGACTCGCAAGGAAGTCGATCCTCTGTGGCCCAAAGGTCGTAGCGGACGAAGGTGGAGGGCCTCATGCATGGAGCCTGGACCCGACGTCAGCAGGGCTCACTCGGCCCCTGGGACCTCCGGGGTTCGCCTGCTGGTGCTTGGTTTTGGGCCCCTTTCCCCTTGGGCTGGGTGTGATACATGGGCTCATTCACGTCAGAGGGGGAGGGGCAGGGGGTGGCACAAGAGCCTCAAAACTGGGAGGCACCTGGGCGCACCTGGGCGCTCAGTGCCGGCTGAAGAGAGCCTGTCAAGAACGCACTGGCCTTTCTTACAGTTGGGGAAACAGGCTTCGAGGTGGAGCAGCTTCCCTGAGGTTCCTCCCAGGGCAGCCAGGGCTGGAGTCCTCTTCCAGCCCAGGCACCTCTGCGGACACTTTGGCAGCGGGCAGTGTCCTCTGAGCTGCAGTTGGTCCTGTCAGGAAGGTCTCTGCCCACTGTCCACCCGACTCGGCCGTGCGGCCAGAGCCAGGCCTGGCCGCCATAAGTGAGCTGGGGCCCTCCCCGGGGGGACTCCAGAGCGGGCGGGCAGGACGGGCTGGCGTCGGGTGTGAAAGCCCCTGCCCCGGGCCGCTGGGGTGAGTGCTGGGGGTCAGTTCCCTTCAAGCCCGCGGCCTCGGGGAATCCACCCCGCCTGCGTCTGTCCACAGTGGAAAACACCACTGGGGAGGGTCCTGCCTCCCCCTGTGAGTTGCCTGACAGGCCCTGGACGTGCCCTGAGGCTCGGGCGAGGGTCCTGCCCTTCCTCGCCCCCCCACTGTGCCCGCACTGCACTGTGCTTGGCCGCACCTGGACCCTGGGCCCCGAGGGGACTCCTGGGTATGTGTTCACACCTTGGTGCCCTCGGCCGTGGGAAGCCTTCTTACTTTGTGCTAGACGGGGGTGGAGGCCCAAGGCCTCCTGATCCCCTAGCGCGTGGCCGCCTCCTGGGGGTGCTGGCTGGGGGAAGGGAGCCCGGGCCCACCGGTTCGGCAAGGGTGGGGCCTCCCGGGAGCTCTGGGTGGTGGGCGGGGGACCTGCTCCCGGGTGGACACAGAGAGTGTCAGTGGTCGGAGGAACAGGGCCGCAGTGTTCTGGGACCGAGGCTGGCCTGGAGTGGCACGGAGCACCCCCAGAGCGGCCGGGACGTGGGGAACGGAGACGAGAAACGCCTTTCATTCATAACTTACGAAGAGACTTGAATACACGATGAGGGCTCCCGGTCTGGAGGCTAAATTTAGGTGTCGGCCCAGGATTCCCGGGTTTTCTGGGCCGTCCCGCCCCTGCTGGGTCCCTCCCGCCCCTGCTGGGTCCCTCCCGCCGTGTGGCGCCTTGAGGCCGCACGTGCCCCCAGGCTCACGCTGGAGGCGAGCCCTGTGTGCACTATGGACCGTGGCCTGAGTCGGGTGCTCTGGCGGAGGTCCAGGTGGGCATGTGCTCTCCTGACTGTCTTCTCCGTGTCCCCAGCAGGGCGGCCATCGGGCCCCGGGCAGCCCAGCTGAGCCGGATGAGTGCGGCGCAGAGGTTCCAGCTCCTGTGAGTACGGCCCCGCCTCTGCACGGCCCACCCCCGGGACTGTCAGGCGTCGGGCCGCGTCCCCCGACCCCAGTCCCTCGGGTGCCGGGGACAGCTCAGCCAGGGCCAGCTCTGGGCCCAGCCTGTCTCCAGGGGCCAGGAAGCCCCTTCCCCCAGGGCAGTGAGGGGAGCAGCTGCTGGCTCTCGGGGCCCAGATCCTAGGCGTCTTGCGTGTGTGGACATGTGGCTGGGCAGTCAGTCATCCAGTGGGGTCCAGAGTCTCCCCGTTCGCAGCACAGACAGCTGGGGCCCAGTGTGGTTTGGCCTTGCCCGCGGTCACATCCCTGTGGGGGCAGAGCACGGCCGGGCCCTCCACGCATCCTTCCCGCCCAAGGCCAGGGCTGTCCCCACCGTGGTGCCACGATGGACTCGTGTGGGCTTGTGCTGGAGCTGCTGCCCTGAGGTTCTGGCCAGGCCATCCGTGGCCATCCTGGGCTGTGGGCCCGTGCGGCTCCAGACGGGGGCCGGCTGGCTGTAGGGACAGGCGCAGAGTGGCAGCCCCGCAGTGGACTCTGCTGCGGAGGGGCGGGCCCACTGTAGTATCCCCATCGCCATGGCCGCTGTGGGGCCCGGAGCTCCTGTGCCCGGTTCCTGCTGGAGGTCCCGCCTATGTGAGGCCTCGTGTGTGCAGGGCGCCTGCCACCTGCTGCCTTTGATAGCCTCTCCCTGTCACAGTCCGGGATGAGAGGCCTTTGTGACCACGAGGAGGCCCCTGGGCAGCCACTCCTGTCCTGCCCAAAGCCTCTGTCGGGCCTCAGACCCCCCTCGGCCTGCCCCCACCCCCCACCCCAGACGCTCCAAGCAGAACTTCACAGCGCACAGCCTTACTCACTCCCCACCCCTCATCCTGGTCCTGGACCACCCTTTGCTGGTGTCCCTGCAGGCTGGCCGAGCCAAGGCTGGTCCTGGGGGTGCTGACGGCTCATCCCCAGCCCCCCACCGAGGGCATGGGGTTTGCTGACCTCTGCTCTCCATTCTTTCAGCGAGGAAGAAAGGACACGGTTTCGGGAGCTGCTGGCCAGCCCGGCCTACAGAGCCAGCCCCCTGCAGGCCATCGGGCGGCAGCTGGCCCAGCAGATGCGGCTGGAGGGTGGTGGGCAGTCCTGACGCGGCGCGGGGCGTGCCTGGGCTCCGGGGACGCCCACGAGGAGGTGCCCAGGGGGCCAACTCTGCTATTGTCGCCCTGCTCCACCAGCCCCTAAGCGACGGGGCTGCTGTCCTCGGCACAGGCGGGTCTACCGAAGTGAGACAGGCAGTTGACATGGTAGTGTTGTGACTACCCATTTATTTTTGCAATAAAAAAGGTGCTGGAAGAATCCAGGATGTCCATGGAGCTCGGTGCCGGCCACCCAGGAGGTGGTGCGGCCACTCGGCTGGCATTCTTCACGCTTTTCTCTTTTGTCTGAGTTTGTCAACAGTGACTGCACGTTGTGTATTATTTTAAGAGAAAAACCTTCTAGCTTCCTGGTGCTCCAGTGGCTCCAGGCTGACCATGGCTGGGCATGGCTCTGCCCCCTTCTCCAGATGCCCTCGGTCAGGGCCCCCGACCTCTGCCCGGATGCCAGGAGCTTCCCTCTCCGCTGCGCTGGTAGTGGTGGGGGGAGGGAGGACGGGGGTGCGGTGCCAGCCTGGCGCCGCCGTCCACCACGGCAGACTCGGGCCTCGCCCTGGAAAGTGGCCTGAGAAGTTGCAAGCGTGTGGGGACGCCACCCTCCCCCCAACAAAGAGCCCTGACATCAGGCCGGCGCAGGTGGGGTGGTGAAAGCAGGAGGGCGGGTGGGAGAGACCCCGCCAGCCTGGGAGCCTGCTGGCTGTGGTCTCGGAGCCGGGGGGACTTCCACGTTCACAGCCCTGTCTGGTTTTAATCTTTGCAGAATGAACTTGGATTATCTGGTAATAAAGTTAAGTGACAAACGGTTCCATGGTTTTTGTGTGCATTTTAAATGCAAACAGCAGAAGGCTCGCAGGGCTCGTGGGCCTGGGCTGTGGTGCCTGCCCGGCAGGGCCTTTGAGGGGCTCTGGGCTGGGCCTGCGGGAGGGAGTGTGGGGCTGGAGGAGGAGCCCCCTGAGGGGCGTGGGGAAGGCAGAGTGTCCGGGGCAGGGGTGTCACCGGGCGGCCGGAGCAGCAGGTGCCAGTCTCAGGAAGCCAGGGGCTGCGCGCGGGAGGGTCGAGCACCGCCCTCTGGGGAAGTGGGTGGGGCGCGGTCCCCAGGGAAGAGGTGACATTGGTCCACACGCAGCAGGGGGTGCCTGCTGCTTGCCTGGAGGCTGGGGGGTAGGATGGGAGCAGCTGGGAGAGGGGACTTGAGGCTGGGGACAGCAGAGCCCTGAGAGAGGGAGGATGTGGGTGGTGGTGTTCTGGGTAGAGGGTCAGGGTCGCTCTGGGGCCCCAGCAAATCCTTCCTCTGCCGCCGTGCCGGGTGGGGTTCAGGGCGGGCGAGGAGAGGAAGGGCCCAGCGGGTGGGAGATGGAAGGCCTAGGAGCCCGGGGGACTGGAGGGTGGCTTGCGTGGGGGCCACGCCCTCGGACCTCGGGGTTATTGACGGAGGACCCTGCGCGTCTGC
Source organism: Mesoplodon densirostris (assembly GCF_025265405.1). NCBI lineage: Eukaryota > Metazoa > Chordata > Mammalia > Artiodactyla > Ziphiidae > Mesoplodon > Mesoplodon densirostris. Next base: position 1,605,025 of record NC_082665.1, on the reverse strand, counting down.
TCCTGGCTTTGTCCAGAGGGTCCCGCGTGGGGTTCCCCGTGGCCGCCCACCCGCACCGAGTCGTCGGCGGGCCCGACCCTGTTTGTGCCTGGCGTTGGGTGTCACCAGATTTGTCTTGAGTGGGCATCCGCTGGGCGGGGCAGGGAGGGGGACAAGGCACAGACGCGGCTCCTGGGGAGTCGGGTCCTGTGGCGCTCGCAGCCAGGTTTGCCCAGACTCCAGACGTGCTGCTTCTGGCATGTTCCTCGTGCAGCGATAACACTGGTGACGCGTCCTGGCCGAGGTCGTGGTGCTGAGGGGCCTTCAGGGTCCCCAGGGTCGGGAGGGGGGTGCCGGCGGGGCTGCACGGCAGCGGCTTCCACGTCCCGTGCTGCCTCTGAAAGCTGTTCAAGTGCCGCAGGTGGAATGGTGATGGCAGGCATATCCTGACGTGGGCTTGCGCTTCTTGAGTCCTCCTTAAGGTTAAGAAATCTTAATTTTAAGATGCTGGGGAGAAAGTCTGTGATTACTTCTATTGATGTTTCTGAATCCAAACGTTTCTTCTGGTGCCACAGAGGCTGCTGGGTTGTAGGGCCTCCTGCTGGGCCTGGAGCCTTGTCCCTCCTGTCCCCCTGGTCCCGCCCCCTGAAGAGGAGGTCCTGGGACCTTCTCTCCAGAGGGAAACTGAGGCCTGGAGACGGGGAGCCTCCCCACAGCCGGCGCTGGGCTCTCAGGAACCCAGAGCTTCTGGCTGCCCTGTGACCCCCACTTACACCTTGACCTTGCCCTCAATTCAGGTCAGCACCAGGCGAGCCACAGCGCAGGGCTCGGGTGCCCCGGGAGGAACGGGCCCCAGGACGCTGCTCCCCGCCAGCGTCCTCCTCCTGCCTCGGCATCTGGTTTTTAGCACAGCGGTAGTTATTCCCAAGTCAGCGTCTCTCCTGGGTTGGGAGCAGTCTAATCACTAGCGATGTTTAATTAGAGAACCAGGCGCAGGTCGGCCCTCTGGCTGCAGGGCTCCTGCGGGGACGAGCGGGCCAGCCCTCCCTCTGCCTCCCTGATGTGCCCTCGTCCTCGTCCCCGTCCCCTGGCAGGGCCCACCTCCAGCTCCGTCTCATTCAGCCAACCCTTTCTGGCCTAATCTGTGGCCGGCCCGAGTCACCCCACCAGAGGGAGAGGAGACCCCTCCACACGGGGAGCTGTGTCCAGTAGGGCAGGAACAACTGTCCCGTAAGCCCAGTCCGGGCTTGCCTGGGACCCACCGGAGGAGGAGGCAGGGGCACGGTGGCAGGTGTGAGCGACGGGGCATCAGCTCCGTGCCAGCTGAACTCACACCCCAAGGGCAGGCGGGCCCCTCCTGGCTCTGCATCTGCATGGGTGGGGTCCTGGAGGCGTCAGGCTGGGTGGCAGCCCGCAAGGGCGGTTTGCACTGGCCCCCGGATGACTGCAGAGCAGGCTGGGGATGCTGTCTAGCTGACGCCTGGGAGGAGGAGAGGGGTGCCGTGGTCATCTGCTAGTCCCTACCACAGGCTGCTCGTAACAGGAAGCCCAAGTCATCGTGGCCGATTGTGCTTAAAATGGGGGAGAGTTGTCCCTTGCACGGCGAGGATCTGGGAACAGGCAGTCCAGGTCTTCAGGGTGCTGTCAGCAGCCCAGGCTCCACTGTGTCTCCTCATCTTTGTGCTAAAACAACTGCCAGCGCCCCAACCATCACATTCCAGCCAGGGAAAGGGGGAGGGGCAGAGGGCAAACAGCAAGAGGGACGGGAAACCTGCCCTGCTCCCGTTTTAAGTCCTCCTCAGAGGCCCACCCGGGGATGTCCGGTCCCATCTCATTGGCCAGGGCTGGGTTACGTCCCCTCCCCAGGTTCCAGGGAGGCTGGGCAGGCAGGGACAGCCTCTGCTGTGGAGAGCGGGCTTCCTGCCCTCTGGCCCTTGGGGAGGCCGCCAGTCCCTGACCACGTGCCCCTGCCTTTGGCCTCAGCGCCAAACCCTGCAGTCTCTCTGGGGGATTTGTCACCAGCGTCCGGGAGGGAAGTTGCCCATCCTAGGGGCGGTGATGGCCAGGCACGGGACTGCACGGGAGCACTTGTGTGGAAGTGCCCGTTCCACAGCCCAGGCTGGACAAGGCAGGGTGCCCATGGTGTCCCCTCCAGGCCCGGGAGGGGTCCTCAGAGCGGAGGTGGCGTCCCACCAAGAAGCAGCTCTCAGGAGGGGGCCGTCCCAGGGCTGTGGCCCAGTCTGCTCTGGGGGCACATGGCGGGTTGGGGGCCAGGCCAGCCCCTGCACGTCCCACACCCGCCCGGAGGCCTCGGGGAAGCAGGGCCGTCCACATCGGAGTCCTCCACGCCGTTCGGGCACGTCTTCCTGTCGGGGTGCATTGGGCAGGTGGCTGGTGCCTCTCTCTGGACATCAAGGAGCAGCCTGTGTCCCCTCGCCAGGCCCTTGTTGCCAGGGTGTCTGCGAGCTGCCCGCAGGCCCAGCAGGGGCAGCAGGTGCTTGCTTTATACCTGTGCTGAGCGCGTGGAAGCGGGTGGGGGAAGTGGTCAGCAGGGCAGCGGCTGTCAGCTGGGCGGGCAGGAGGGCTCCCCTCTAGGAGCCTGACCCCTGGACCAGGTGAAGGTCAGATGTCCAAGGGCGAGATGCTCGGGGATGAGCAGGCGGCGGAGGGTGTGCTTTGAGCCCCGGCCCTGCAGAGCTGTGACGGGTCCTGGTGCGGCGAGGGTGCAGGATGCCGGGTGGGAGTGGGGAGACCCCAGGCGCCGGGGCTGGGCAAGGGCCCCTTGTCGTGGGCGGACCCAGCCCTGGGAGTAGGCGGGGTCCCCATTTTTCGGAAAAGAGCAGGAGGGTGACGGGGGGCTCTTGGGGGGTGGTGGAGGCTCTCAGGGTGCTGCTCAGGGGGCCCCACTTAGGGGGCTGCTCGGCCACAGGCAGCCGGAGGACGCTGCAGGCCAGGTGGGCAGCTGGGCCCCGCGGGCCCCCAGCCCTGCTTGGACAAGGTCCCGACTGGTGGGTGATGTTGGCGGGGAGTGTGGGGCAATAACTGCTGTGACCCTTGGCTGTTCCCGCTCCAGGGCCACGTGCCCCAAACTCCCTGCTCAGTTTTGCGCTGAGAGGTGAGTTCAGGTTTGGACACGGGGCAGGTCTGGGACATTCTGATGGGGGCCTGCAGACACCCCTGCTGCTGCTGGCCGGGGCCGTGTCCTGGGGAAGAGCTGGGCACTGCCCTGTCCTTGCCCAGCCCCACTCGGCAGCCCGGCTGTCTTCCCAAAGGCCCTGTCTCAACCCCAGCCCGTGGCCCAGGCCTCTGCTCACCCACAGGCCCTCTGGGCACTGGTCACTGCGACGGTGCCATTGGGCTTTCCTGCCCGGCTACAGGAACGTCTGCCTGCTGGGCTGGCCTCCCGAGCCCCTGCAAGGCCACCTCTTCTGTGGAGACTGCCCGCTGTCCCCCGGGCGGACCTGCCTCCTCCTGTCCCCTGGGTGGGCTCTGGGGCCCCTTTCCCAGAGCCGGGTCAGAGGTCCTTTCGGGGCCCACCTGCCCCTGGTCCCAGGCTCTTCCCGGAGAAGCTTAGAGACTTGACCCAGCGGATCCCTGCCCACCCCTCAGCTCTCCCTGCTCTGGGGCTGCATGTCTGAGTGTCATTAGCCGTCATCCCTCGGGGGTCCCGCCTCCCGGGTCCCACGAATGTCCTGTTTCCTCCGTGGTTTGCTGGAGTCGCTTCACTGGGTTCTGAAGTCACTTGGGACACCTCCTCGGTCTGACTGCTGTCAGCTGGATACACAGCCAGCTTCACCTGCTTCCTTTGATTTTTAGGGGCTGCTTCTTAAATATTTAATTTTGTTTCATAATATGTGAACGTAAGCTACATTGTAAGGGTCAAGTGTGCAATGTAAAATTTAATCCTCTTTTCTCTAACAGTGCTTGACAATTGGGGGGGTGGGCTTGCTCCTATTCTGGCGGAGAATGTGTTTAAAAGCAGGCACCTGTGTTGTATCTACAGCAGATGATTGAGTTTGTCCGTAAAGACTGGGGGCCACACGCACACTGGACAGGACGGCTGGGGCCAGGGGCTGGGCGTCCCGGCTGTCACTCAGGCCCTGGGTCCTCGGTCTGTGTAGATGGGAAAAAATAAGCCCACAAGTGGATGCGAGACTTGGGTGAGTGATGCCGTCTGGACACCCTGCCACATCCAGCGCCGTGTCCCCACCCTCCCGGTGCCTGGGGGCCCCATGTTCAGGACAGGACAACCTCATCCCCTTATACCAGCCCAGTGGGAGTCCTGGAGCCCTGGGCCGTGCAGCCCGAATCCCGAACAAGCATGATTGGGGTTATTATTATGACTGGGATTAAACGAAGGAGAACAGGGAACAAAGGCAGCACCCTGGAAAGGACAGCTCCCGTGGGGCTAGGCTGGCAGCCCCCACTCCGACTCCTGCACCCAGAGACCACCGGCTCCGACGGGGTGGGGCGTCAGGCCCTGTGATGCCAACCTGCCGGCCGTGGGGTGAATGTGTGAGTGTGAGCGTGTGTGCATGCACGCCTGTGTTTACACGTGTGCTCATGCCTGCGTGTGTGCATGCATACGTACATGTATGTGCATGCGAGTGTGCTTTTAGGAACGAAGTCTGCAGGTACAAGGCAGGTGTTTGCTCTCCAGCACGGCCCTCTCAGAGTAGGAAGGACACCTATGGTTCCTGACCCTTGAGCGCCTCTATTGAGGGGAGATGCTGAGTTTTCTTGAATTCCTTCTTGGCTCCTTTCGGTCATGTGTTTTGTTATTACTTTTCCTGCTGTGGGGGCAGATGGTGCGATTAGTTTTCCACGTGCTGCACGGCTTTGCATTCCTGGGGTCACAGCCTGGCTCAGGGGTCCCTGGCCGTGCTGTGTCCACTCTGCTCACAAATGAGGGGCCTGCAGCTTTTCCTGGAGACTTTCCTTCAGGTCCCCAGGAAGGTCCACGGTGTCCATGAGCTTCCTCCTGCTGGAGGGGGGAGGGGGTGTTTCCAACCTCAAGGCTGGACCCCACCCTGCTCCCATGCCCCCCAGAGGGAGGAGGCCGGGCCCCAGGCCCCTTCCGCTGCAGGACCCCTTGGAATCCCAGGCGAGGCTTTGTCCTGGTCCTCGTCCCGTCCAGCCCACACCCTGAACTCCTCCTGGGGTGGGATCCTGCACAGGACACATTGGCTCCAGCAGGACTGCACCCTGGCCTGCCCCTCGGATGTCCTGTTGTCCGGCTGGTGTCCTGGTCCCAACACCCCAGAAGGAGCAGATAGCTGGGCTGGGACCTCCACCTGCTCTGGGGTCCCCTGAGGTCCCTGACCAGATGGGCCCCCCTCCTGCCTGGCCTCTGGAGCCTGCTGGTGTCTCCTTGTCATCATGTGACAAAACCTGCTTCCACGTCCAGGGCAAAGCAGGCACCCGTGCCCCGCCCCCACCGGGACAGACATTACTAATCAATCACCACCTCCTCCCAGCATGATGGGGCCTCAAACCCTGCCTCTGCGGACCGTCCAGAAGCAGCTCCTAGTGACCGGGGTGCAGGTAAGGCGCCCGCCCCCTTCCTGTCCTTGTCTCTGTGGTGGAGACCCCTGTGGCCAGTCCCAAGGCCGAGCACAGAGCCTGGTCCTCCCCTGGCTTGCCATGGGCCTGCGCCCTCTGCTTCTCTGGGGTCGGGCACAGCCCCCAGCCTGATCTGGACACAACAGTGAGTGCACGTAACACGCACCACTTTGGGGGCAGCTTCCAGAGTCAGGGCCCCATGCGCCCCATGCGCCAGGCTGCGTGGTGACCAGCAGTGCTGCGGACGGTGGCCGGTCCCCCAGCCCGGTCCTGCGTGAGGACGACATGGGGCAGAGCCCACTGACTCAGGGGGACTTGCTGTGCCAGCGAGAGACGAACCGTGATCGTGGAGCCGCTGACCTCTGAGAGTGTTTGTCACAGCAGCAGAACCGGCGCCTTGTGACTGATACGTCTTCTTCCTGTCCCCCCACCCCCACCCCCACCCCCGGGAGACCGAGGAGTAGAAACGAGTCGCCCTGTCTGTGCTGAGGTCAGGGCAGGCTGCCATCGGCAAGTCAGCCAGAAATACTGAGAAATAAGAATTTTCTGCAGGAAAGAAACAGCAAATCAGATGTGCTTCCAGGGAATAACAACAAAAGGAGAGTCTCCCGTGGTGGTTTTCACACCGACATGGTACCAGCTGTTCCTTTTCATTTCCCCTCTGGAGCTGCCTGGGACGTGGGACACTCAATGAACTCTGCTGGACACGTGACGAGTTCTCTGACACACGCAGTGGAGCTGAAATTAACTTCTAAGTCACAGTGAGGTGAGTGTAACAACTTGGAAAAGAAGCACATGTTCTCCAGAGTGACTCGGGCCTCAGAGGAAGCCATGTGGCCCGACGGGAGGTCTGGAAAAGCCTAGCACAGAAGACGCTCCCCAGTGCAGCTTCTAGAAGGCGGCCAGAAATGCACTCGGTGGAGAACTTTCCACTGTGTTTTCATTATACACAAGAGAGAATAAAAAATACATGAACTAAGCATTCAATTCCAGACTGTGGAGAAGAAAAATAAGACAAAGCCCGAAGCCCAACAAAGCTGCAGGAATACGTGAAAAAAGAGAAAAGAAGTGGCTGGTTTGGCAAACAGAGAAACAATAGAATCAATAAGCCTTAAATGTCCCCTGGGAGTTGCTTGTGGAGGCATCTGGATGACCCGGGGGTCCCCCTCGGGGCGGCTGTCAGGAAAGTGGCTCCCCCCTCACTCCCCCTGGGACCGCTGCGTCGGCGGGGAGCTCTCCCAGATGCTGGGGTCGGGGGGTAGACAGTGGGGTGCGGGTTCTTGGCTTGTCCTGCCCTTTCTATGAAGGAGAAATATTCAACCAAGGCGCAGGGAGCCGGGCTCCCAGGATGGAGCAGGGGCCACGGGCCCTGGCGGCCCCAAAGGGGTCGGTTGTTTCCCACGGCCAAGTGATCCCCCAGCGCTTTGGAAAGAGAGCCAGAGCCCCCAATGTCCGGGTGTCTGGAGGCCTGAGGAGCCACAGCGGGGCCTGAGGGCCGGGAAGGGCCACTTGCACCTTGTCCAGGGCCCGCTGGGCCGGGGCCCTGAGCCCAGAGCTGGTGCCCAAGAGGTCCTGCCATAGCCACGCCAGGGCGAGCCCCGGGCCCCCCTTCCCCATCCTGCCCAGGACAGCCGACCACAGACGTCAGGTGTCCATGGCAACAGCAGCCCCCAAACAGAGGGCCCCCAGTCCTGAAGGAAACCAGCCACCACTCTCCTCCCCCCCCCGACCCCCAGAACTGAACTCGCTTGGCTGATCCCCCCCACCCCCCTTCCAGAGAAAGCAGGGGTCTCTCTGGAGCCCTGGAGCGTCGTGGTGCGACACCTCGGCCGAGGGACCCCGTGTCCCTGCTGTGGCTCCTGTCACAGCGCTGCCCTTTGCTTCCGCCTGGCTCCAGAGCTGCGAGCAGAAAGACACGCAGCTGCTCAGGGCGAAGGGAAAGTTGTTTGGATGAAACTAAAACAAGACGGTCATATATTAAAGGCAGCTGTAAAACAGGACTTAGCCTTGTAATAATATTTTGGTTTGGTTGGCCCTTTGCGCATCCTGAAAAATGAGACCTCAGCCTGGGGGTATCACACTCGAGCCCTCGCGAGCACTTCGGCTGCCGTTAGACTCCGCGGCCCCCAAGTCCAAAGGCCACCGCGGCGCCCCCGCTCACCGCGGCTGAAAGGGGACGAACTACCGTCGAGCGTTTTCCACAGCCAGTCCCTGGAGCCGCGGCTGATGGGTGTTAATACAAGTGGCATCAGGGCATTCTCCACCCTCAGTGGCGGCCAGCTCTGGGCTGAGTGTCGCCCACACGTTGTCTCCTGGAGTCCTGCCAACCCCACGATGTAGGGGCCACTGCTGTCCTGTGTGACGGGGGAGGGTGCCGAGGCTCAGGGAGGCTGAGGCCCCTCGTGCACCGAGTGGAGGCTGAGGCCCGGGTACCAGCTCACCAGAGCCTGCTGGCGTGGCCCCGCAGCACGGAAGTCCTCAGGACTGACAGCCACGCAGCCCTGTCCACGCCCGGGGTCTGGTAGGCCACGCGGCCCCCGCACGACGGGAGGAGATGGGCAGCCCCGGGCAGGCGCACCAGGAGGCTGCAGCCAATGTCTCTCCTGGAAGTGGACCCTCCGGCTTCCAGCCTTCGGGCGGTGCAGCCAGAAACCGCGGAGACCCGGCGAGCTGGCCGGGTGAAGCCGCTGCGTTTGGGGTAATTTGTGAGGCGGTGACAGGTAACTCATACGCCGGGGTTCTGCTTGGGCGATCAGATCTCCCGCCCCGTCCCACCACAGCCCACGCTCCACCCCAGGCAGCAGAGGCCGACCTGCCCCTCCCCCGAGCCTGCTGCCCTGCAGGCTCCGCACGCCCCAGCCCTGCCAGGCCCCGTCCCACGGCTCGCACAGGACCCTGCTCCTGTCGGCCCCAAGCCCTCTGGCCCCTGGCTAGCCCCTTCCCATCTCCTTCCTGCCACAAGCCCACTGAGGGGCCCAGCCTGTTCAGGGCGTCACCCTCACACGTGACCCTAGGCCCCTGTGCTTGCTGATGTCCCCTGGGACTTCATCCTGGCCTCAAGCATCATGCTCCCCCCACCTTCCACTGCCCTTTCCAGCTACTCTCCTGGGACCCAAGGAAGTTTTACTGGATCCCAACCCTGCCCGGAGGGTCCAGAATCCAGGCGGGCTCTGCACACCCTCCCCTCCTGCCCTCCCGACCCCCAAACCTGTCCCATCCCTCACCTGTCCCACCCCCCACCTGTCCCATCCTCACACCTGTCCCATCCCCACACCTGACCCATCCCCACACCTGTCCCGTCCCCCACCTGTCCCTTCCCCCACATGTCCCGTCCCCTAACCTGTCCCGTCCCCATACCTGTTCCATCCTCACACCTGTCTCGTCGCCCACCTGTCCATCCCCACACCTGTTCCACCCCCGCCTGTGTCGTCCCCCACCTGTTCCGCCCCCTCCTGTCCCGTCCCCCTGTCCCATCCCCACCTGTCCCGTCCCCACCTCTCCCATCCCACACATGTCCTGTCCCCCACCTGTCCCACCACACCTGTACCATCCCACACCTGTCCCATCCCCAACCTGTCCTGTCCCCATGCCTGTCCCGTCCCCACACCTCTCCCGTCCCAAACCTGTCCCGTCCCCCACCTGTCCCACCCCACACCTGTTCCATCCCCACACCTGTCCCATCCTACACGTGTCCCGTCCCCCACCTGTCGCGTCCCACACCTGTCCCATTCCTCACCTGTCCCGTCCCCCCACTTGTACCACCCCCACCTGTCCCGTCCCACCTGTCCCGTCCCCACACCTGTCCCGTCCCACACCTGTCCTGTCCCCCACCTGTCCCACCCACACAGGTGGGACAGGTTTGGGGGTCGGGAGGGCAGGAGGGGAGGGTGTGCAGAGCCTGCCTGGATTCTGGACCCTCCGGGCAGGGTTGGGATCCAGTAAAACTTCCTTGGGTCCCAGGAGAGTAGCTGGAAAGGGCAGTGGAAGGTGGGGGGAGCATGATGCTTGAGGCCAGGATGAAGTCCCAGGGGACATCAGCAAGCACAGGGGCCTGGGGTCACACATGAGGATGACGCCCTGAACAGACTGGGCCCCTCAGTGGGCTTGTGGCAGGAAGGAGGAGATGGGAGGGAGCTAGCCAGGGGCCAGAGGACAGGAGGGACACCTGTCCCACCACACCTGTCCCGTCCCCCACCTGTCCCATCCCCCACCTGTCCCGGCCCCACACCTGTCCTGTTCCCCACCTGTCCCACCTCCACCTGTCCTGTCCCCCACCTGTCCCACCCCCACCTGTCCCACCCCCTCCTGTCCCGTCCCCCCAATTGTCCCACCCACACCTGTCCCATCCCACACGTCCCGTCCCCCACCTGTCCTATCCCCACACCTGTCCCGTCCCCCACCTGTCCCATCCCCACACCTGTCCTGTCCCCACACCTATCCCACCCACACCTGTCTCATCCCCCACCTGTCCTATCCCCCCACCTATCCCGTCCCCCAACCTGTTCCGTCCCCCACCTGTCCCGTCCCTCACCTGTCCCATCACCTCACCTGTCCCACTGCCACCTGTCCCGTCCCCCACCAGTCTCGTCGCCCACCTGTCCCACCACCACCTATCCCATCCCCCACCTGTCCCATCCCCCCACCTGTCCTGTCCTCACACCTGTCCCGTCCCCCCCGTCCCACCCACACCTGTCCCATCCCCCACCTGTCCCATCCCCACACCTATCCCATCCCCACACCTGTCCCATCCCCCACCTGTCCCGTCCCTCCAACTGTCCCACCCCCACATGTCCCCTCCCCCACCTGTCCCACCACACCTGTCCCATCCCCACACCTGTCCCATCCCCACACCTGTTCCATCCCCCAGCTGTCCCACCCCCACCTCTCCCCTCCCCCACCTGTCCCATTCCCCAGCTGTCCCTCCCCCACCTGTCCCATCCCCCACCTGTCCCGTCCCCACACCTGTCCCGTCCCCACCTGTCCATCCCGACACCTGTCCCGTCCCCACACCTGTCCCATCCCTCACACCTGTCTGTCCCCCCACCTGTCCCGTCCCCACACCTGTCCCGTCCCCCCACCTGTTCCATCCCTCACACCTGCCCCATCCCCACACCTGTCCCATCCCTTACATCTGTCCCATTCCTCACACCTTTTCCATCCCTCACACCTGTTCCATCCCCCACACCTGTCTTGTCCCTCACACATGTCCCCTCCCTCACACCTGTCCTGTCCCCCATATGTGTCCCACCCTTCACACCTATCTCAGCCCCTGTGAGTGTGTCAAATCCCCACCCCTGGCAGCTACTACTTAGATTACAAAACCCAATCATCAGCCTCCACTGGACGCCAACGGGCAACAGGACCCAAGCGCATTGAGTGAAGCGTGCAGCCGCTGTTGGCCATGTCCTTTGAAGAGGTGTGAGGCGGCGTGTTGTCATGAGGCCCGAGCACTGGACTCTGCCCACCGCCCTGCCTCCAGAGGACCTCGGGGCTGGGACGCGGTTTCCCAGCCTTAGATGAAGAGTCTTGGGGGTCCTGAGGCACCATCTGGCGGGAGCCTTGGCCGGCCAGTGACTGGCCCAGGGGAAACCCGGTCCCTCCCTAAGTGTCCCTGTCTGCCCTAGCGCAGGGGCCTGGTCTTGGCGTGTGTCCCCAAGGCTGCGGGCTTTGGGGTGTGAAGGCTCGGCATCTGGGGAGAGGAAGGGCTTGACCGGGGACAGCTGTCCGTCCCGGGGGCGCTGGGTGCTGGAGGAGGCGTTTTGTCAGTAATTCTGCATTCCTGCATGTTGTAAACAGAATTCCCACTTGACTTTTGTTTATGAGACTTTATTAATGATTTACATTTCTGCTCAATTATTTATTAGGTGTTAAGCCAATATCCCTACAACAGCACCCTGGTGCTGAGACTGGGGCCTCCATGTGTGTGTCTGTGTGCACCCGTGCATATGTTTATTTGTATGTGTGTGTGTCCAAACATGGGTGCATGGTGTGTTCATGTGTGTGTGGGCTCACATGTGTGCACCTTGCATGTGTGCATGCCCGTGTGCCTGTGCATGTGCTTGTTCTTGAACTTGAACTCCTGGGCCCAGGCGTCCATGTGCTTGGGAGGTGATGGCCTGCAGAGGAAGATTCTGCAGCCAGCTGATGCCCGAGGAGCCACGCCGTTATCTGCTCTGAGGGGGAATCCCCCCATTTAGAGCCTGGTCCCAGCCTGGAGGGCAGACCTCCCTCAACCTCATGGTGGGCCATGGGCAACACAGCCTCTGACTGGCAGGCCTGGACAGAGCCTGTTTAATCAGACGGTGTTTCCAGGAACCGGATAACAAACACACTTTCTGGAAGCAGCAGGAATAGCCCATCTCCCAGGAGAGGAAGGAAAACAAGAACCTGCTGGTGGCCACACCCGGGACGGCGGCCAGGGCCTGCACATGGCAGCCTGCAGACTTGGGGCTGCTGTCTGGGCGCTGGGGGCGCAACCCCACAGCCAGGCCCAGAGCAGCAGGGATGGGGGCTCTGCCAGTTGGGAAGAGAGGGCTTCACGGGGCGCTGCTTCTGTGTCCTGGGGCCTTCTGGGCGGGGCCGGGGCTGCTGAAGCACGGGGGCCTGGAGGCTCTGGTGGGGACGGAGCCCCCCCCTGCCCAGAGGCCACGGCCTCTGCCTCAGGTACCTACCTGCTCCCCAGACCAGCTCATTAGAGGTGCCTCCATCTCCATCATCCCTCCAGGCCCTGATGCGGGCTGAGGGGCCTTGCCCTCAGAGGTGGGTCTGTGGCCTCCTCCCTGGACCCCGTCCTGCAGGGAGGAGGGCGGGTGGGCGCTCGGAGGAAGACGATGTCCTGCAGGCGGCAGGGGGTCCTGACCTCAGCCCTGTAGGACTCACATAGGACATTCTTCAGAAAACCACAGTTTTCCTTCTAAACCTCAGTCCTGCTGGAGAGCCAAGAGGAGGCCCGTGCCCACGCAGCACTCTCTGCTTATTGGAGTTGCATCTTTTCGCATTTTGCATGTGAGCCACTGGTCTGACAGACCGCCCCCGTCAGCTCCAGGCCATCTGCTGAGGCCGCAGCCCTCGGCAGGTTGAAGCAGCCAGGGGACAGCGCCCGAGAGGGGACTCAGGTGGCACCGTCGGCTCCGCCCTCCACACAGAGATGGGGAGGGGTGAGCGAGGGGCTGGGCGGGCCTGCAAGCCCGGAGGTGCTTTGCACACACTGAACTCCCAGGGCCAGGTCTCTGAGAGGGTCTCCGGGCAGGGGAGGGCGTGAGCGACGGGCTGCCGTGCCTGGGGGCGGGTGATCACTGGGCGTCGGTCCCTCGCTCTCTGCTGAGTCCACACTCACGGGGAAGGAGGGGATTTCAGGCCCCTGGCGTCTGTCCAAGGCCAGGGCTCCCAGCTGCGTGCGGGCTGCCCCAGCCCTGAGGTCTAGATTCCTCAGGGCTGCGGTGGGGACAGAAATCCAGATCCCAGCCACTCTTCCTGGGTGATTCTCACATGCATGTGGGTGTGAGACCCCTTGGCTGGGATGCAGGGGAGGGAAAGCCCCCCACCCAGTGGTGCTCCCGGAGAGGCTGGACTGTGGGCTCCAAGGGTGTGGGGTGAGGCCAGGAGCTGCTGGGCTGTCGGAGGCCGAGGTTCACAGCCTCCAGTGCAGAGGGGCTGGCGGTGAGTTCTCTCCGTCGGCCCCTCTGAGACCCGGGAAGGAGCTCGGGAGCTCGCTGCGGTGAGGGCATCATCACAGGCTCAGCGCTGGCCCCTGCAGGAGAAACACCTTTGATTCTGGACGAGGTGCTGCTGTAACTGTGCGTCTCGCCTCCGAGCGGGAAGCTGGGGCATCCTCCCTTGCACCTGCCTCCCCGCCCGGAATCATCTGCTCAAGGGACGTGCCGTGAGCCCTGGGTGAGCAGTGTGACCACAAACAGACAAAACCCCTGCGGGCCTGGTCCTGCGCCCCCTGGCTCAGCAGCTGTGTCTGGAGCGCGTGGGGAGATTCCCCAGGACACACCAGAGCCCCTCATTCCCTGCCTGGGGCGGGGACACCAGGGAATTGCAGCAGTGGGTCTGCCGGCCTCTGCCAGCCTCGGGCACATCCCTCCCGGTGCCCCGAACCCATGGTCCCCCTGGGGCCTGCAGGGGAGGGGCTGAGGCCAGCCAAGCCCTAGAAGCTGGGGAGGAGGGGCAGGCCAAGGCAGCAGAAGCCACGGCTCTGGGTGGGCAGCAGGACCCTGGCCTCTCCTGGCTGCTGGAAGCCCCGAGCGTCCGGGCGCTCTGGGTGCTGCCGGCGCATCAGAAGGAAGCACAGCTCCAGGTGCCGGTATAGGCCCCGCTCCCCTGCAGCCCCCGCAGATGAGGCTATGCCTGCCTCCTGCCCGCCCCGGGCGGTGCCCAGCCCTGACCACCCACGTGAGTCCTGGGCAGCGGGTAACGCTGTCTGGACTCCAAGCAGGACCTCTCTGCGGTGCCCCCCACCCCACGGTCCCATGCTCTTGGGGCAGCTCCCCCGGCTCCCGGGCCCACGTTCTAGGGTCACCCCACTCTTCCCCTGCACACACCCCGTGGGCAGGAGTTTGCCTGTGAATCTGGACGTTTCCAGAAAGAACGGTTGAGTGGCTCCCTTAGCTGGCTTAGCTGTCAGTGCATCTTCACTCTGGTCTGTTCCGGAGGATTCCAGAAGAGGCAGCTGCCCCGGACCCACTCCCCCGGGGGTCTGCAGACAGGACCCTTCACCCGGAGGGCTACCCTGCCTTGTTCTTGGGTCGGCAGTGGGGCTGCCCAGCCGTGGAGGCTGAACCCAGCTCTCAGGCCCACGTGTGCCCGAGGGTCGGCTGGCCTGGCAGAGTCCGCGTCTGCCCGATGGGTCCACCACCCATGTCCCAACACCTTGAACGGAGGCCAGGCCCCTGGGCAGTTCCCACACAGCTGCTCTGAGGTCGACGGCCCTGCTTTCCCGAAGCCAGGGCTGTGAGCTCCAGAGACCTGGCCGGTCTAGCACCTGGCTCTCCCCTACTACAGCCCCCCGTGGGTGTGGCCAGTGCATGAGAGGTGTCCCTCTGGGCAGTGGTGGCAGCTGTGGGAGACACCTGACCACCCTCATGCACACCTTCCCCTGCCCCCCGGGCGGAGCTGCCCTGCACAGGCCTGCAGGCTGGTGGTGGTGCAGGGACTCGCTGGCCCAGGGCTGGGCCTGACCTGGTGCTGAGGCTCTGGGATGTGGGGCTGCCCGCCCCGCTGCGGCCCCACTGAGTGCTGCTCAGCTTCCCTGGGGTGGGGGCTGTAGGGGCGGATGGGGTTCAGGAGGGGTGAGCTCACCCCAAAGGCGATGTCCCCCCTCGGCCTCAGTTTCCCTGATCTGCCAGGGCTGGACCACACAGCCCTGAAGCCTCCCCAGCACCCTCCCCCCCCCAACCCCCGGCTACGATGTTCCCAGGGGCCTTGTGGTCTCCACACCGTCACTGACACCACGGTGAGGAGCCTGGTGAGGTGACAGCCACCTCCTCTCCTCCTGCCGGGTAGGGACACCCCTGGAACAGGGCGAGTGGCTGGTGAGCCGTTTTGTACCGAGCCAGGTGCATCTCGGAGAAAGCGTTTGCTTTGCCCAAGACAGAACGGCGGGGGCGACTAGCACGTGGCTGGGGGAGCAGCTGAGGGTGCGGGGGCCGCATAGCGGGCGCAGGGTCCACGGCCCCCGCCCCTCCCCGCCCCGCAGAAACCCCAAATGGCTAAGTCGTGCAAGAAACAGCAACTCAGGGGGTCCTTCGTGTTTATTATGATGAAAAGCAGGTCCCTTGGCTCTTTTTGTCTCTTGCCAGTTAGGGTTCAAGGCTGTGTGGATTAGTCAGCTCAGGCAGCTTAAACGACTGAAATTATTTTCTCCCAGTCCTGGAGGCTGGAGGTCTGAGGCCCAGGGGTCGCAGGGCTGTCCCTCCCGAGGCCTCTCTCCTGGGCGTGTGGACGCCGTCCCCTCCCCGTGTCCCCAGGTGGTCATCCCTCTGTGTGTGTCTGTGTGTCGTCTCCGCTTCTTCCAAGGACACCAGTCCCTATCCGAGTGGGTGCCACCCTAGTGACCTCACTTTAACCTAATTACCTCTTTAAGGCTCTGTTTCCAAATGCAGTCCCATTCTGAGGCCCTGGGGGTCAGGGCTTCAACATATGCTTTTAGGGACACAGCTCGACCCATAATAGGGGCACTGGCAGTCTTGGGTTTGGGGTGCACTGGCTGCTCACCCACCCATCTGGCCGCTGGCATCTCTGGGCTGCAGGGGTGTTTGGGGGTCGCAGAGGCCTAGCATCTGATCAGAGGAGGGGCCGGGCTGTGGAGAGGGGGAGTCCTGACTGGGGGCCTGTCCTGGGCGGGGTCCACACGGCCCACCCCTGTCGGGAGAGCCATGTCCACTGTCGGGCAGCTCAGTGAGCCCAGCCCAGGCAAGGGAGGGTTCACACACAGGGGGGCGGGCTGAGTTTACCAGCCCAGGACGGAGCCCAGCGGAGGCTGGCCTGTCCCCGTGGTCCCCATGCTGTGGTGTTCCAGGCCCCCTCAGCCTGGGGCAGGGCCATGCGTCCTGTCACCTCCGCCCGTCCGTCCACTGCCGGCCCTGCCCTTCTGCAGCTGCACTTCATGCTGTTTGGGTGACTCCCCACCTCTGACTGTCCCTCCTGCTTCTGTTTCCAGGCTCGGTGTTCGCTGCTGTCCACTGGGAGAAAGGGTGCCGTCCAGCCTGGAGCCTAGAGGAGCCGAGAGGCATCACCGGGTTTCAAAGTCCTTCCGCTCAGAAGGGAGCTGTCATCGGGAGGCCAGATCCTGCCTGACTCACCCTCCTTGCTGTTACTCTGATGCAACTTTACCCAAGGTCAGGTTTAGGAGTTCTGGGTCGGTATCAGCTACTACATGAAAAAGGGGTTCTTTGGCCAAAATTGTTTGGGGGACACAGAGCCAGGCAAGTTTGAACACAGGCCCTACAGCAGGACTTATCAGTGCCTTTAACGGGCTAATGTGAACGCTGACCCTCTGGGGATGGGGTGGGGGGCAGCAGGATTCTCAAACTAATTGGTGTTTTAATTTTCATGGAAATTCTCACAGGGTCAGTGTCTGAGGAACATATTTTGAGAATGCTGCTTCAGAACAGCCAACAACAGAAAATATAGGGCAGAGATTTTTAAAAAACGAAACCTTAACTCTTCCTCACTTTCTTCTTATTGTTTAACATCTGAGAAGGACCTTCTCAGTCCATCCTCCCGCCTCACCTGGCTCTCACCTGGCCTCTGGGCAGGGCCCCCTCCCGCCCAGGAGGAGACGGCTCCCTGGCGCACAGGTCCCGGGTTAGTGACCTCCTCGCTTCAGCTGGATTCTCATCAGGCTGGGTTACTTAGTCCCTGAGGACACCCTTGTTGTTCCCTTGACTTCAAGCACCCCAAATGCTCTTTTCTTTTAAACTGTTACAAGTACAGGATTGTTGGATTTTAACCAGTTTCCTTACATGTTGGAATGGGGGTGTGAGGACACTGCAGCATCCAGCCACTTTCTCCTGCGTGATCCAGGCGGGTGATGGGAGCTCGTGCGCGTCCCCAGCTGCACGGCAGAGACCCCGTCTCCTCGACCCTCACTGTGCGTGGCTTTCTGATTCTGTCTTCACATCCTGGGGGTTCCCGACACCCACTGACGGACTCACCGTGGGGGACCCTGCAGGCTGGTGGACCGGGAGGGTCTCTGGGTTGCCGGCCAGTGCCAGCTTCAAGGCTCGGCCGTGCCGAGGCAGCTGATGAGAGGCGATGCTGACCTCAGCTCCGGGGGAAGCCCTCTGACAGGCGCCACTGTGCTTGCCCCCCCAGTGGGGGGCTTGTCTCCATTTGCCATTGAAGCTGGGGACAGTGAGAGGTAAAGGACGGGCAGAGAGGGCAGCCCCGTTGCTCCGGTCCAGGCTGACCTCAAGATGCCCCACCGTGCAGGGGGCGGGGTGAGGCCAGGACAGTGGTCGGAGGAAGGGGACCCCGGGGCGAATGGCGACGCCCTGTCTCCTGGCCTGTGGCCCTTGTGCCCATCAGGAGCCTGGAGGTGGGGGGTCTGCGCCTGGCGCTGTGCTGGCCGGGAGGTGCCGTGAGGAGTTTTCGGGTGACTGAAGAAACGTAACCAAGAAGTAACAGTCCAGTGAGTTCTGAGCTGTGTTTCTGCAAAGCTGCAGCTAAATTGCACGTTGATAAATTAACTTCCCATGGACTTGTTGGAATTTCGGCAACGCTCTCTCTCTTTTTCATTCACGGTTACACTTTGCAGCTGGCAGCGGGCCCTGTGACTGGCGGGTACCTGCAGAGCTGCATGTTGGTTGCGTGTACTCCCCACACGTGACACCCACAGAAGGTCGTCATGGCGGACTTTCATGAAGGAGGGTGGATTGGGTTGGGAGCGCAGCCCCGGGGGCCGGGTTCCAGTTCTGGGCTGGCCCTGGCCACGTGAGCTCCTCCTGAGTCAACCAGGCCCCTGCCGCTCAGCGGTCAGAAGCATCCTTCGCGTGGGAAGCGACCACTGGCGGTGGGGAGGAGGTGCGCGCTCCCTGAGACCCCACCTCTGCCCGCCAGGTGCCACCCAGCCTCGAACCCCACCTCTCTCCTGGGTCCGCCATGGCCCCCTGACCCTCTGGACAGTCCTCCAGCTGGTGGTCCAGCTCTTTCAAACTGAGCTGCTCTGATCCCACAACCACGCCACCCCCAGCCCCGGCCCCCTGTACTCTGTCTGGCCCTGGTGGGCAGGGTCCAGACCCCCTGCTGCGCTCGCCGCTCTGGGGGCGGCAGGGGGTTCCAGATGTCTCCGCAGGGAGTGTTTAGGGCTGTCACAGACACCCGGCGATCCCTCCTTCCAGGACGGCATTTCCTGTCTGCTCTGGCGTGGCCGCCAGCCTGCTTTGGCCGGCGAGGGAAAGCGCGTCACCTCTGTGCAGAGGCATTCAGCCCCTTGTGTGGCCCACCAGGGTCCCTCTCTGTCCGGCTCTGGCCCTAGAGAGACTCCCCAGCTGATCCGCACAGGCAGGGAGCGTGCGAGAGGGGGGCTGTTGTGAGATCTGGGGCCTGCTGGTGACGCAACGTGGCCCATCCCACTTCGACTCCAGGACACACGTAGGAGCTGGGAAGGTGGCCAGGCATGGCTCCCACCTTGGGGGAACATGGCCCAGAGGCACCGGTGTTTTCAAAGCTGTACCAAAATCAAACCAGAGCTCCGTCACCAGCCTGAGGATCTTTGGATGTACACGACCTGGACTTTCCCTCCTTCCTTCTTTCTCCAAAAGTTCTTGGCTAGAGGGTTGATTGTGTGAAATTTTTTCCAGGCAAGGGTAATTTCCAATTATTCTGTGATATTTGCAAACTCTGCAAGAGGAAGCAGATCTCTGCTGTGATGTTTTCCAAGAAATCGAATCTCCCCGAGCAGCCCGAACTGCTTTCTTCAGTGCTGCAGGGGGAACAGGGGGCCCTCCGTCTGCCTGCTCATGCGGCACCAGTCCTGTGGGCAGTGGGGTAAGAGGGTGACCGAGTGCAGCGCGGCCACAGCAGACGTCATGGGCCCTGGTTCTGGGGACGTGTACCCATCCTTCTCCGAGTTCTTTGTGGAAAGGCAGGGCCAAAAGCTCAGATACGGCCTCAGCACAGTCCACCTGTACGGTCCTGTCAAGGTGGCTTGTGGCCGACCAGCTGGACCGCCCGTTTTGGCCCGGCCCCTACCTCCTCGCCCCCTCCAGGTGTCCCCACGTGGGCTCCGTGGCCACGTGATCCTCCTCCAGGCTGACGCTCACACCCCAGGACCCACCCCACCTACCTCGGCAGGGGCTGCCCCTCACGAGATGACCGGCCTCCGGATGTGTGTCCTCCAAATATAGGACAGTAGTGAGGCCCCACTAGCGTACAGCATCCGCAGTCAAGCTGATGGTGATTTTACAGTTTTCTCCAGGAAACACTCAGTGGGTGTCCATTTCACATTTATGCAAGTGAAGGACTCATTCTGGCGATCTTCCCCAAATAAGGCGACTTCCTATTCTGATAATATAATCCTGCTTAAAAAAAAAAATCTTAGAAAATTAGGCTTTGAGAGACACCCTTCAAGGTAGTATGAAAATCCACCGTGAACCGTTAGCCCACATCACATCCAGCAGTAAAACAGCCGTGGTGACCCCATCAAGGTCAGACACGAGACCAGGAGTTCTAGCGGTGCAATAACAGACAGGTCGTCACTGCAGGCCAGACTTCTGCTTCCTTCAGATGCCCAAGAGAATTACCTGGAAAAACATAACATACAAAAGATCAGTGAGACGTCTCATCACAAAAGTTTTAAGCATCTCTGTCTTTCCTGTAGAACAAGTAATCCATTTAGAAAATAGAAAAGCCTGTGTATTAGGCTAAAAAATGCCCCCCCCCCAGAGATATATGCCCTCTCTAATTTCTGGAATCTGTGAATATTACCTTATATGGCAAAACGTGGTTGAATTAAGGCTTTTAAAATAAAGGGGCTATCCTGGATTATCTGGGCAGTCCCTAAATGCCATCACAAGCGTCCTTATATGAGAGAGGCAGGGGTTTGGTGACACATGGAGGAGAAGGCCGCGTGATGTCGGGGTGGAGAGAGATTCGGAGATGCCGCTCTTGAAGGGTGGAGGGATGCGGCCACAAGCCCTGGAGTGCTGGCAGGCGCCAGAAGCTGAAAGAGGCAGGAAGAATCCTCCCCTGGAGCCTTGGAAGACGGTGTGGACCCCTCCACACCGCGACTTTGGGCCTCTGGCCTCAAAACTGTGAGAGAACAAAGTTCTGTTGTTTTAAGGCAGCAAGTTTGTCTGTTGCCGTGACCACAGGGACGTCCTGTGCTCATACATCCTGAGCCTCTATCCTGAGGTTTCTCCTGCTGGAAAGGCTTCTTGGTGATGGCTCGTGCCTATAGGACAGACGAAGGTTTTGACTTCATTGGCTGTACTTACCTGTACTCACCTGTACTCACATCATGGGACCGCAGACCAGGAACGGGAGCAGACCTCTGCCCGGAGCAACCCCCATGCCTTTCCCAGGGCTCCCCTGTCTCCCTGGTCTGCAGGGGCACTTCCAGGCTCCCCTGAGCACTCTGTTGGGTGATGGGACATTCCACCTGCACCCCACTCTTGGGAGCTCTGCTCAGGCCATCCCAGGAGGAGGAAAGGCCGGGAGGTCAGGGAGGGGGACTCAGGGCCTGGCCCCCCTTCTGCAGAGGAGGGCTCAGTGCTTCATCTCCCGACTTCCAGGGACTGAGAACAAGCAGGTTGACCACGTTGCACCAGAAAGGCCCGAGGAGCCGCCACTGTTGTTGCCACGTGCTGGGGGCTGTGGCCCCTCCCTCCCTGTCCCTCTGGGTCTCAGTTCAGCAGGTGTGTGTGAGGGGCCTGGTTTCCAAGGTGGGCTGTCTTTGCAGGCTGAACGGGAGTGTCCTGGTGACCATCCCCTTCGAAGCTGCCCGGGTATCTTTGTTCAGGGCTGTTCAGAAGCTCCTGGCACGGCTGCCCCCTACCCCTCCCTCTGCGCCCCCCTGCAGCCCCTCCAGCCAGAGGGGCCCTGTATCTGCCCAGGTGAGCTGAGAGCTTGTGCTCACAGCTGCTTTGCAAGGACCAAAACCTGGACAGAGCTCGGGTGTGTCTGGCCGGTGAGTGGGTAAGCAGATGGTGGGTGGCACGTCCACGCAGTGGGACCATTCGCAGGATGGGAAGGGACATGCTGGTCTTTGCGCAACACAGACGAACCTTAAGTGCATTTTTCCAAGTGGAAGAAGCCGGAGCCAAGAGGCCACTTCCTGTCAGATCCCGTTTCTGTGACATCCCGTGGAGCGATGGGGGCTCACGTCTGCTGGTTGGTCCTGTGACAGCCCAACCCCGAGTGAGCTGGAACCTGGAGCTGCAGACATTCCTGTGACCAGAGACCCCGTGACCACAGCTCGGAGCCTGAGTTCAACCCCTGGGCGCCGTCCACTCGTCCTGGGCTCGTGCGTGAGTGGCCAGCCCTGCGGGCTCTGCACCTGGACTCACCATCCCAGCTCCAGGCTCTTCTTTCTAGAAGCCATCTTTCTGAGTCAGCCTCTTAAGGAGGGGAAGCCGGCACAAGCTCCGGGGCTTGGGGACCTCGTGATGCCTGGTTCGGTAGCTCTGCCGGGTGGCTGGCACCGGAGATGGCGGTGGGAAGCCCAGAGCGAGTGGGTCAGGGCTGGGACACTTGGAGCCGGTCGTGCCTCTGAGGTCATCCTGTCCACGTGGCCCGGCAGAGGGTACAAGACTTGCCGGGATGCAGCTAGCACGTGGCCGAGCCGAGCCTGGAACCCAGGTCTCCTGAGCTCCCACCCCTGCCCCACAGTTTCTGCAGAGGGGGAGGCCCCAGATCCAGCTGACAGCATGGCGGGGGCTCCTAGAGGTGGGGGCCTAGAGGGCTGGCCTCCTGCGGACGCCTCGGAAGCCAGCAGCCGCCCGTGCAGGAGCTGGCGGTTCTGGCCGGTGCTGAGCTGGGGGGTCAGGACCCACGGCCGCTGCTCTGTACCCCAGACCTTGGTCTCTGGCTCCGAGCTCGACAGGCAGATCAGCGAGTCCTGGTGGGTCTCAGCAAGGCCGGCACGGAAGGTGGTGCACTTGGGGGCCTGGGAGATGTTGGAACGAGCAGGAGTCGTGTCTGTCCATCCCGATGTCTGTGTGCCCAGGCAGGGCTATGGACAGACCCCAGCCTGCCCGAGCACCTCCTGGGAGGGGAGAGCAAGGGTCACAGAACCAGAACCCTCTTGGTTCTCCCCAGCCACACGCCCTCTGGATGGATGGGTGCACCAGGGAGCCGTGCGGCCCTAGTATTTACGAGTCATAAAGATGATTTTTAAATGCGGGAATCTGCAGTGTCTTCTTGCCCAGTTTCCCGTGAGCAGCAGCTGGGAGCCTGGATTCAAGGCAGTTCAAGGCCACCTCTGCCCCGTGGTGGGAGCCTGGCCGGGCTCCCTCCTCCCGCCTCTGTCCCTCCTCAACCCCTGATGCCAGGCCCTGGGACCGAGGTCAGGCTGCCCGGGCATAGACACAGTAGCCGAAGGCCGGGGCACACCTGGCCAGCCGCCTCCCCGGCCCCGAGCGTTGGCGCCTAGACTCTGCCGCAGAAACATGCGCCTCTCACCACACAGTAAACATAGCACCCCTCGAATTAGAAATCAACGGCAGATGCAACCAGATTAGGCCTCGGAGTGACAGGCAGGGGAGGCGCTGGAGGCCGGCCAAAGCCAGAAAAAACTGCCGCTGCTGCAGCAAGATGCCAGGGCACTCTCGGCACGAGAGCATCCATGTCAAGACAGGGCCAGGCTGCTCCTTAGACCCACAGCGGGAGAGCGGCTCTGGGGACCCTCGTGCCTCTGGGCGTGTGCTCCCCCGAAGGCGGGCACAGCGCCACCCGCGGCCCGGGAGCACAGTGGACATGGACTAGCATGCTGCCCCCTTTAACCATAGTTACCATCTTTTAGAAGAATCATCTCTTGCAGAATTTTTAAAAATTGAGATGTAATTCACAGACCTTGCAATTCATCCTTTAAAAGTGTCGTTCAGCGCCATTTAGTACGTGCACACTGCTGTATGCGGGACGCTGTCGCCTCTCTCTAGTTCCAGAACTTTTCCATGACCCCAAACACAAACCCCTGTGCCCACTAGCGATCCCTTCCTGTTCCCCTCTCCTGCCAGCCTCACCGCCACCACTCAGCTATTTGTCTCTATGGGTTTCCCCGTTCTGGACGTTTCCTACACATGGAATCACACAGTGTGGGATCTTCTGAGTCTGGCTTCCTTCCCTGAGCATAAGTGTCAAAGCGCCTGCAAGTTGTAGCATGTTGGGGCATTCCTTCTCATGGCTAAGTAACATCCCATTGTCTGGATGGACCACACTGTATTTACCCCTTCATCATTGATGGACGTTTGGGTTGTTTCCACCTTTGACTATTATGAATACTATTGCAATGAACATTCCTGTACAAGGTTTTGTGTGGTTGTATGTTTCCATTCTCTCAGGTGTGTACCTAGAAGTGGAATTTCGGGTCATATGGAAACTCTGTGTTTAGCTGTTTGAGGTTACAAATGGAAAAATACATTTGTATTGTCTTTTATATTTACCTTTCCCAATGTTCTTTACTTTTTCATTTCAGTTCAGGTTATCATCTAGTGCCCTTTCTTTTCCGCCCAAAGCCCTCTCTTTAGTGTTTCTTGTAGGACAGGCTTACTAGTGATGGATTCTCTCGGATTTTATTTACTTTTGTTCATTTTGTTAAAATTAAAAATATATTTATAAATTTTTAATATTTATATTTTTATCACTTTATTTGTTATTTATTTTGTTTATGTGTCTTAATTTCTCTTTCATCTTGCAGGGGAGTTTTACTGTCCATAGAATTCTTCGTTGACCGTCTTTACCTTTCAGCACTTTGAATATGGTCTCCATGGTTTCTGATGAGAAATCAGCTTTCGATCTTACTCAGGATCCCTCGTATGTGCCACATTGCTTCTCTATTGCTCCTTTTACGATCTCTCTTTGACTTCCCAGGCAGTCCAGTGGGTAAGACTCTGTGCTTCTACT
The DNA here is from genome assembly GCF_025265405.1 of Mesoplodon densirostris. Lineage (NCBI taxonomy): Eukaryota > Metazoa > Chordata > Mammalia > Artiodactyla > Ziphiidae > Mesoplodon > Mesoplodon densirostris. The sequence goes on along the minus strand of NC_082665.1, from coordinate 1,580,917 downwards.
GCAGGGAGCATGGGTTTGATTCCTGGTCGGAGAACTAAGATCCTGCGTGCCATGGGATGCCCCCCCCCCCAAAAAAGATCTCTTTGTCTGACTTTTGCAGTTTAATTATGATGTGTCCAGGTGTGGATCTCTTTAAGTTTATCTTAGTTAGAGTTTGTTGGGCTTCTACAATGTGTAAATTAATGTTTTTCATCAAATTTGAGAAGTTTTAGGCCATCATTTTTCCAAATATTCTCTCTGCTCTTTTCTCTCCTCTATTTCTGGGGCCCTATTATGTGCATTTTGGGGTGCCTAGTGGTGTCCTACAGGTCTCTGTGTCTCTGTTCATTTTTCTTTCTTTTTTCCTCTGTTGTTCTGTTCCTCAGACTAGATAGGTTAACCTATCTTCAAGTTTTCTGATTCTTTCTTCTGCTGCTCAAATCTGCTAGTGAGCCCCCAGTGAATTTTTTATTTCAATTATTGTATTTTCAACTCCAGAATTCCTATTTGGTTCTTTTTATGTCTCTTTGTTGATACTCCTTATTTGGTGAGGAATAAGGGGAGTGTTATTGTACATTGTATACATTGTTCTCCTACTTCCTTTTAGTTTTTTTTGCTTGGTTTCCTTCAGTTCTTTGAACATATTTAAAACAGCTGATTTGACGTCTTTGGTAAATCTAGTGTCTGGGCTGCTCCAGGGACACTTTCCATTGACTGCTTTTTTCCCTGTGTATGGGACAAAGTTTCCTGTTTCTTTGCATGTCTCTATTTTTTAAAAAACTGGACATTTGGGACTTCCCTGGTGGTGCAGTGGTTGAGAATCTGCCTGCCAATGCAGGGGACATGGGTTTGAACCCTGGTCCGGGAAGATCCCACATGCCACGGAGCAACGAAGCACATGCGTCACAACTACTGAGCCTGTGCTCTAGAGCCCTTGAGCCACAACTACTGAGCCCAAGTGCCACAACTAATGAAGCCCGTGTTCTAGAGCTGGCGAGCCGGCTACGACTATTGAAGCCCACATGCCTAGAGCCCATGCTCCACAACAAGAGAAGCAGCCACAGTGAGAGGCCTGCGCACTGCAGCCAAGAGTAGCCCCTGTTCGCTGCAACTAGAGGAAGGCTGTGTGTAGCAACGAAGACCCAATGCAGCCAAAAATAAATAAATAAAATTAAAAACTGGGCACTTAAGATAACATAATGGGGTAACTCTGAAAATCAGAGTCTTTCCCCTCTCCAAGGTTTGTTGTTGTTGGAATTTGTAGTTTGGTTGCTGTTGCTAGTGATTTTCTGAGTTAATTGTATGAAGTCTGTACTCTTTGTCCTGTGTAGCTACTGAAGTGTCTTCTCAGCTACCTTGGTGGTCAGCTAAGGACTGGATAGAGACCCCCTTAAATCCCTGAGCCAGTGCATCTCAGTCTTTGCTGAGGGGCTCTGAGTGTGTGCTGGGCACCTCCAACACTCAGCCCGGTAGTTGGCAACTCTGCTTTAGCCTTCACTTCCTCCCTGAAGGTTGGCCAGAGGTGAGAGTGCAGGGCCTCCTCAGCTCCTTACCAAGCAGGTGCACAGCCCTGGGCATGTGCGTGGCCTTCCAGGCTCCTGGGAATATGTGGGAGCGTCCCAAATCTCCCCACGAACATCACATTCCCCAGTGTCTCCTTTTAAGCTTGTTTGTTTGTCTTTTTTTTTTTTTTTTTTTTTTGGCCCCTGCTGTTATGCAGTGCTTTGGGCAGCTGCAGTGTTAAATGATTGCCTCTGATTTTTTTTTTTTTCTTTTTTGGCCATGCTTCAGGGCTTTTGGGATCTCAGTTCCCTGACCAGGGATTGAACCCAGGCCACAGCACTCAGAGCTCAGAATCCTTACCACTTGCTTCTGCTTTTTTTTTAACAAAACAAACGCCCTTGGGGAAATGGCTGTTCCTGCTGGGTGAGCTCCAGGTCAAGTCGGATGAAGACAGCCTTGCAAGGGTGGTCTTCAGGTAGCGACGCTTCTCTGGGGGTAGGACATCAGGGGGCCCCCCTCCATCCGGCCCCCTCTGTCAGCTGCCAGCCTGTTGGTTTTCAAGGCAACGGTGGAGACGGGGAGGGGAGGGTGGATGGGAGTGCCACAGGGCTCACTGTTCTTACCAAGATCCAGCTGCTTTTCTTGAATAAACATTCCCCACTGCACGTCTTTGGTTAATTCCCAGAGGTCTGAGAAAGTTGATTCTGATCACTTTTGCCGATGTTCCCGTCGCTTTCATGGATAAGAGGCTTTTGGATGTCCTCATTATGCCATTTTACCAATGCCATGACCCTGAATTTTAAAAACAACCTTATAGAGGTAAAGCTGACATATATTAAACTACACAGACTTAAAGCCCAGTTGACAAGTTTTGACCTACGTGTGCACCTATGAACCATCACCACAGTTGAGCTGATGAACGTCCAGCCACCCACCTCCCCCAGACTCCTCACGCCCTCTGGGGTCCCTCCCTCCTACTCTCTGCACTGCCTTTGTCTCCAGGCAACCACTGATCTGCTTTCTGTCACTGTAGATTAGTTTGTATTTTCTACAGTCTTACGTAAGTGGAATCATTCTGTCACTCAGCATCAATGTTCTGAGACTCATCTGTGTTGCTTTGTGAACCAGACTTTCATTCCTACTTAAAGCTGAACAGAATCCCATTGTTTGGAAACGTTACAGTTTGCATATCCCTTCCCCTGTTGATGGACGTGTGGGTTGCTTCTTGTTTTGGGCTATTACAAATAAAACTGCTATGGACACTTCTGCACACGTCTTTGTGGGGACATATGCTTCTCATTATTCTTGGGGAGTAAAATGGTTGGATCACTTGGGAGGAATATGTTTAACTTTTTACGAAACTGTGCAACTGTTTTCAAAAGCAGTTGTACCGTCTTACATTCCCACCAGCAACGTGTGAATTGATCCATATCCTCATCAACGCTTGATGCTCTTGGTCCTCTTATCTGTAGCCCTTCTAATAGGTGGATTGTGGCATCTTATTGCAGTTTTAATTTCCCTGATGGCTAATGATATTGAGCATTTTTTTGTATTAATTTACTCTTTGTATATCTTCTTTGATGATCATTTGTTCAAATCCTTTGCCCAGTTTTAAAAAGGGTTATTGGTTTTCTTATTAATGAGTACTCTGGATTCAAGTTTTATCAGACATATAGTTTGCAAATATTTTGTCTCATTTTGTGGCTGGTCTTTTCATTCTCTTAATAGTGTCTTTTGAAGAGCAGAAATTTAAAATTTTGATGAAATCTAGTTTATCCATTTGTTCTTTTATGGATCATGCTTTTGGTGTTGAAGCTAAGAAATCTTTGCCTAACCCAAAGTCACAAAGATTTTCTCCTATGTGTTCTTCTAGAAGTTTTATAGTTTTAGGTTTTATATTTAGATCTATGATCCATTTTGAGTTAATTTCTGTATATGGTGCAGGCTATAGATAAACATTCATTTTTTATCCATATGGCTAACCAATTGTTCCTAGACCATTTGTTAAAAAGATTCTCCTTTCTCGACTGAACTGCCTTTGCATTTTTTGTCAAAAATCACTCGTTCATATGGATGTGGATCTATGTCTGGACTTTATATAAGCATCTTATCTTGGCTGCTATCTTTATAAAGTCTTGAAGTCAGGTGGTAGAAGTCTTCCAACTTCATTCTTCTCTTTCAAAATTATTCTGGCTATTATAGGTTCTTTGCATTTCCTTATGGATTTTAGAGTACGTTTGTCAAATTCTAATTAAAAAAAAAGAGTCTTCTGGGATGGTGGTTAGGAGTCTGTTGAATCTATAGATCCATTTGGGGGTTGATATCTTAAGAACTTCAGGTCTTCCAACTATGACGCAGAATAACTTCCCATTTCTTTGGGTCCTCTGCAATTTTTCTCAGCAACGTCTTGTTGGGTTTTTTTGTACATGTCTTTCACACCTTTTGTCAGATTTATCCTTAAATATTTTATATTCACTTGACTATAAATGGGGTCATTCTTTTCGTTTCAGTTTTTGATTGTTCATTGTTCACTGTAGAAATACATGTTGACCTTGATCCTGTGACCTGGTGGACTCCCTCAGCTCCAGTCACTTTTTTGTAGATTCCACTAGGTTTTCTGCATAGATGAGCTCGTCATCTGCCAAAAAAAGACAGTTTCACTTCTTCCTTTCCAGGCGTGACCTCAGCCTTCCGTTTCTTTTTTCTTGCCCTGGCTGGGAAGGAGTGTGAGAGCAGACCTCCCCCCTGGTTCTGATCTGGGGGGGGAAAGCATCCAGTCTCACCCGTAAGTATGATGTCAGCTGTAGAATTTTTGTAAATGTTCTTTATCAAGTAGAGGAAGTTCCTGGCTATTTCTGGTTTGCTGAGAGTTTTTATCAGAATGGATGTTGGATTTTGTCAAGTGTTTTTTCTGTGTCTACTGAGATAATCATAATTGTTTTTCTTTTAGTTTTTTGGTATGGTGAATCGAATTGATTAAATTTTGAATGTTAAATCAACCCTGAACTCTTGGGCTAAACTGTGATGCATTACATTTTTTATATATTGTTGGATTCAATTGAGTAGACTTGTTTAGAATTTTTCATCTATGTGTGTGAGAGATATTTTCTGCATTTTTTTCTGGTAACTTCTTGTCTGATTTTTGTGTCAGGATACTGCTGGCTTCATAGAATGACTTGGGAATAATTCTTTTCTTTTCAATTTTTTGAAAGGGTTTGTGTAGAATTGCTATGAATTCTGCCTTAACTATTGGAGAGAATCCTCCGGGCCACCATCTAGGCCCGGACTTTTCTTTGTGGGAAGGTTTCTAAGCACAAATTCACTTTGCAAATCTGTGCTCTGCCGTGTGCTCACGGGACTCTGCATCTCCCTGGGCTCTCTGTATGCAGCTCTCTCCTCTCTGGTACCTGGCTGCAAACTGTCACTGCCTTGGTCTCCCTGAATTCTTAAGAGCCTCCATTCAGGATGCCCACCAGGCTCTGCTGGGTCACCCAGCACTGTGGCCTGGAAGCTCTGTGCAGGCAGCTGGCCAGGATTCCCATCGGGCTCACCTCCTCTGTTCTCATCTCTCTGGCTTCGCTGCTCTTTGTGGCCTGATGTCCAGTGCCTTGAAAACCCTGGTGTCATATATTTTGTCTGTGTTTTGGTGGTTTCAGGTAGGAAAGTAATCCAATCCCTCTCATTCCATCTTGGCTGGAAGTGGAAGTTTTCCATCTTTTTTCCTTTTATTGGAAAGTAATACTTTGGACCTACTGTAGAGCACAGGGTACTCTACTTAGTACTCTGTAATGACCTATATGGGAAAGAAACTAAAAAAGAGTGGATATATGTATATGTATAACTGAATCACTTTGCTGTACAGCAGAAAGTAACACAACATTGTAAATCAACTATTCTCCAATAAAAATTTTAAAAAAAGAAAGTAAGGAACTTCCCTGGTGGCGCAGTGGTTGGGAATCTGCCTGCCAGTGCAAGGGACACGGGTTCGAGCCCGGGAAGCTCCCACATGCCGTGGAGCAACTGAGCCCATGCACCACGACTACTGAGCCTGCGCTCTAGAACCCGCAAGCCACAACTACTGAGCCCGTGCGCCACAACTACTGAGGCTGCGCTCTGGGGCCTGCGAGCCACAACTACTGAAGCCTGTGCACCTACAGTCCGTGCTCTGCAACAAGAGAAGCCACCACAATGAGAAGCCCATGCACCGCAACGAAGAGTAGCCCCCGCTCGCTGCAACTAGAGAAAGCCCGTGCACAGGAATGAAGACCCAACACAGCCAAAAATAAATAAATAAATAAATTTATATATTAAAAAAAAGAAAGTAATATGTTTATTGTAGGAAATCTAGAAAATGCATAGATGTAGGAATCACAGATAATCTCACTGGCAGCTAACATGTTTGACTTAATGGTATAGTGTGTCCTAGTCTGCTGTGCCCACCCCGGCAGAGGGGTGCCCCACCTCCAGCCTCCTGGCACTGCCAGGCCAGTGCTGGACTCAGAGAAGCCAGGTGTGTCCGGGGCTGCAAGGCCGAGGTGCAACCCACTGCTGTCCACTGCCCCTCCAACTCCGGAGTCCCCAGCACCAGTCAGAGACCTTGGCCCTGCCCAGGCCCTGATGCTTGGCATCTGGGAAGTGGCCCCAGTGGTGTGGGGAACCCCGCAGAAAGGCTGGGATGGCACCCCAACATGGTCTGCAGAATCCGGGGAGCAGTGTCTTGAATCTCAGATGGGTAAGCGTTAGGCCCCTTCCCTTGTGTGTAGAAGGACCTTGGTGTGGCACTTCCTTAGAGCAGATCCCAAAAATGGAATTTCTGGGTCAAGGTGTGTGAGCAGAACAGGCTCTGACATTCGGCCAAAGCTCCCTGCAGGATGGTGGTCCCATTGACCAAGAGGCTATTTAAACCCAGACAACAGTGCAGGCACAGGAACCCAGAGGCCACGCAGGTTTCCGGCTGTCTGAAGCCTGTCAGGCCCGAAGATGGTACTCCGGGTGTTGTCTGGTCCCCTGTGGGCTGGTGGGCACCCGTTTCCTGTCACGGGGCCGCAGTCCTCGGCAATCCCCTCCAAGTCAGGGTGAAGCTGGAAACCCTCCCTCCTCCCTTGGGCCCCGGCCCCTCCTGGCCAGCCCCTCTCTGTGTCCACAGCTGTCGGGGAGGACCTGGTGGCAGGTGCCAGGGATGCCGGGGGAGGGTCCCGTGGCATACCTGGGATCACGAGGGTGGGCATGTCACGGGCTCTCCCAGGAAGGACACTTCGTCCCAGCCCCAGCCCTGACACGGACATTGATGCAGCATCCAAACACTTACCTGGAGCCCAGGGCCCCCACAACACCAACCCCCCCGGGCTCAGGCATGGGCTGGATGGGCTGAAGTTGGCCGGGGGTGTGACTCAACAGGAAGCAGCCTCCCTGATGGACCACGAGGATGGGAGAGGCCTGGGGCCCGGGGGGCACAGGGCACCAAGCTCTGGAAGGTCAGTTTGTCCTGACGCCACCTTCGTGGAGGGTGTGCTTTCAGCGGCTTCATCCTGTCCAGAAAAACCTTAATCAATATTCAATCTAAGAAAGAAGTGGAGAATTGTATTAGAGCGAAATTGAGGACTGCAACCAGGAAACCGTCTTTCAGTAGCTCTGAGATCTGTTCCGAGGAGATGGGGGGGTCAGCATATGTGTGATTTGGGGGATGGGGTACGTGCAACCAAGCACGCGTGTTGGTAGAAGGCTGCCGCTGGTCACCAGGAACAGACACGTCAGTTAATGGTTTGGGTGCCTTTCTAAGTATGGGAAGATGCAAGAATCCAGCATCATAAAAATTTTCTCCTGAAGATATCATCTGAGGGCTGGTTCTGCCTGTTTTCCCAGAGCCCAGAGGGCCTCATCCTGATCTTCACCCCTAATTCCTTGTAGGTCAGCGACTGCAGTGGCTGAGGGCTTGATTCTTGTAGAACTGGAGGGTGGGCAACGTTCTTTATTTTACAATCCCCTCCCTTTGGGTCTTAATTTCAGCCAAAGTTTGGGAGGCATTTCATGACCAATTTATCCCACGGTGCTAGGAATGCTCTTTCTGAGGTCAGGCCAGGACTTCCTTGATAGACCACTCAATGCGCTGTTACTGGACTAGGCCCTGTTAACGGTAGCCCAAAGCCTCTGGGTCTCTGGTCCCACTAGTCTGTTACGGTCTAGGAAACGTTTCCCTCTTGTTGCTTCTTCCTGTGTCTAGAGTTACACCATTACAATCACTGATCTCATAGAACTATATGTTTGGTCAATTGTTTCAGGTCACCTAGTCATCATTATTTTTACCTGAGGCTCAGTCACACATTTGGTGATGCCAGAAACAAAAATCTTGTAAAATAGAATACAAGTAATACAGCTAGTAACATTACTAAGGTCATGAGTAAGTATTTAAGCTCAGAACTTCCATGAAGTGTGGCCCAGTATCTCCCCAGGTGATCTGAGCAGTCTGTTCTAATCACTACCTTTAAGGGAAATGATATATTGGCATTTTACGTAAAGTTCACCAAAGATGTCTGTACGTACAAGGCGAGTGGCGGGTCACTGTGACCCCTTACAGGAACACTGTCCCCTAAGGAGTTACATGGCTGGTGTCAGAAGGAGAAAAGTCAATCTTCGTGGTTGAGCAGGTATTTCAGCTTGGGGAGGTCTGGTTGACACAGATGTACCATGCACGCTGGAGGCCAAACGGCAGAAAAAAGCTTTGCGTTTAAATTTTTCTTGTCTTAAAATGGAATTTAAAATTTTCAGTCTGTAGGTGGGGAAGCAGTGGCCGGGCTCCGGTGGCCGAGAGGAAGCAGAGTCCGCCCAACGCCCCACATTGTCCTCTGAGGACGGGCCCCCCCCAACCCCACCGCTCGGCCGGGCCACGCCGCCCCCGGTCCCCCGAGCCCCCTCACTGCGGAGGGTGGAGAGATGGCGGCCGGAGCTACAGGAGCGGAGCCCTGGCCGGCGAGGAACCACTGGGGTCCGGGGGGGAGGATGTCCCCGTGGGAGCAGTGGGACCACCAGAGGCCAGGCTGAGGGGCTGCGTGCACAAGGGGGAGGGGAGGAGGAGCGGAGGGGCAGGAAACGGGCCGTTGGGTCCCTGGGCCCCTGGGGAGGTTTGGGTCGGACTCTGGATGTGACCAGAGGCCCCCGGAAGGTTCTAGCTGGGAGGGGCAGATCCAGCCTGATAATTTAACTGCCCTTGTGCCCACTCTATGGGAAGGAAGCGTGAGGCTGGGAGCCGCCACCTGCGAAGCCGTGGGAGCGGATCACAGCCCCCCTGCGGGGGGTCCCCAGCCCTGGGGTCGCGTCCCCTGCAGCACAGTGATGCTGTGCTCGTCTAGGAGCTCAAAGCTACAAGCCTCCACCCTTTTCCTCTTTGCCGGCCAGCCAGAGACAGCCTGTCTTCCAGACTCAGCAAAGCCCCAGGCTCCTCGAGGCCGGCGGGCCAGATGTTCAGGGGATCGCCCGCCCGCAGACGTGGCCTCGTTCGCCCGACAGCCCTCCTCAACCCCAGCCCGTTCCCAGCCCCACGGCTCTGTGGGGAGGCCCCTCCCTCCAAGAATCTCTCCGTCCAGAAGGCACAGAAGCAGAACAAGCAGGTAGCACGTGTTCTCTGTCACATTAGCTAATTCTGTCCATTTGCCTGGTGGATGCTTGACCAGAGGAATTCGAAACTTAAATGTAAGCAGTGGGTCTGCTTCAAAGTGCATTATTCATTAGAAACGGACAAAGCATCCCATGAGATCCATGCTTGGACTCCTGTTTTTATTTTTCTAAAAGGATCGCTTAATGCTGGCGGGGGTACAGCAGGGAGCCTGGGAGGTGGTCTCGGGGAGGGGCTTTGAGTGGGAGCCCACGGCCAGCTAGGTTTTGGGGTGACGTGCCCCTTGAGTTGTGGGCCCCGGGTGGAGGGGGTGCGTGTGTTTCTGCTGACACAACCAGACCTCTCACCGTTGGAGGCGTCAGGGTCAGGGTGGTGGGTCCTTCTGACACAGCCCAGCAGCTGGTGGGTGACGGGGGCAGGGCATCATTGGGGACCTGCCCTCAGCTCAAGTGGGACCAATGGCCCGGCCGGGGTGGGGGGCCCTGAATGAGGCCCTGGGCCTATGGCTGGGGAGAAGGGCCTTTGTGCGGACCCTTGGGCTGGTTGGGGAACCCCCCTCTTCCTCTTGGAGGGTGACTTGTTAGTGGGCACACAGCGTAGCCCACAAGTTACCGCTGAGAGCAGACCCGGGCTCCTCATCAGGAAGGAGCCCTGTTCCCACAGCCCCTGCTAGGGCCGGGGCAGGGGCTGGGACACCCTCTGACATGCTATTAATAGCTTTTCCTTTTATTACAAAATTAATGTGTGTTCCTTTGAGAAACTTGAGAAAAGGCAGATTGTCAAAAGGAGGGCAATAAAACTTGCTGGCATCCCACCCACTCTGATAAAATCCACGTTGGTATTTACTTCATTGTGTGGCCTTCCAGATATGTGTGGGACCCCACTATTTACATCGCCTGGCAGACTGTTTCTCTACGTCACATTGCGTCTGTCCGGGAGACTACGAGCCTCACCATGTACAGGCTGTTCCACATGCCGCCAAGTGTGTAGACCTGAGTTGGTTTAACCCAGCCCTGTGGTCAGACGCTCGGTTATTTCCCAATTTTCTCTCTGTGGATAACACAGCGGTGAACACCTGTAGTCGGCCTTAGGCCTTTTATCCGCCTAACGTCCAGCGGGAAGCCCCATTCTCAGACCACGTGGTCTGGGTGGAGCTGCCTGCTCTTCCGGCTCCGGACGTGGGTGAGGCAGGCTTGACCCATCACCCTGGCCAGAGACTGGGTCGGGGATGGTCGTGTGGCCTGCGCTGAGCCAGCAGAACCCCCAGGGAAAGGGCCCCCTCTGCTGCTGGAGCTTGCTAGTCATGGGGGTCACCTCTGGGCCACCCTGGAGGGAGAGCCCCTGCAGAGAGAAACAGGTATGAGAGGGACAGTGGCCTGGAGACTCATCTGGACTCCTGGCTTAGCTGGGCCCAAATCATGGTCCCCTTACATGTGTCCGTTGCATCAGCCATGGGTGTATCTGCTTGTCTGAGTGCGAGACACACCAGAGGACAGACCTGGGTTTGCGACCAGAGCATCTGGACAGATGCAAAAGTGGTACCAGGCCTGGGTGTTGCACGTGGCAGTGCCGGGGGCGGGGGTGCGGGCGGAGGGCTCCTCGGCCCCGTGCAGCAGGGTCCCCGCGGAGGAAGGCAGGAGGGCCGTGTGCCCCTTGAGGTGGGAGAGCAGATCTTCCCCAGATCGAGGCGGGGGCGGGGGGGCCGGGAGCCCTAGCCCAGAGCGATGCTGCTGTGAGGCCCCACTCCTGGTACCCCTGCCTTCCGCTCCCTACGGTTTGCTGTCCTGAGCGTCCTCTGGTGGCAGCCTGGGGAGTGGGATGTGGGCCCCTCCTCCCAGCATGTGACCCCCTCCCTTCTGGGCCGCTGGCCTGGGCAGGGCTTCAGGGCGGGCGCTGAGAGATGGACACCCCAGGCCAGGTCTTGGTCCAACACTTTTTCCTCCTTTTGGTTGCTGCTCCCTCATCCCAGCCCCCTTAAGTGAGTGAAAGCAATGAACCCACAGAAATCCCAGGTCTGCAGACAAGGTCATGGTTGCTCCAACCTGGGCGGCCTTGGGCCCCCCTACCCTCTGTGGGTACCTGGTGCCTCCCGTCTCCCCCGGCCCCTCTGTCCCGCCCGGCGTGTGCCCACCGGGGAAAGGAAGGGGAAATGTTGGGGGACCCAGATCGACTGGACACGGCCCCTCCTCCACCGTCCGGCTGGGCTGTCCAGGCTGTGGCCTGGGGCCTGCTTCCGCCCCCTTCTCAGCACTGCCTGGACGGCTGTTTTCGTGGCCCAGCTGTTCACACGGGGCCTGAGTTGCTCCGTCCTGACCACCTGCGGGGGCTCAGGTCAGCGGGGACTGCATGTGGTGGCCTCTGCATGGCTGGGTGGGGGACGCTCGGGCTTCCTTTGCGTGGTGGGACGGGCCCGCCCTCCGCAGTCAGCACACCTGTGATCCAGGTGAAACCTCGAAGGATGTTCCCTACAGCCCACGCGTGAACCACGAGAAAGACCTGGATTAGGGACGGGGATCCAGCCAGGGGAAGGCCGAGGGGCCCCAGGGAGAGGTGGAGGGAATGCAACTGAGGGAATGTGGCGCCGTAGCAAACTGCCATGGTCCCAGAGCCTCTGGCCAGGCGTGGGGAGAGATGGGGAGATGGTACAAAGACAGCCGTGGGAAAGTTAACCTGGGCAGCTCTTCCCATGGTGGGGAGGTAGTGCACAGAAAAGAAGGAAAACAACCGGGGTGTTGGGCTGAGGGCCCCTCGCATGGCCCTGTGCCGGGCTGACCGCCGGGGGGACAGGCCGGGGCCGAGGGCCACCGGGGTGGTGTTGATGGCCTGGAAGGGCCGTGGCTGCAGCTTGGCTGGGACGGCCGGCCAGCTGGGCTTTCTGTTAGCGTCGCTTGACCTTCACCCCTGGCGCAGGTGCGGCTCAGCAAGAAAAAGATGAAACAAAAGGAAAAGCCAAGGCAGTCGAGCTCACGCTCAGCGCAAACCCGCCGAGGGTCCCCGGGTCCAGACGAGCCTCCGGGCCCCGTCCTTCCGTCACTGCTCAGCCCGACACCCTTCAGAAACCCTTTATTGCCAGATAAGCACCAGTAACAGGATGCCGGGGGCAGAGGGGCGTGGAGTTGCTCCGGCCCCACCGGCCCCACGTCCTCCCTGGAAGCCGGATCTGGATGTGGAAAGTTCAAGCCCCCCAGCCCGTCCCCTCCCGTCCCCTGCCGTCCCCTCCTGTCCCCTGGCGCCGGGTCCCCGTGTGGGTACTGCTGGTGCCAAAGTCAGCAGCGGCCCGGAAGGGAGCGCAGCCTTATCTGTCGCACTGTTTTCCTTGAGGCTGGCCGCACCCCGCTGGAGGCACACTCTCACCCCCGCCTGTCGTCCAACATTCCCAGACATTCTTCGGGCCCCTGGGCCCCTGGCATCCTGGCGGGCGGCGCTGGGAAGTGAGCCGGCTCCGGCTCCCACACGCCAGCTCTGTCGCGGCTGGGGCTCTGGAGAGGCCGTGGTCATCGTGCTGTTTTTGTGGGCAGGACACACAGGGGCTCGGTTCCCACGCCGCCCCCGGGCCGCCCGTTCCAGCCACTGTGCCGTGGACAGACGGGCTGCCGTGGTAACCCGTTCCCACCAGGCCCCCACCCCACAGAGGAAGACCGAGGCTTCCGGGCGCCGGTGTGGAGTAGCGGCCAGTGGCCGCCTGTGTCCTGAGGTGCCCGTGTGACCAGTGGTCTGAGGTCCCAGGACGACGTAGGAAGAAGCAGGCCCCGCACGTGCTCGGGCGAGAAGACGCAGCAAACCAGTCTTAGCCCCAGCGGTGAGCAGTTCGGCCGCTCCCCTGGGCGGGCCTGTGTCCTGCTCTACAGGACGAGCCCAGGGCATCAGCAGCAGGCGCTCCCTGTGGGGCCTCCAGGCAGGGACCCCAGCTTCCAGCCTCACATCTACACAGCCGGTGGTGACCACCGGGCCAGCCAGGCCATGGACACTGGGCCTGCAATGCCTGCGTGCGGCTGTGGAGCTGGCGGGGCACGGAGGGTCTTGGAAGTCCGCCGTCAGGTCTGGGGCCGGGCTCCCTGTGGGAGGGACACGGCGGCATAGTGTGTGAGGCCACCGAGGGTTTTCAGTGGGTCCTGCTGGGTGTAGCCTTTCCTGAAGCCTGCTGGTTGCTGGGGGAGGGAGACCCAGGGCTTAAGATGCCACTGTCCCCACCAGTCCCTGTCTTCAGAGCAGGTCATTCCTGCGGCCCTGTCTGTGGGTCACTGACCGAAAACCTAGGGAGTGCAGGCCCAGTGCTGGGGCAGCCGGCTTTTGCCCTGGGCCACGGCTCCGGGCAGGAGGGGGAGGACACGGGGAGGTGCGGAGAGTGGCCCCGGCAGAGGGAGAAGGGAGCCCCGGACTCCCCACAGGGGAGCACAGACCTGACCCTCTGGTTGCCTGTTGCCGCCGTAACGAGCAAACCACACCGGGCATCCAGACGGTGTGGGCATCTCCAGGCCAGAACCACGTCCTGCCTTTTCCTGCCCCTAGAGGCTGAGCGTTCCCGGACTTGCGGCCCCTCCTCCGTCTCCAGGCCACCTGGGGGCCAGGCCACCTCATGCCCCCACTCTGTCCCTCTCTCCTTCCTCCCTCCTCCGTGTCAAGGACCCTGGCGGTTGCGTTGGGCGCCCCCCTCAGCCAGGAGAATCCGCCCTCCAAGTTCAGTGGATGACAACCCTCGCCACGTAGGCTAACAGGGTCATTGGCTCCAGGGATTTCAGCCGTGGTGTCCCTGGAACCACTATTCTGCTGACCACCGTCACTGGGGCTCTGGCGCTGCACTGGGGCGGAGGGGTCAGCCTTGGGACCTGGCAAAGGACGCTGGCCGTCAGGAGAGGCTGGGACCTCGCCTGTGCGCTCCTGGGGGGTGGGTAAGGGGAGCGGCTTAACGAGAGCCCACAGGGCTGCACCTGTTCCTCCGGGGGGTCCTCACCTGGGTCAGTCACCAGGGTCCCGGTCCACCACGATGGTGGTTCTTAGCGTCAGGAGGGCGGCACTGTGGGGCGGGGCTTCTCAAGTGTAATTCCCGGTCTCCCGGGGACTGTGCGGGTCGGGGGCAGTGGGTTGGCGTGGCCGGATGCGGGCAGTGCTGCCCGGAAACCTCCCTCCTGAGTATCCGGGGATGGAGGTTCGGGAGGTAGGACAGAACGGCCGGAACCAAGGTCCTGCCTCGAGAGCACACTGGACACTTGGCCCAGCCTGGCCAGCACAGCAGGCCACAGCAAGGGGACGGGCCTCGGGGAGACAAGGATGCACTGAGCTGCACATTACATGCGAGGAGTTCCCCTCTGGGTGCCGCCCCGGAGGTGGACCAGGCTGCTGCCCACGGCGGCGCCGGCAGGGCCTTGAAAACAGCCTGACAACAGATCAATCAGACCCTGGCTCTCCCTTCAGAAACACATCAGAACCCTGCCCCCGGCGCCCGTCCAAGGCCAAGCCGCTCCCTGCTCTGCCCTGGCCCCCGCCCCCATCCTGGATACAACAGCCGGAGGGCCCGTTCCTGGGGCTCCCACGTCCCCAGAGAACACAGCCCCATGGCTCTGGCCACCCCTCTGACCTCACACGTCCACCCCACCGCACCCCTGCAGCACCTGGTCATGGCCCGGTGCCATGAAGGTCTTCCTTCAGCTATCTGCCCGAATGTAACTTAAGGGGGGCTCCTCCCTGCCCCTCGTATAACATACACCCCACCCCCACCAGCACCACCTGTCCTCCCAGCCGCTCCAGCTTTCTCCGAATACTTTCCCCCAGTGACCTGTCTGCTGCTCGTCCCCTGTCTCTGGCAGTTGGGCTCCCTGCTCCATCCTGGCACCTGGAAGGTGCCTGGTAAGCGACAAATACCTGACGGACAAGTAAGTGAAGAGCCATGGAAAGCACTTCCGGAGAGGAAGTGTCCAGGGGCCAAAGCACTGGCCGGAGCGGCTCATGCAGTTGGGACAGATGACAAGAGGAGCCGCCGGCGGGCTGTGACATCCGCCCAGATGCCCACCCCACACAGACAGATGGCTCACAGGCACACGTGCATGCAAAGGGAGCAGCGAGGGGCTGGCTGGGCACCAGACACACCACCGTGTCCCGGGAGGGACGGGTGGACAGCACTATGTGACGGGTCATGTGGGCGGCCACTGTGGTGCAACGCGGCTCCCGTGGTGAGAGGTCAGACTCGGGGACCGGCCTGAACAGCCGAGCACCCTGCGGACCAGGCCCACACGCTGGGTCTGCGCAGCCTTGCCGTGTGCCACGCGGGTGCAGATTTTGGGGGGCAAACTTAGAAGTCTCATGGAGGACTCACTGTTACTGATCTCAAAACTTACTACAAAGCCGCAGGGGCCAAAACAGTGGGGTGCGGCCAAGGACAGACACGTAGACCAACTGAGCAGACTGGGAGCCCAGAGATAAACCCTCACACGTGTGGCCAAGTGGTTTTGACAAGGGCACTAAGACCATTCAGCGGGGAAGACAGTCTTTTCAACAAATGGCGCTGAAAAAACTGGACCTCCACACGTGAAAGAATGAAGTTGGACCCTCCCCTAGCACCATATAAAGAATAGACTCAAAATGGACCAAAGACCTAAACGTAAGACCTAACACAATAAAACTCTTAGAAGAAAACATAGGGCAAAAGCTCCATGATGTTGAACTTGGCAATGATTTCTTGGGTCTGACACCAAGGGCACAGGCAACAAAAGCAAAAAATAGACAAACTGGAGTAATGAGTGACGGGGTCTTCCGGCCTGTGCTGGTGACCCCGTGTCTGTGCAGAACCCCCTGGGCTCAGGCCTCTGCTTCCACCCTCTCCTGTGGGAAGATCTCTTCCCACCTGTGCCCAGAAAGGCCAGATGCCCTTGGGGCCCCCTGAGACCTATCTGCTGACCCCCGGCAACTGGGATGAGCCCCAGGGGAAAGTGCATGCAGCTAAGCCCACTTCATCAAAACAGAGAACGGCAGAGGCCCGTGGCTTCTGCTGCATCCAGCAGGGCAGACACTTGCAGTGTTTCTCATACGCAGGTGTGACTGTCACGGGGCAGAGCTGGCAGTTTGTCATCTGGACTCTGGAGAGAGGGGAGGCTGGGTTCCGGAAGCAGCACGCGGAGGAGGATGACCAGAAGCCACACAGGGGTTTGAGCCCCTGTGACGTCTGCATCTGTGTGCTGAGGGGACACGGCTCTGCATGGCGTCCACCCCCAGGTCGGCCTGCGGGCACTGAAGCCTCCCCCTGAAGGTGGAAGGAGACAGGAGAGGGGAGGGGGAGACGGGACAGGCCCCTAGGGGTCTCTCCACGCATCTGGAGCACGGCAGCCCTCCTGCTGTTCTGCCTTTCCAGATGGTCCCGGGTCCCCGGTTCAGGGGATCTCTGTCCCTGGAAAGGAGCAAAGGAAAGGCAGGGATGAGGCTCCACATGAGACAGGATGGGAGGCCCCACAGATGCTGACTCAGGACAGCATCCCGTGCAGATTAAGTGGGATTCAACTGTCGGGGTCCGCAGTTTACACACAGCGCGTGTTCCTTTGCATATCGTTTCTGTGCGGTCTGGGCGGCAATCGTGCAGTTGAGAAGCTTCAAGCGGCCGCAGGGCCCACAGAGCCCCACAGACTGACTTTCTGCCTCTTAGAGGAAAAGTCTCCAAGCCCGAGTGGAAGGAGGGAGCACAGCCCCGCACTGTCTGCAGAGCAGCTCCGGGCGGGGACCGCTTCGGGCCCCTCCGCGGGCATCGCCCCGGTCTTGCCTCGGAAGGGCCGGAACCGCGTGGGCAGCGCCAGCCGTACCCGTGTCCTTCCTCACCGCGGCCGGCTGGGCAGGTGGCAGAGCTGGGCCCCGACCCTCCCCTGACCCTGGAGGCCTCCCCTGCCCATGTCCACGCGGGTGGCCAGTAGGGGAGGGACGGCGTCAGGAAGCGAGTGGCAGTGTGAATGTTTGCTACTATTATTTGCAAAAGGGACTTCGCTTATTTCGCTGATCTTTATCTAGATTTATGCCATTTTCTGATACAGATACAAACTCAAAATTGGGCTGTTCCGGGTCCAAAATGTCCCCTGACTCACAGCCCTCCAGGCATCCCTTCCCAACTTCTCACCAAAATACCAGTGAAGACTCAAAGCAATCAAGTTCCAGATGGATAAAACCCTTATTTTTAAAACAAAGTGATTAAAATACGAGGAATAAGTGAGCACAATGTTTGTGTTCTCTCAGTGAAGACATACTCTCTAAGCTTATCATAAAGGCAGAAACTCTAAGGATTCAGAATTAAATTAAGGACTGAACTTTTTTGCATGACTGAAAATATCCCAGGAACAAAATGGAAAGGCAAATGGCTTTGGAGGAGACAGGAATTTCAGCCGTTATGGCACAGTATGTGATGATGTCGTCAGCGCTTTGAAATAGGCAGAGGCCAAGAGAAAGGCAGGTGCGTGGCTGACCTGGCGGGTGCCTGGCCCCGCCCACTTGCCAGGCGCATCCCCCGTACCTCTTCTCAGGGTCTGCACGGTGCTGGCCTGGAGTCCTGGGGAATTTAGCCCCCGCACTCACTCCACCAGCAGCCTCGACAATGCCTGACGGGGCCAGCGGTCAATCACTCAGCTTTCTCACCCTTGGGAGGGGGCGCCGGCCCAGTGGGACAGCGGCAAGTGGCTTATAGGACCCCTTCACTGACTGCATTCTCTTTCCCGCTCCCTTCCGCCTCCCTAGGTGGGACCACCTCCCAGATAAGCTGCTTAGAGGCAACTCCCGGACTCTGGGATCTAGTCCTGAGTGAATCAAACCAAGCTATTCCCCCAATTAAAAGTGGGGGAAAAGGGCCACCAAAAGGGAAACACAAACAGCCAGTAACTATGTGAAAATGTTTAGGAATCTAGAATTACAGATTCTAATGGGAGACGTGCAGTCTCCAGAGGGTGATAAAGCAGAACCAGAACATAAGAGCCTGGGACCTGTCATCCCCACACCCTTCAGGACGTATTTTGGGCCACATTCACGTGATCGTTAAACACACACAGCGCAATTCCACTCTGTTGTTTACTCTAAGAAACTAATTGGATAAGTGTGCAAAGAGCCCCAAGTATGCACAGGATGTTTAAAGCAAAGACAAAGAAAAGCAGCACACTTAAATGGCCAGTAACAACGGACAGTTTACTGAAAGTATCATTGATTTCCACAGTGAAATACCACGTAACCATTAAAAAAAATGACTGCATTATCTATTTGTTGTCATAGAAAAATACTCATGATACACGAGGTGCAGAAGGTGGGATTATGAAGCAGTGTGTAGAGTGGCGCCCACTTTATATGCAGACGCTGACAGGTGTAATTTCTGCACTGGAGAATGTCTAGGAAAGGGGAGAGCATCTACCAACTGCTGTTACTTTGGAATGGTGGGTGGCATAGATCATGTTGTTTTTGCCTATCTGTTTTCTCACTTTCCCATAATAAATATGCATTCGTTATGTGGTTTGAAAAAAACTGGCACCTGCTCCTGCCAGAGCACAGTTGCGGGTTGCCGAATGCTCTGAGTTTACGTGCTGTTTGCACCTGCACTAGCCGATGTTTGGTGGGTGCCCCAAATCCAGAGGCGTTGGCTCCCCACCACCACTCAGACCCGTCAAGGCAGGAGCACGAGATCCCCAGATGCTCACGCCTGAGGCTGGCCCTGCTCTAACTAGCTAGACCCATGCGGGGGCCATTCTCCCCAGGGATAACTGTGCCTTCAGCTTGGGGAGGGGTCATCTGCTTCTCCCCTTGGCTCTGGTGACTCCCTGTTGGTCCCACTGTCCATGGCCTTGGCCAGCCCCTGGGTCGTGTCTTTCAGGTGGGCACAGCCAACAGTGCCTCTTTCCTCCTAGTTCCAGCTGAAGTCCCAGGGAAGATGCTCATTGGCCAGGATTGAGTCACATGTTCATCCTGAGCCAATCATGATGGTGAGACCAGGGGTGGAGTGCACTGATCAGCTAGCTGAGACCCTGCCCATCCCTGGAGTGGAGGAGGCGGGTTCAGCCCAAGAGAACCACCTAAGGAGAGACTGGGGTGACTGAGGGACTCACAGGAGGGGCATGGATGTACCCACCACCCTTGCTGGGTGCCCACACCAAGGGATGGTCCTGCTCCGTGCTGGCCCTGCCAAGTGTGCAGAGATCCTTGTCCTCACACAGCCCACTGTGAGGGGCTGCTGCTGCTCCCAGCCCTGGGAGGGCAGGTGACACCCAGGAGGGGCAGAGCTGAGCCCTGGCCAGGTGATGGGCCCTGGACCTGGACCCTGGGCCAGGCCAAAGGCAGGAGAGGGAGGCTCTGGGCAGCAGTGTCTGGGAACCCTTCGGCCACGGTCAGGCTTGGCTGAGGAGCGGGCTGAGGGGAAGGTGAGGACCCTTGGCCCAGGTCCTGAGGAGCCTGTCTAATGCCCCTGGAGCACCAAGGTCAAGTGATAGCGCTGGGACAGGGATGGGATGGATTTCCCGCCGACACAGGAGAAGGGCCAAGGGGACATTGGGAGGTCAGTACCAGGGGAGCCCCAGAACCCCCACTCCCCACACCCCTCCCCAGGCCAGCCAGCCCAGGGATCTCCTGCTCCCACCTGAACCCAGCCAACTCCACTGGGGGCAGCAGAAAAGTGTCTGAAAATTACAAAGCCATGGCCAACAGCCTGCACCACCCTGGACACAGTGACCCTGGACACATAGGACACTGAGAATGTGGACTGGACCTGGCAGGCAGCCCAACTCCAGGATGGCCCAGACTCATGTCACCTCTTTGGGTCCAGACCCGGCCAAGGAGCATTGCCCCTGAGGGCACAGGAGGAAAAGGGACTGCCTACCTGGGGGACACGACCCTGGGACAGTGGGGCCATGGGGAGACTGCAACGGGAGCAGGATGTGAATCGTCGTTGCAGAAAGTGATGAAGGATGAGCCAACAACGCGTGTGAAAGTGCCCTGTCAACAACTAGCGGCGTGTCCTTCTGTGCTGGCTGCCCTCCTCTGCATTTTGTGCCTGCACTTTTCACACCCCTCTCAGGTAGGGAGGCCCCTCCCTGGATCACTAGACCCCCTGCTCACCCACTGACTGCTCAGCTAATGATGGCCTCGCCCCGCCTCAGCCCAGTACGGCTGGCCCCTTGGTCTCGGTGTCCTTGCTGATGACACGAGGCCGTTTCATTACTCACTGGACTGTCTTGGGAACAGAGTGGCCAGGACCGGATGAGCATCTGTCCTGGCCATGTGGGATCCTAGCAGCGGGCGTGCAGGGACCCAGATCCAGGCCACCCCAGTGCTGTGAAGTGTCACAATGGCAAGAACCTTTCCGCACAGCAAAAGTAGAGACACGGCTACAGTTCATACATCTTTTAGAGCAAAGCTAGCTTTGTGCCACGCACGCGCCATGTGACCCATGCAGCAGTAACAGAGGTAACAGTGTTTCTCCCAGTAACAGAGGTAACAGTGTTTCTCCCAGAGGAGAGAAACACTGTTTCTCCCCCAGCCCCACCCTGGGCATTGGTGCAGAGGTCACTTGCGGGCAGCCAGGGCCGTCCCCTGCCTTCCTGCACCCACACCCCAAGTCCAGGCAGGGGAGCCCTCAGCACCAGGATCTTACACACACACACAGAAGACTTCTAGTTCTGGCAGATCCAGGGACTTGGTTCCCTGCCTGTCACTCCCACTGGAAGCAAAAGTGCTGAATAAACCATGAGCAGTATTCCTCAGACACTCGAGGGAGCTGGCAGGTGAGGAGCGAATACACAGACGCTGGAGCTGGAGTGTGTGTGGGAGCCCAGGGGAGGCCCAGATGGAGGGGGCTCAGGGCCGGCCGGACCAATGCAGTCTAGTGGGGAACGCCTACCCACACGAGGGCCCACCCTCTCCTCACAAGGATGAACCAGGATAACTCCGCAACCCCACCACCCAGGGGACTGCCAGCCCCTAATTTTGGCATTTAGAGGAGGAGGAAACCTCTCCCTTGGGATTTGTGACTGCTAGCGGACCCTCAGGAGGTTGGCATACCAAATTCACCACCTGAGGGGCCCAAGGCCCAGAATTTCAGCTGAAGTGGTTTCAGTCTGGCAGTGCCTCTGGGAGAACCCAAGCTCAACCTGACCTCAAGGAGCTCCCACAGGTAAAAGTCCAAGACACAGGAAATCATAGTAAAAAATCACAAAGCACACAGGCCAGAAGGCACCACAAGTGAGCCAAAAAACCACAGGCAGCAAAACAGGACTCACAAATACTCCGACTGTGGGGTTGTCAGGGCAGAATACCCAGTAAGTTAGGTGTGCTTAGGTCAATAAAAGGGAATTTAACATATGAATAAAGGGCATGTGACCATCAAAAATGTATCAAGCTAAATTGAAAATGACCAAATAGAATTTCTAGAAATGAAAAGTATAATAAATGGAGATAAAACTCAGTGGATTAAGAAATAAATAAAATTAAAAATAAAGGTTCCGTCGTCAAAGGATTGATTTAACTGCAGTTAAATGAGGTTAAAGAAAGAACTAGTGAAATGGAAGATAGAGCTGAAGAAACTATCTCTAATTCAGCAGACACAAAACCATGGAAAACGTGAAGACTACATGATTAAGAGCACAGAAAGGGGCAAACGTGTACAGTTAAAGGTAATAAGTAGATGATCTAAGACACCACATGTTGTCTACCCACCTAGATAAAATAAAACAGGACAAGAGCACGAAGAGCAGTGTGGGCTAACTTCAGGCTGTGGGAGCTCAAGCAGGCAAGTTACACGACTGATGAGATGCCGGATGCAGAGCACACAGCTTCTCGACTTTTAAGGGGAAGGAGCAGCAGGGCAAGAGAGGAGAGAACAAGAAACCTAGGGAAAGGGAGACAGATATCAAGGTTAGGACAAACAGGCGGTGAGGCGTCAGCAACGCCAGAAGTCGATTCTTTGAAGATGGCTGGTCAGACGGACAAACCCCTGGCCATCCTGACCAGGAAGAAGGAGGCACAAATGACGAGGACAGAAGCCATGACCACAGACGCTCCACCAATTACATGGGGGTTGTTACGAATAACTCTATCCTCTTGGATGAAGCGGATAGAATTCTGGAAAAATATAACTTAATAAAAGCAAGCCAAGAAGAAATAAATGACCTGAATAGTCCTATAAACATTAGTAAAATTGAACCAGTGCATAAAATCTTTCAAAGCAAAGCAGGCCTAGATAGTTTTAACTGGCAAGTTTTACCATCATTTAAGAATGAAAGGATTCTAATCCAAAAAATACTGAAACACTCTTGAAAGTGTTCCCTTTAAGACCAGGAACAAGGCAGAGGTGACCACTGTCACCATTCTAGTCAACACCGTATAAGTCCTAGGAAAGGTTCATAGGGAAGACAAGGAAAGAAGTAAAAGGCAGCTTAAATGGTTAGAAGTTTCATTTTCTCATGTAGATGTAGGTATCCCAGGGCTGGGATTGGGGCCCCATTCTCAGTTGATCCTGCTGCACAGTCATCCTCAACACTTGGTTGTTCACTCATAGTCCAGGATGGCTGCCCAAGTGCTGGCCATCATGTTTGTATTCCAGCCAAGTGGAGAAAGTATATGAGAAGGAGGTATGCCTGCTCTCTGCTTGGACGTTACTTGAGAGGCCTATCTACCACTTCTACTTCTACCCCACTGGCCAGAGGACACAGCTGTCACCTTGATTCTGGGTGGCCACTAGTGGAGAACAAATGGAGAATGGGACAGGGTTGCAGGGACAAACACTCAGAACTGAGAGGACAGCTTAGGCAGTGGGCAGACTGAAGGCACAAGCCAAGACCAGAGGTCATCCCCTGCTGGGAGTTGTGCCAGGCCACTGACATCCTCCAGCTGTACCCACCCAGCCTCCAGCCCCTTTGGGGGATGAGGGGAGGAGGCAGTGGGATGGCCGTTGGTCTTCTACGGCACCTGGAGCCATGTGGGCAGGACTCTGGCCTGGTTTGCAAGACGCCGCATGACCTTGCTCGTTTCAGTGCCACAAGAGGGAAGACGCTTCGAGCAGCTATTTTGCTGCCTGGATCCATGTATTGGCAGGAGGGCTTTTAGCAAATGTGCAGAGCACGGTTGCCTTTGTCATAACTTCAGCAAGCGTATTTTTAGCTTAAAGACTCCGGAGTGACCTGACTATGCAGCCCCAGAGCCTAAAGGTGCCATCAGAGCCAGGGCAGAGGCAGCTGGTCCCCACACCCCACCAGTCCAGACAGTGCCCTGTCAGGAGGGCCAAAGCAAAGGTCCTGTGGGTCACACACTCCAGGATGTTTAAAACACCTGCCAGACAAAGGACCAGCTGCAGTGCCGGGGTTGCATTTAGCAGTGAGTACATGGGGGCCGTGGGGGCCGCAGCCGAGCAGAGAGGACCCAAGGTGCATGGCAGGGACCCTATGATGCATGCAGAGGGGCAGGGCCTGGGAGCTGCAGGGCCCCAGCTTCCGTCACCTTGTCGTGGAATCCTCTGTCCCCACCTCAGGGCCAGCAGGAAGGGCTTCTGTGACAGGTGACAGGAAGCCCCGAGGTGCAGCCTTGCAGATGCCCATCGAGGTCATTCGCAGAACGCAACAGCCGGGAGGACGGGCAGGGCGTTTGTCAAAGACGGAGCCGGCGTGATAACCAGGCTCTGTGCCCTAGAGGAGAGGTGGGCTCAAAGGCCTCAAAGCGACTGGGTTTAAATCTTTTCTGCAGGTCGGGTCTGAGGGGAGTGTGAACGCCCCTCTAGCCTAGGTCCAGTGGTGAGGGCTACGCTGCCTCTCCTGGTCTTTCTAGAAGGGGCCCTGGGCACCCCCAGCCTGACCAGTGAACAGGGTGCACACGTAAAGGCTGAACCCAGGGTGCGACAATAAGAGCAGAAAGGCAGTTAGGCCACTCGGGGTGCACATGAGGCTGGGGGGAGGCAAGAGGGCTGGGCCGGCCCTGCCCGGAACAGGACCCTTGTCCCTGGCATCTGCCCTCGGCCTCCCAGTGGGCCCCGGTCAATCCCAACACATTGGTCAACGAGACCAGAGTCCACTGGAGACCATCAGCAGGGCGGCGCAGCAACCAGGGCCGCAGGTTTGCTGGGCACCCCTTCAACTCAAGGGTCTCCCCCCCGCCAGCAGGGCGTATTGGACGAGGGGCGGGGCTTTGTCCAAGCCCCAGGTTAACAGTTGCTCATGGACGAGAGCTCCTAGTCTACAAACTTTCCTGGAGTCCTCATCCTTTAAGAAACGAGTCCCTGAGGACAGGCCAATACCTTGTGTCATCCTGGTGCAGAGTCCCTGCCTTGGCCCACAGTGTGGGGTTCCCTGATGGGGAGGGGAAGGCCGGTGCCCCCTTCCCACGATCTAGGCTGAGCCTCCTTCAGTGCCCGCATGCTGTCTGGGTCCGGACCCTCTCCCCGGGGCGCCCCGCTCCAGCCCTCTCTGTGGGTGAACCCCCTAAGCAAGGTGGAGTTCACCCCTGAACATCGAATGTTCTGGAGCAGTGACTGCAGACCACCGTGGACTGGGGGGCCTTGTGGGGTGGGGAGTGTCCTGGGGAGGGGAGGGGAGGGCTGCAGGGGCTTCCACGGGGGGCCACGGCCACCTGGGACAGGACGTTCAGCCCCCCTGTAGCCCTCGGGTCGCTGCCTCCTTTGGGGAGGCCCTGTGGCCCCAGGACATCCCACCCCCGCCTTCCATCAGAGCCCACCATGGTGGGGGACCTTGTCTCTGACCCTCAACCTCAGAGAGCTTGGTCCCCTGGCCAGTCCAAGGTCTGGAGGAAGCGGCCCTGGCATCACCCAGGGGCAGCTCGGGGGCACCGCCGAGGGTTGTTGGGGGCATCGGGACTTAATATCGCAAACAGGGTCCACGACCGACCAGCACAAGATCATGACACCCTGCCTGCCCTCCGCCTCGCTGACGACAGCCTGCGTCTGGTCCCCGCTGGGGACACAGTTCTTGTCCCCAAGGACAGGTGTTATCAAGTGTCACCGGCCATGAGGTTCCTGTCCCGGCCCCCTCTTCCCTGAATGGAGGGTGCGCCGGGGACGGGAGCGCTCCGTCGGCCTCCCTGTCCCCACAAGTGTGATGAGGCCCAGACAGGCAGGAAGTGCGGCGTGTGACAGCTCAGAAAATGGCTCTAATGAGAGGGGCTGCGGGACAAAGGTGGCATTCAGCGCGTCCTGGGACAGCAGGTCCCTCCCGGTCCTCTGGCGGCAGGCGGCCCTGGATCCCCAGTTTTCTGAGGGCGCTCACCCCCACCCCGCAAGCCTGAGTTTAGCGAGCGGCTCCCCTGTGCAGTCACCACCGGACCCCGTCTTGGCTGGAGTCCCCTGTTCCCGTGGGGCTGCCGGAGCCCCAGCCTGGCTTCACCCACGGGGCTTCCTGTCTCACAGCAGCTCTGCCTTTTTGTCTGGTCTTCCTTGTAAACCGGCAAAAACTCACCAGTGGTGGGTTTCTGCGAGTTTGGCAGCCGTGGCCCCGTTTGAAACAGTTTAAATGAGCAAAGAGAGAAAGGGGGTAAAATTGCAATCAGTGTACAAATAAAATTCACTCTCCAGTTTAGTACTTGAGTAAACCAGAGTGTGCGTGATAAAACTTTAGGTTCAGAAACTAGCAAAGCTACTTTGGAGTTACACAGGGTGTCCCGAAACACCGAAGGCATCTCTGCTTCTCCCTGACGATCACCCGCTTCCTATAAGAGTTAACGGTTTCTGGAGTCTTGAGACTTGAATTGCTAACAGCTCTCATGGGCCAGTGAGCACGCGCGTAGGAGTCCTGTCTGGGCCGGGGTCGGGGGCTGCATTTCTGAGCGGCTTCCTGGGAGCAGCGGGGGGCCCCCGTCCAGGGATCTGGGGGCAGCTTCCGCCCCGACAGGCTCTGAGCGGGGCTGGGGGAGCCCTACGCTGCCTGAGGGGCAGGTGGCCGCGTCTGGAGGTGAGGACCTGGCAGAGGTGACAGGGACCGTGGCAGACGGTGTGCTCCTTTTCACTTTGTAAATAATGCTGCTCGATGTAGAAAATATGGGAAATCCACGAAAATCTCAACAGGAGAAGTCACGAGTGCACTCAGCAGCCTTTTTTTATCTTTGTGTTATTTTAGTCTGCTGCTTCTCCCGTGGTAAGCCCACAGCGTGTACTTATGATGTTGTAAACACGTCCCCACTTTATTTAAAACCCTGTCTAGGAGTCGGAGTCCCACCTAGGTTGGTGCACCTGCAGGGGCTGGGGTGGGGCTGAGCGTCCCCTGAGGGGACCCCGGGAGAGGGGTAGACGGGAAAACAGCTGTTTCTCTGAACCCGCTCGACACGGGCCCACAGAGGGGGCTCCTCCAGCGTCCTCCAGGCTCCAAGAAGCTCATATGGAATCTGGGGTCCCTGCTGCCCTGACACCCTGAAGGTCGTGGGACCTGAAAACCGGGCTCCACCCACCTCTCATTTATCAGCTGCCTCGGATGTCAGGGGTCAGAGGTCGGTCTTGAGGGTCTCACTGGACCCAATCCTTGTTCCTGGACACCTGGGTGCTCCGTGTTTTCTGGAGCTCAGAGGAAGGAAAGGCCCTGGTGGGACGGGGTGGTGGCCAGGGCCAGTTCACCAGGCCCCCGCTGGGGTCTTGGCCCCAGGCCTGCCCTGAAATGGGCGTCCCGCACTTCCATGTTATTCTGAGACGCATGAGGACTCCGTCGGTTTTCCTTGAAGAACTTGCGTCTGGAGGAAGGCAGACACCTGGCCCCCTCCCCAGCCAGGCAGTGCCTGCAGCACCGGTTCACACACAGCTGCCGGCCAGGGGGCGCAGCTGCCGAGAAGCAGAAAGCCTCCCTTTGTTAATCACGCTCCACCAAACGTCGTGCTGGCCTGGAAAGTAGGCCACGCGGGGCCAGCTGGGGCAGGGGGTGGGGGGAGCCTGGACCCTCATCGGGCCGCGTGGAGCCACCGCTGGGAGAGGCCAGCTGCCCGGCTGGACGCGGTTTCTCTTCTGACTCACATAAGTATTTATAGCAGAAGAGAGATGCTCCAAGGCCAAGCTCCGGAGACGGGAGTCGGGAGAGATTAAATCTCCACACAGGCCTCAGTCCGTCTGCCCGCTCGGCCGCCCGGCGTCTGGCGGCCACCGATGAAGGGCAACTACTGCGGTTTCCCGCCACCCGTTCCGGAAGCGGCACATTTGCCCATCGCGGTCTCGAGAAGATGCCAACCCCAAAGGGGGCAGATCCGTGCCCAGATGCCGGCAGCCTGGATGCGGTGGAGACACCAGGGAGGCCGCATGTCTGCATCAGCACTCCCCCCGCAGAGCCCCCGGGGCTGCAGCCCCTCTTGTGCCGGTCACCTTGTGTCCAGTGGGCCCGGGGGACTCGGTGACAGAGGCTGCACCTGGCCTGGGCACCCCTGGGAAGGGCTCTTCTGGGCCTGGGCCCTAAACGTGCAGGCTTATTGCAAACAAAACAGCCAGAGGAGGGAATGGCTGGTGTCCCCAGGGGTCAGGCACAGGTGTGACACGAGTGCCAGGTGTCACCCAGACTGTCAGGGCAGCGAGGTCCCAGCTTCTCCCCCACCCCTGGGCTCTGGCCAGTTGCAGACAAGGAGCAAAGAGACGGTAGAAGAGAGAAAGGCCCAGGACTGCCCGGCCTTGTAGCACAGGGCAGTGGGGGTGAGAGCAGGAAGGGCTTCCTGTCCCAGAGGTCTTGGCTCTGTGTCTCCTCCACGGCGCCCCCTCCAGAGAGGCCAGGGCCCACCCGCCTATGTCCTGCCACTGAGAAGGAGCTTCCGGAGAGGCACTGAACCCCCCAGCTGCTGGCCGTCACCCCATTAAGCCCGGGGTCAGCCAGGCACCTGCCTCCAGTCAGGACGGCCCTGAGTCCCCTCCTCGCCCACTCCTCCAAGGCCACCTTGCACCCTCACCCTTGTGTCCTGCGTGGGCTCTGGCACGGCCTCTCTGGGAGGGGGTGGTGCTGTGGTGACAGATAATGCCCGAGACCCCGCCCACATGCCTCTCACGTGTCTCTGAGCCCCCCTCCGGAAGTCCCCGGGAGAAATTAAAAACCCTAAAGTCTGAAAGAAAGGGTTAAAGTGCCCTGTTCTTGGGGAATTTGCGTCCAGGCTCAGAGAGCTGGGTCCTGTCTCAGGACAGTGGCTTGGCACAGTCGGGGTCAGCTGTTAGTGAGGCCAGGAGACGACCCTAGACTCACACTGGCCACCGTGTGGTCGTTGGGTGGGAACGGGTCCACAGAAGCCTGAACTCGGGGCACAGGGACCCCTGCAGTGGCCCAGGGGGTCTGAGAGGAGGAAGAGTGGACATCATCTCAGGCCTGGCCTCACCCGCACCCCGCCAGCCTGTCCTCTTCCGTGTCCAGGGCCGGTGCCCACAGAATTGGCCGCACCCACCAAGAGGCTGGCGATGGCTCCGGCCCCCCGGCCTTACCTCGGGGAGACCCCCACGGCCTGTCCCCTCGTGGGGCGCCTCCCACCTCCTGGTGGCGGCCCCAGGTCTGGCCTGCTCATGACACTTTCCTTCACCCACAGGGTCCCCATGCCCACCCCGCTTTGTGCCTTGGGGGGTCCCAGTGCCCCTGAGTGTGCCTGGCCTGCAGTCCCGGGGGTGGCCTGGCTGCAGGCTCTCGGTCCCTGCCCGGGGCCAACTGTGCCCCTCCAGCGCTGACTCACTCTGGCCCGTGGACCCCGCATCCTGGTGGTGCGCCCTCCTCCCACGTGCATTTCAGGAGAGCCCCCTCCGTGGAGCTCTCACCTGGGGCTGCTGCAAAGGGTCCTGACCTATGGAGAAACGTTCTCGCAGTTTCATGTGCACCCCTCAAAAGGTTAGAACAACTCATGATCACCCAAGGGAACTTTATACCTAAATGTCTATATGCACTGCTGAAACCGCTGAAATATTAGAAAACTAGGAAAAAGGTCTGAGGGTCGAGCAGCGGTGAGGAATTGTAGCATGTGACCCGAGGCCCAAACTGTAAAGCTAGTGGGACCTATCTGATTTTCTAAGAATTTGACATTTCTCTCGAGCAAGATTTAACGAACACAGCTGGAATGTAACGTCAGGCTGGGGAGATGGGGTTTACCCCTGTCCTACTAACGAGCTGCTGGTGGGTTTGGGGAGGGCTCCTCTCCCGGGGCACCTTGCTCCGCCTTGCTGGGGGGGCGGTCTCAGCGGGGCCTCCCGCTCCCAACATCGCCCACAAGAAGTTCATCTTGGGATTCATCCTTGTCCTTCTCTCTCTCTCTCGTTTTTCAATAATCAGTTTTTCTGTTCTCATAAGCCCTTCCTATCTGAAGACGTGTCTCTCTCTGACTCAGAGGGAAGGTCTTTCTCTGTGTCTGTTTTTCCTCTCTGTCCCCTTTGCACACGTCGGGTGTGTGTCCCCGTCCTGGCTCTGTCGCTCAGCCTCTCTTGCCACATTAACCTCTACCTCTGTCTTTTCAGTCCCAGGAGGATTTCTGAACTTCCCTTCGAATTCCTGGACTTGTTTTTCTGGGGGCGGGGGCAAGCTGCCCTTTGCTTTCAGAGTCAAGCCCACATTTCTCTCAAGTCCCTGTCCTCTTCCCAGAGCGGCTCCTGCTCATGCCCATAGGCACCAGGTCCCTCTGAGATGAGTTGGGCGCACAGCTCAGTCCCCCTGGGCCAAAGGATCGGGTCCTGCCCCGTCGGGCTCTTCCACAGGGGGAAGGGGTGGTGGAGTGTCCCTTGCCCTCCTCCCTTTCTGGAGGGGCTGGCCTGGCTCGAGCGGAGTCTGTGCCTGGCTCGGGAGCTGGGGTATCCGATCCTTCAGCCTGTTTGTCAGATGGCCCTGCCGCACAGGGGGACCCAGCTCCCAGTCAACCCGGTCCCAGGGGCAGGGTGGGAGCTTCCCAGAAGATTCTGTGTCTGAAGGCGGTAGTCAGGGTCGACACTGGCCCTTCTGTGGGGTGACTTCCCCCTGGGAGCCCCTAACCAGACGGAGAACCTGGGGACCTCCACTGAAACCCTCTGCATCCCCGCGTGTGAGAACTACGGGGCGGTCACGCTCCCTCCGTCACTCTGGGCTCTGTGTATATTCTGGAAATGCCGAGTAGTTTCTCCCATGGGCAGGCACTGCCTGCTCCCTCCGGGGACCCGGTCCGTTCCTTCGGGTGCTTTCAATAAGAGCCGGTGTCGGGGTGGAGGCTATGCTCGCATCCCCGCCGTGAACTGGGAGCCTCGGCTATTTTCATGCTTCCACCATGAGGT
The DNA here is from genome assembly GCF_025265405.1 of Mesoplodon densirostris. Classification (NCBI taxonomy): domain Eukaryota; kingdom Metazoa; phylum Chordata; class Mammalia; order Artiodactyla; family Ziphiidae; genus Mesoplodon; species Mesoplodon densirostris. The sequence continues at coordinate 1,550,660 of NC_082665.1, read as the reverse complement.
TGGCAGACGCCATCACCCCGTGTGTAGGGACATCTGTGTTCTAGGGCTCAGGGTGGCTGCCGAGGCCCCTGTGGACGAGCGGGGACTCGGGACCAGACCAGGCTGGACCTGGGCCGCCTGAGGCCCGAGCCGGAGAGGTCTCTGTTTGCTGGCAGAAGCGTGTGTGAAGGGGAGAGGCAGGGTTCACCAGGGTCACGGGTGGCGGAGAGCCGTTCCCGCATGTCTGTTTGGAAGCGCAGTGGTTTATTTTCCTGTCTGAGCCTTGCTTTGCAGTGGGATTTGCAGCCACGAAAGTTCTTGGCCAGGACATTTGTGTCTTAGGAAATGTTGGGTTGCACTTTTATTTTTAGCTTCAGGAATGTGACACTTGATATCATTTGGGTTGTTTAAGATGGGCCAACTTTAAGATGAGAGCTATGGCCCTTAACCCCACGCCAAGCCTGGAACCTTCCCGTCTGAAAGGGAGGGTCTCACTTCTACACTGGAGAAAGCAAGCTGTCCTGCGCTCTGTTTCTGGGGAGGCTTCTGCCCGAGTTCCCCCCCATGTGCCCCGAGTCTACGCCACCACCCGGGAGGAACTGGGCTCTGGCGGGTCAGAAAGCAAACTGTTCTCCAGGCTGGTGTGGGAGCTGGGTTCTCAGGCCAGGGGACAGATATCTCCACGGGGGGGCCTCTTTGGGAGTGACGACGCCCCACCCCAGGACGATGGGTTGCAGACCCAAGACCGCGAACTCCTGGCAGCCCTTGGGTCTTCCCCGGGATGACCAGGTGTACAGAGTGCCTGAGGGCGGACTTATAGCCCTGGAGGGGGCTTTGGCCTCAGTACCTTCCATAGCTGTGCCGGGCGTCCCACTGTAATGATGGCCCTGAAGCTGGGATCGGGGCATTGGGGAGTCACGCCCAAACCCCTGCCCTCAGCTGCCCACACACCTCCGTCTAAGGGGCCCAGGTGGTCTCCATCCACCGCAGCCTCGAGGTCTGCACTTCAGCCTTTGCCCTCCGGAGCAGAGTCTGCGGGGGAGACACGGGCCTGGGTGTGAAGACCTCGGTTTGAGTCTTGGTTCTGCACCAACGACTGTCCTGAGTGAGCCACGCACACCCCCGGTGCCCAGCCCCTCTGAGACGGGAAGAGCCCCGCGAGGATGAGATGGTGGAACCGCTCGCCCCCACGACCGATACCGCCCCTCATGCCTGCCTGGGCAGCTGGACACGACCAGGCCTGCATGCAGATACTCTTGTCTCCCAGACAAAAAGGCGGGTGGAGATGGCTGGCCTTTTTCCTCAGGCTGGGCTGGGTGCCTCCTCGGGGTAGGGAGGGGGATGTTTCTCCATGAAGTGGGAGCCTGTGCATCTCCTTCACATCCTGAATCGAGTCCCCGAGTCGCTGAGCATTTTTCTCTAAAACAGTTTCATTCTTTCCATTTTGCAGGGATGTTTTTAACGGGAGGCAAAGGCTTTTCCAATATTAAGTGAAACGTGTGTCACGCAGGGCTCGCAGAGAACAGCTGACCTGGCCCAGCAGCTGGGGCGCAGCACGGCCACCGCCCGCCTGGCCTGCGGAGGCAACGGCCTCTCTGTGACTCCAGCTTCTTGTTCAGGGACCACCATCCCTGCCAGGATGTCACTCACTCGTCCCCGAGTGCCCACGCCTGGCACAGTCTCATAAGTGCTGACACATCAAGTATGCGACGAGCTAAGGACCCTGACTGCTCGGTGAGTCAGGACGCAGCCCCGTGGGCTCTGAACACACGGAGGAGGGTCCTCAGATCCTCTGGATTCCTTGGCTGACTGCTGTGGAGGCAGGAGCAGCGAGGTCCGATGCCTCGGGACGGGACGGTTTTGAGGGCCTCAGACGTGCTTCTCCTCACTGGCAGACTGTGGTCGAGCCAGCGCTGGTTGGGGTGGGATGTGTGTCTGTCTGTCTGTCTGTCCCTCGGCTCCAGGGTCAGCAGCCCATCTCAGTCTCATGGTGCTTCAAAAGCCAGCTGGTGCTTTTGGGGGTGAGACCAGGTTTGGGTTTGGGAGGTTCCCCCCGCTTCTTCCTACTTCCCTGAGTTTCCCACATTTTCCACACCATTTTCATAATTTCGAAAGCTTTTTTTTTTTTTTTCGGTACGCGGGCCTCTCACTGTTGTGGCCTCTCCCGTGGCGGAGCACAGGCTCCAGACGCGCAGGCTCAGCGGCCATGGCTCACGGGCCCAGCCGCTCCGTGGCATGTGGGATCTTCCCGGACCGATGCACAAACCTGTGTCCCCTGCATCGGGAGGCGGACTCTCAACCGCTGCGCCACCAGGGAAGCCCAGAAAGCTAATTTTTAAATGTCTGCAGTAATTCTGAAGACAGCATTTCTCTGTATCCTCGTTTCCAGCCTTGCTCCTGAAGGGCCTACGATGCGTCCTCTTCACTCCCAGGATCCCTGTGGGATGTGCTCGGTCTAAGCAGCAGCCCACCCGCCTGTCGTGGGATGAATGTCCCACTATGGCCACATGCTTCTCTTCAAGTCTACCTGAGTCCTTCCCCTGCTCTCTACCAGGCTCATCCTGTGCATTTTCTGTCCCAAACCTGAAATGGCCATTTCTCCAAGAAGTCCTGGCTTCTCAGAGTGAGAAATGGTCTTTAGAAACCACAGTGTGGTGTTAGGTGTGCTCATTGCTGGTACAGCGCCTTTGTTTCCAGTGGACAGATTTAGGAAGTATACATATTTTTAAGAGGAGAAAAAGCAGGAGCTCTGACTACTATTTATTCAGATTTATTACTAACGAGCTTTTACTTTGCTCCATTGACTTTACTCGGGGATGTCTGAGAATCTCTCTTGTCTTACGTAAAAATTTTGGTTGTTACCAGCAGTAACTTAATTCCTCATTTACTCACTCCTACAGTCTATCTAAATAGTTTCAAAATAACAGCACTGATAATACTAACCTTATGAGTACCAGGTGCACATTAAAGCTTCTGTGTGATTCCCTGAGTTCTTAGAATATGTCCCACTGGGGATGCACAGTCAAAATGCTGTATTTTAAAATCTCTTGAAATAATATATTTTGAAGTCATTTACTAACCACAAATGTGTTTCTAGTTTTAAAATATTTTTTAGGGATTGATTTTCTTTAGAAAGTTATAAAAGTCAAAACTCTATGGCCAAGTACATTCTAGAAGCTTCACTGTCATCCCTCCCCTTCCTCACCCACCAGGCAAACGTTTACCCGATGGCTTTTGGTTTACCTTCCATTGTTTCTTTTTGAAGATGTAAGCAGCAAAGACTTTCAGAATTGCCCTTTTCTTACACCAAAGGTAGCTGTCCTCTTCTTCCACATAAAAACCCATCCTGGGGACCCTTCCAGCTGGGCACTGAGAGGTCCTAGCCTCCTTTCCAACAGTTTCCGGGGTCCCTCCTGCTGTCCACTGCGAGTGCAGAGCTGCTGCCCTTTGGGTCTGCCCCACAGCTGCCTGGACCCTGCGAACAGTGACTTTCCTTGCCTCCCAGCGATTGGGGCTCTAATGTCTGCAGGCCCAACTTCATGCAACCTCTGAAATCTATCCCAATTTTAAAGTGTTTGATCTACACTCCAAGCCCACCAAAAATCCTCCATCCTCAGCAGGGAGGCCCAGGCTGTGGCTCCTCTGGGCCCAAGGCCCCTGCATTATTTGGGAAGGTGGCCTTCAGCTGACTGCCCAGTCCAGATGCATGTGTGAGCCAGGGTCTCCCTGTGGAGAACAGAATTTGGGACACAAGTGTGCAGCCTTGTCTGATCAACTTGGACCCGATGCAGCTGCTGGAGCTGCAGGAGGCAAAGCGGGTGCCAACCCTGGCTCAGAAGGGACCCAGAGGGCCACTGGGGTTGGCCTTGGCACCTGGACAGAGCACCCAAGAGGTACCTCTGAGCCAGGCCTGGGTGGGCCTGTGACCTCGACTGGGCTATCATGGAGGCTGGATCTCCTCCCAGCCACTGGGTCTGCTGGGTGCGTCCACACCAGGCAGGCAACTCAGGAGATTCTTTAATAACTTGTGACCTGATTCCTAGGGGATGAAGAGCATCCCCATCCCTTTGTCCGTTCACTCACTCGTTGGTGCCCCCTGGGCCTCTCTCCCTCCAACACCGTCTATAAAAGGTGAGCTTTTGCGTTTTCTCCGCAAACACTCCTTGTGGTCCAGCCCAGCAGACCCTGCTTCTCAGGCTGCACCCTTCATTGCATTTGGGCCATTTGATGACTGTCTGTAGAAGTTCAGCTGGGCGGGGTGACGATCTAGGTGCCGGGGATACATCAGGGAAACCATGGGGCCCGCAGTCAGGGACAGGGGACAACATAGCCAATTGTGTACATGAAGCAGGCTGGCTGGGGATGGAGCCAGGAGAGATGTGAGGGGGCTGTGGCCCGGGCAGAGCCCTGAGGGAGGTGAGTAGGTGTGCCTGGCCAGGAGAGCACCACAGGGCTGGCCCGGGGGACAGAGGGGACAGCGGTCCAACAGCTGCTGAGGGTGGGCCAAGGGGAATGCATGGGGCCCCGTGTCCCCTGCTGTGAGGAGCACAGGCCCCGGGAGAGGCAGGGGGCAGGGGGGCATCACAGGGCTCCAGGTGGGAGATGACCCCACCCAGGTGGCTGTGGAGCAGGTGGTGAGACAGACGTGGGTCCTGGAGGTGCTTTCAAGGTAGAAGTGGGAAGGTTTTCAGAGATTAGATGCAGTGTGAGGGGAAGAGGGGGCTGAGAAGGACCCCAAGGATTTGGGCCTGAGTTACAGGAAGGGTGGAGCGGCCCAGAGCTGAGCCAGGAACACGGGGGAGAAACGACTCAGGGAGGAGACATGGACCGATCAGGGAGCTCAGCTTCTCTAGCAACTGCCCCGACAACAGCCCCCGGGCATTCTCCTCTGTGAGGTGTCATCTTTTTGTGTCCCCAGTACCCAGCACAGAGATGGGCACATGAGGGGCCTCAGTACATAATCTTTGGAACTGAATTTTTAAAAATCAACCT